>NC_066322.1:15944764-16252970 GCF_022539315.1 Serinus canaria | reverse complement strand
CACAAAGACTGTACCATGTTTCATTACCTGAAGGCACTAAGTTGGATTCCTCTTTGGTGTGAACTTATTTTAAGTCAGGGGAATTTCACCAAGGACAAATTTTGACCCCAGCTGACAAAAGCAAGGGTTTTTAGTAATGCCATCAAGTGCAGCTGCTTTAAGCACAATGTGCTTTTCTTCTTAAGTGTACTTTAGAAAAGATGGAGCTATTGTTCCTTTTTTTGGCAGCTTCCACACTGTGAGACTTACTAATAGGCATTTAATAAAAAAAGGATTTTACCTGTCAGGGATGGAAATAACTAAAGTGAGAATGTCATTTCTCTCATTATTGAAGTAGTGCAGCAAAGATGTAACAAATAAAAGAATGTGGGGCTGGGCGATGGAAACATGTTTAATGTTTGTTACCGTTTTATCTCTTCAGCAAAAAGTTTGCTTTCACCTGAAGCAGGTTTGGTGTTTTGGTGATGGGTTTTTCTGTTGTTATCTTTTCCTTAACATTTGAAGTCAAGAGCGAGTGAAGAATTTATTTTTATGGTTATTTTCCCTCATTTTCCTCCTAACTTTTTCTTCGTTCCCTTGATCACCAAATCTGCCTTGTGTCTGGAAAGGATGATGGATGCAATCTATTTTGGAATAAATAGTTTTTCTTTATTTATAGTTTTTATTTGAATAGAGCAGTAATACATATGTCCCACTAGAGATGCACCTCAAGTTATTTTGATTCTAGCTACTATGTCAAAATGAATTTTTTCCATCACAAGAATGCATGCCTTTCATTAATGTGTAAAAATCAGAGAGGGACACTTAGTGTTATAATGTCTTGGTGATTCTTTAGGCTTCAGGAATTGTATGAAAGTGGATAAAGGTGAAAAGGTTATTTGAAAATGTAGCTATTACTGAAGGAGCTTTGCATAGTTCAGTTTGCAATTTTGGAGTTGCATTAAGGAAATCTATAGAAGATTAAGAACTTTAAAAGCAGTGGTCACACATTTTATATATTGCATGTGTGTGTTTAGTCCAAATGGGCATTTTGGTTACTCCTGGGAAACATCTGCTCTGTAGCATAAAAGCTGGACAGAAAGCATAAAAAGCACAGCTGGACAGGTGCTGCTGTGTCTGAGGACCATGGTGGAGTCCTCCCCTGCCCATGGAGTGATGTGCACTCTTCATATAGCCAAGCACAGCAGCCCCGTGTGATGTGATGTGGGTGTTCTTCCTCTGTGGTGACTGAATGTAAATGCTTGTCTGAAGGACCTTTGGGAGAGGGTGGAGCAAGTTGTGGGCTGTTAGAGCAGTTCCTTCCAGCTGTGGCTCAGCCCATGAGCAGGGACTCCTGAAGGAGAGCACAGGATGCTGGACCTGTTCTCCATGTGCAGTCCCCCTGGCCAATGGCCATAGCTGTGTCAGATGCACAGGGCCAATCTATGAGCCTCTGCTTTTGACTGAAACATGAAAGGCTTGGATCTGGATTTGTGACTTTCTCTGTGATCTCCCTACAAGTTATTTAATCTTGCAGTCTTGGTCACTTGATAAGTAAAATGGATGTGTTCAACCCTGGCATCTTCCATGCAGGCCTGTTTGGAGAGCCATCTCTTTCCATATCACTGTAAAGTCACCTGAATCACATTGTTGCTAACTGCTGGGATCTCGGAAATTCGTCAAAACCTTCCTGTGCCCTTTTTGGAGCTATGAAAATGGCAAAGTTTTATTGAAGGTACTGCCAGACTTTTTTGCCAGTTTTGCTTCTTTTTAGACTCATGGATGCTGAACTGCAGAGGTTTGTTGTGGTCTCTGATAAGGATCAAGGTGGTTGATGTTTTGGCAAGTCATAGATCAAGTGTGATGTTCTGAGAAGTGTCAACTCATGGAGTTACTTATTTTATTCTATCTGGCATCCTTATTAAAAAAAAAAAAATTAAAATCACTATGTTTGCAGGAAATAGAATCAGTCATAGCAAAGGAAGGAAGTGGGAAATCTGAGACTGTACCAAAAATGATTTTCGGGTGAAATATGACTCTTTTCTGGCATCACTGGGAGACAACTTACAACAGCAGGTAGAACTGCTCTAAATCCCATGCTTGGCAACATGATACAAGTTAAGTGTGTGGCTTCAGTTTCCTGCATTAGGGTAGATTTTGACTTTGGACTATACAGTAACTACATAATTTGTAAAAGTGGCCAGATTTCTGTATCTTCTGGTTTGAAGTGATATGGTAGTCTGGCAAAATTTTCTTTTATGGTGCTAATGAGTTCAAAGCAGTAATTAATTTTTCTGTGGAATATTTTCACCTTCAGGCTGAAAACTAATAGGTATTTGAGTAAATTGGCAAGAAAACTGTTCGGAGATTACTTTGGAAATTACTTGTCTCAGGTGCTTTTTGGAAGTAGGCCAGTAGTAGATATTTTTCTTGCTAAAGTTGTGCTCATGGCCATATTGTTCACTGCCTTAATTCTCATTTTCCCAGTGCTAATGTTTGATCTCTGTGATCACATTTACCATCACAGATGGAAGTAAGAGAGCTCAAGGATACATCATAGGAAGGTCTCTGAGGTTTTTCTGAAGATAGTTTGTCAAGTATCACAATTGTTTTAATTGTGATACTTGGCAAAGGCCTCTGTAGTGCCTCCAGTGAAAAGGCTAGTTATCTGACTTAGTAATGGTTTCTTTACCAAAGTAACTGAAATGTCAGAATAAGGAATGCTTCATGCCAGTAACAGAAAAATAAAAGCAACCCTGAAAAAGATCTGGTTGCATTACTTGTGTCTCTTAAATTGCTGAAGATATCTCTAGCTTTGCTAATTTAAAAAAAGAAATATTTTTCTTTTTTTAAATTAGCAAAGCTAGAGATATCTTCAGCAATTTAATGGCCAAAATAAAATAATGTTTAAGACTGTGTGATGGTTGATTTTGAATAAATCAGTTTAAAAAAAATAAAGTTCCTTAATTCTAGGTCTCTGATACACTCACTGTATCTCAAAAGTATGTTTGCAGCAAGAAGCGTATAAGTCAGCTCTTTGAAATACTAGACTTAGCTTCAATGTTATTGATGTGATTCAGGAGAAAATTCTAATGAAATAGTTCTAAGTATTGAACTGCTTAATGGTGTTGTTAAAATCTTGTAAATGGAGAGAACCAAACCAACTTATTCGTGTTTGTTTCAAAACTGCACAAGCACTATGTGAAGGATTAACCAAAAACATTGTCGAAAACATTTTGAGTAAAAGTTGCTAACAAAAAAAAAAAAAGTTGCTGCTTGGTTTTTTTCCCTGCCTTGAAGAGTCCTAAAATGTATCATCCCTCTTTCTCCAGAGAAATAATAAAGCACTTGAGATGGTTTTATAGGTCAAGCGTTCATGTAACTGTCTATGAATGCTTGACAAGATTGCTCAAAGAAAAAGTGGAGTGCAATCAGGATTTACCCAGGAGGATTTTTGAGCAATGAATCAGTACTTTTTTGGTTTAGTGGACTGAAGTAATTTAATTGGAGCAATCAACATTTTTGGTACTAGTTGACTGAACTAATTAAGTTGATTCAGTTTTGATACCTGTGTTGTCATCTTGTTCCAGTTGCTTTCCTCAAATTTTTGGAAGGATCCAGCCTGTATACTGGTTGTCCCTGTGCTCCCTGCTGCCCTCTCTTGCTGGAAGGCTTTTTTGAGGATTTGGTTTTCTGCTTGGTGGGCTACAAGTGCTGCAGACATAACAGGTTCATGTTGAGACCATAACTTTCTCCAGAGTCTCTGTGTCTTCTTCCCTTAAATCTCATTTTAAACCAGTCAGTAGGTGTCTGATCCTGATACAGTTGTATAGCATTATGTCTCTAGGAGGATTTAATGGCAGAAATTTGAAGATGGTGTTGCCCAGGTCCTCTTTCTTAAGGGATTTAATCCTAGGGTTCAAGTCCTGAAGTGATAACAAAACTCGTGTTCTGGGCTGAAGACTTTTGGCCTGCCTTCTCCATTTGCGGCACCTGGGTTTGTTTACTTTTTCTTCAAAGCAGCTTCTTCTTAGGTCCTCTGTGCTATTTTGTTAACTAGGCCATGACTGGTGGAGTTGGAGAGAGATTTACTGAGAACCTGCTGTGCAAGAGCTGTTGTGCCAGTGAAGGGAAATCAGGCTATTGCTCACTTTCAGTGGGACCCTGCAATGAGTGTGTTGCTCTCTCCTCCCCTCTTTACTTGAGGCTAGGTTCTTCCTCCTCTCTTAAATATCTCACTGTAATTGTTTGTATCCAAGATGTGTATTAGTGTTTTGGTTTTTTATTTCTAGTTAGGATGATCTCATCACTAATGAGTATTTGATGCCTTTGCAATGTTTCTAATATACACATAGAACAGCTGGAAGAGATTTTTTAAACAAGCATCTTTGTAATATCCTGGATGATCTCAAGGAACATTCAAATACAACAGTGCAGTTATATTGGAAGTTTTAAAGATAAACATTTTTTTTCAGACAATGGCTGAACAGTGTGTAGTGAGTGACATATGGGGTCTCTCTGCATTTACAGTGAATGAAAACTGCAATGAGCTATCCAAAGGGATTAACTAAACTGTTAATGGCTAATAGTAAGCACAATTAAAAAGCAGCAGATGACAGTACACTTCTGTGCTATATTTCTGAACATATTCAATTTGTTATTGTAGCCTTGTTATCCATAGAAAAGGTTGTTTGTCCTCAACAAGAACTTGGTTCTTTTCCAGCCAAACTTGTGGCACTGGCGGTAGGGCTGCGAGTAGCGAGACTCGAACTGCTCTGCCTGGGCTCTCCCTGGTCACCAGGCAGGTCTGTGCTGTGCTCGGGGCAGGGACTGGGCTGTTTGTTACCCAGCTGTTTGTATGCAATTAGAAAAGGCTGATACCGTGCTTCAGTTGGTCAGTAGAGGGTGGTAGCTTTTCTAAAGCAGGCTTTTGCTTCAGCAAGTAACTTGCCTTGCAGTATAAGGTTAAGCCTGCTTCTGGGTTGGATGGCCAGTAAATGACCACAGATCTCGTGTGGTAGTAGTGAAAGCATGGCTGTTAACTTCCATTCCATTCAATGAATTTAAACTACTGGTCCACTGATGGGAAGAATAAGTTTCAGCTGGGCTCCTGTGTGCTTACATGAGAGCTTTTGAAGTCCTAGAAGTGGCTGTTTTGTCTGAACCATCATGATTTCTAGAGCAAACAAGGGACCCTTGGAAGTGTATGGCAGGGGTAGTGGAGCCTCTCTTTTTTGCCGCACGTCATGTTTGTACTAGGTCAAAAATGAATTTCCTCTTATAGAAAGAGAGCACTGAAGTATTGTTCAAGTATTTTAAGTAACTTGATCTGTGCCTCACCTGATGGCACAGTCAGACACAACCACAATGTAAAACAGCCTGTCAGATTTGGAATATATGGCAACAAAACCGTTTGGTTTACTTGCACAGCTATACATCCTTACCCAAAAGTATGTGAAAAAGCTGACAGAAGCACTATTTTTGTTCATCTAACTTATATAACTCTACCCATAACAAGGGTTTGCCAGCTAGTTTCCCACAGTGATATGCAATACTTTACAGAAAGGAAACGTACTGCTGTACAATGCAATACTGAAATTTCTATGCTTTTCCTATGAAGACTGTTCAATAAATGAGAAGCAGCAGTCCTCCGCTGGACTCTTGAGCTGGAACCCTTCACAGTCAATGTGTTATGCTACAATGTAAGCAAGTGAAAGCCTGAACCATTTGACCTTGTTAAACTATACCCAACCACATAGTTTAACTGGGCCTTGCATTAGTTTCTGTCTGCTTGGGTTTTTTTGTTTGTACTAAGATGCCACTTGTTTAGAATCTTAAGTTTTTTCAGTCCCTATCTCTTGTTTTTTTCCCAAAATCAAAACCTGATATTACCTCCTAATTACAAATATGCTGAAATAGATTGCTGACGTGGTATTTTCTTCTACAAAAATAATAGTAGTAACTGTAAAAAAAGAAAAGACCATGTAATATGCATAGCAATGGCCACTTTCAGGCTGTCAAAAATTCCAGCGAACCAGATGAATTACCACCACCAAGTGCTGACTCAATGATAGCTTTTATGTGTACTTTGCATGTTTAGCAGGAAGAGAGATTACTCATTCCCCCACCTTTCTGGGGGACTGTTTGAAAGCTTGCAAATCGTGTATGAGGCCCCTCAGACTGCTGACTGCACTGAAAAGATATTTTGCATCTGCTAAGTTCCAGGATATTGTGACTGTTTTCTGAATAACACTATCCTTTACTGATTGTACTTGAAAACAAATAGTGCTGTTCTAAGTGTTGCCGAGTCACTTTGAAAGGCTCTCTGAAAGGCTTCTCCCTCCTTACCCCATGTGTAGGACTGGGGTGTTGGTTGTTCTTTTTGTAGGAAGCAAAAAGCCATCCTGCTCACTGAGGTCTCTGCTTACAGTTATGTCAGAGGCTAAGAAAGCTTCTGCAATCTTGCACTTGTACATTCAGTTAGTGTTTTCTGGTTAGTTTTTACAGAATGTACCTGCATTTTTTCCCCTGAAGCCCAATTTGTTTGCTTGTTGAAGAAGGAGCAGCAGGCGTTTTCCTGTACTAGAGAAGACAAGGAATTATACTCCATTGCCAGCTATTGGGCCCCCCATGTGTTCCCTTGTAGTGTCAAGGAGGCTCATGCTTCCTTTGTGTAAGCCCTTAAATGGGAGTTGAACCTTTGCCATACAGAGAGATGGATTTCTACACCTGTGGGGTCTCTGAAAGGGAAGTACTTCAGATGTGCATGTGAACATTTTATATTTTTGTGAAACCTGAATCGGCTTTGAGGTTCCCTGAGACTTTTTTCTGTGCAGCAATGATACTAAGATGCATGCCTTATAAAGACTACATTATCATTGGACACAAATGACTTATTTCCTGAGTTAAAAATCCTTTCTCCAGCTTCCCTTAAAAAAAAACAAAGTTAGTAAAAGATTATTTGAGAAGAGTCATTGTGATTTCATATGGAGGCCATCTCAACTCTCCTTTTATATCTGCTGCTCGCCTGGGAGAATATGCTGTACTCATGTCCAGAGCCTGAATTGTTTTCAGCTTCTTATTAGTTTTGAAAATGCATTTAGCAGTTAACTGCCAATGTGCGTGCTCCCTCTGCTTACAGCTAACGAGCAGCTGGGCTGTGCATTAAGGGAGGGTGGAATTGGTTAACTCTTGTAGAACCACATCTCTGTGTTTCTTCAGTTGCCCTTGTAGAACTATAGGAGGAGAAATCCTGTAGGATAGCACAATGTGCTTATGAATAAGGGAAGAAATGAGCAAGACGAAGTCAAGGAGAAGAAAATAATTTTGTGTTCTGGCAGGGAAGAAGGGTTGTAGTGAGCAAAGTGTCAGTTGTTGCCCAGATAGTGAGGAGATGAGCGAGTGCTGGCATTTAGTAAGAAACTCCTTAAACAGAACTTTACCTCAGGGGGAATGGAAAGAGATGCATTAGTGAGTGATTCATTTCAGAGCTCTGATGTTGCAGATGGCATTTTGAGAGACCTTTCCTAAGTGAGCAATTTTACTTTTTCATTGAGAATGATTTTGGTTTGGTATGGGGTTTGTTTTATTTCTGGTTGGCAGAAAAGAACCTCAGAGATACTAGTTAATGTTTTATTTTACAATTAAATATATGTCCCTTTATGTCACTTCAACAGTTTTGAAAATCTTGTTACTGGACTTAGTCTGTCAAAATTTACATTTTAAATGATGGAACTAAGGCCTGTCTGCTGATGGGCCTTGCTCTTTTCAGTGAGGATGAGGCCCAAGTGTAGGATATGTATGGCCAAATCTTTTTACATGTGGCTGCCATCTGTGTGAGCTAAATTACTGCCTATGAATCAGGCATACAATATGCAAGCTCTGCTCTGTATAAAGATCCGCTCCCAACTTGTTTAGAGTCATCCTTTCTCACTCTCCTTTTAGTCCTTTCTCTGGCAAATCTCCTATGGACCTCATCTGGATTCTTGCCTGATTAAGGACTAAGAGCTTGACCCTGTGAGATAATAAAACCCCAACATCCCTGCAAGAATCTACAGATCACAATGGGAGTTGAAGGCAGTGTGTGCTGCTAAAGTCTTCAGCATGTGTGCTGGGTTTAAGGTAATGATTTCAGGAATTGGCTGTGTTACAGTGTACATACTGGCCCTAAATTCATTAAGCTATGAGTATATTACTATGATTTCAATCCTCTGTGGAAAAGGAAGCACATAGTCTCTGTGGATTTTGTGGCTTATTTAGAATGAATTTTCATTTTCTGAATGTGTATATTGAGATGTTTCTCACAAAAAAAATTCAGTTTATTGGTACTTGTACTTTTTTAGGAGCTGTTTTCCTAAAAGCAGAGATCCAAGAGCAGATTGCTTTGGGAAGTGGAGGCCATGAAATTGTAAGAACTAGGAAAGGTCGTAACTTTGACTCTTATTGCACACAGCCTTCCAAAATGATTCAGTGTTTCCTTAAAAGATTCCAGTATCTCCACGTTTTTGTTAGAAACAAAGAAATACAAAGCTAATGATCACATCCAGGAAGAAAACACATTACTGAATTAGACCATATAATGAGATAATGAGCACAGTTGGATAGTGGCCTTCAGCTCTTTGTATGGGTAGTGCTCTTTCGACTTGCTTTATTTTAATAGCATGGACTACCCAAACCCGAGGTTTAAAAAGAATTCCCACAGAACCTCCCAGTTTAGAAGGGGGTAAGAAATATTGAAATGCTCACATAACCCCCCAATTATCTTTTCATTAGAAACTGGGTAAGTGTAAAAGGCATTTTAACTTGCAAATAATGTCTAACATAAGAAAAACCTGTTCTTTAATGCTGTATTACTGCTTATAGGGTTCTTTTGGAATGCTGTTGCACCTAGGCATAAGAAGAGGCCTGAAATTCAATTTTAGGTTGAAGGAATAACTCCTAAAAGGCAAAAGTTTTGTGATTTGAAGGTTACAGCACAGCTACAGGATGCTTGCCAGGAAACTCATTTTTTATTGAAAAGCTCACCACAAATATAGGTAGTATTTAATTAAAACAAGATTTTAAAAAACCCCAGAAAACAACAAACTGTCACTGAAAAAATCTACATAGTTTTCTGGTGGTAATGCTCTTTCATTCTTTTAAGACCAGCACTCCTGTTTTATAAACTTTTTTGGTGCATATACCTCTTTTTTTCAAGCACCTATAATTGTCTCCATACAAGGCTCACAGGGCTGGGTGTCACTGTGATTGCATTCTGGATAGTATCTGGTCAAACCTATAACACTTGTGTGTTTACAAGCATGGTGTGTTTTATCTTCATGCAACATGGACTTCTGCTGTGATAACCTAGTAACACACAATATTTATACAGATAGGAATAGTCTAGCTTGGATTGTTTGTGAGTCAAGCAGAACAGATTGCAAAGGCCCAAGCCATGGAACCCCAAAGAGATTGTAATGAAAAAAGACAGAAAACAAAGGCTAGTAAAAGTGCTCTTGTACACCCTGATGCATATTCAAGATAGTGCTGTGAAACCAGTAAGTTTGTGCTCACTTTTCCTGTAGAGACTGAAGGAAGGAAGATGAGATTTGTCTGAGAAAAGAAATGGGAAGCTGTGAAAAGAAAGAGTAGAAGGCAAAGGCTGTGAAGAAAAGGAAGGAAATAATGTAATTTCTGGTATCCAATCTGTGTTGTATATGTTCATGGTTATCACAGGTACATGAGGATGGCAGGAAGGAGGCATAAGGGTTCCTCCTTACCTGTAAGTGCCTTTGGCTGGCTTCAGCTGAGGAAGTGTCCCAGCTTGTGTGGAAAGGACTGGTAGGATGCAGTGCCTGGAAAGGACCACCCTCAGCCACTGAGCTGACACCCTGGAGGGAATGAGTGCCCCCCAGAGGGACACTGACACTGAGGTTGGTGTCCTTAAGACAGGTACCTGGCAGCAGGTGGTCATGTTGGCATGATCCAAGCAGTCAGCTGGGTAGAATGGATGCTGACATTGAAATAGATGCAGAAACAACATGCTTTAATCCTACTTTGATGTAGTTTTGAACACTTGGGTTTTCATCTCTATTTAATATTCAGTCCCTGTAAGCGTAAATGGCCTCTTGACTTAGTCTGCTCTTTTGCACCATGCCTTCTTTTTCTGCCTGGAAGCTTCTTCTGGACAGAATAAAAGGTGTTTGGTTGTTTGTTCAGGACTTTCTGGGATCTATGAGCTTGGTTAAAACTGCTGTTACTGATCTTGGGTAGTTGACAGGTGTTTGGAAGTCCAGGACAAATGTCCATGCGCTGTGTAGATGCAGATGCTACATTGTTGCATTTCAATGACAATACTGCTGCTTTTGAAGGAA
Organism: Serinus canaria; assembly: GCF_022539315.1. Taxonomy (NCBI): domain Eukaryota; kingdom Metazoa; phylum Chordata; class Aves; order Passeriformes; family Fringillidae; genus Serinus; species Serinus canaria. Next base: position 16,242,639 of record NC_066322.1, on the reverse strand, counting down.
AAGATTGGACATTTCAGGTCACAGTTTTCAGGTTGTTAGTGGTTTGGGCTTTATTTTGTTTGCGTTTTAATATTGACCTCCATAAAATTTGTAAATTTCTCCCAGGACATACTGTGAGAAACACGTTTTAACAAATCACCCAGTTTCATTAGTTATGTAGGTGAGGCTTTGTGTGGTGTGCTTAAGTTGTATCAGGTCTTTGGGTAGAACAGTGATCTTGCAAGGTGAATGCATAGAGAAGTTGTCTGCAGCAGTTTTCAAATCTGTAGCATCTTGTATACATACAGCTTGTCCCATAAGAAGATGCTATGGCAGCAACCTGAGATGATGAAAATCTCTAAACCAGACAGAAGTTACTCAGAATCTGTTTAATCAGAACAGTAAACAAAACTTCTTGGTCCTCTTTTTCAGCTTTTTTCCCCCCCTTTTATTTTTATTAGCATTTCTACCCTGACTCTTCTACGCCACCCTGAAAGCTAGAGGCAAGTCTAACTTGGACTGAGAGCTGAGCTGGTAAAAGCATTGTATGGCTCCTTCAGTCTCCTTGAAAAATTATTGTCTCTGAATAAAAAGCATTATGTTAATTCAACAATAGTAAATAACTTCATGGTATCCAAAGGACTGGGCTATGAGATCTTAAATATGTAAATAAATTGAAGTGACATTGTATGCACTTAATAAATTATTTAACCAGTTCAGACTTCTCACACATCAGGTCTAATACTGCTACATTTAAGGTGATCTTTGCAGTGCAGCTGTAAATGCAGTTTCCAGGAGTTTAACACAGGAAGTAGAGATGAAAAAAGGAAGGGGAGTGCAGAAGTGCAATGTGGTTACCCCTTACAAAGGGGTTAGCTCCAGTTTTGCATTTCATATGAGGTGTTAAGAGTGGGCTTACAAGAACATTGATTAGGGAAGCAATTTTAAGAGACCATGTGTCATGACTGCAATGTCCTGTCATTGTAAATGGTGAGATTAGTAGTGCTGAGGAAATTAAAGGAAATTCCTTCAGGAAAAGCTTTTATGTTAAAAAACCAGTCTCTTACATGCTCTTCAAAAGTGAAGCAAATACCTTTAGTCATATAAAGTTTGATTGATCTCCCTTCCCCTGAATATTTTGTCAGCATCTAGATGAGGTAGCTATGGAGAACATGTATGTGTATACATAAATATTTACACATAAAAATATGTACATAGAGTGTAGTGAGGTATTGCATGAAGACTTCTTGATAATCAGAGCAGTTGTTAGGTTGATACTATTTGTGTTCTTCACCATGGAAATATTTATTCAAAGTGAAAATGCATGAGGAGCTTTTCAAAGTGGTAGTTTGTCACTATTGTGCTTATCATGGACTAAAACGAAACTGCTCCTGCACAGTCAGCACATTTTCTAAAATCAGCAGTATTATCTCTTTCTAGGAAGGTCTTGTCACGTTCAGTCAGTGAGGTTTCACAAGCACAATCAAGTCTGAAGGCTCCCTGCTGCCCATAGTATGGACAGGGGTGCAGGTTTTTCCAGTGGCCTTGGTGACAGCCAGCCTAGGTACTCCCCAAACCTTCCTTCCTGCTCTCAAATGCACCAAAAACCAGCAGAAACCCACTTGGTGTCTTTATTGCTGGGTTACTTTCCTGTCATGTTAGTGAGTTGAATCAGCTCCTGTGATCAGCATCAAAAGAGGCGTAAGATAGCTGGAAAGTGTTGGTGGGAAGAAGAAAAGTGGGGAGACTGAGGTGCCCTGGGTTTGGCTGTGGTTAGAGCTGGATGATTCATCCTGTCTCATAAACCTGCAATGCTAGGTTTTATTGGTTTTTCATTACCTGTAGAAATAACTGTGTGTGTGTAGCTCTGTCAAGCCTGCCATCCCTTGTTCACTTGGGTCTGTCTCCACCCAGACGATGTGGCCCCTGTCTGCATGAAGCTGAGAGCCGTGCCCTGGGTGCCAGGCACAGCATTTGTCACCTGCCAAGCAGCCACCAGGGCCTGGGGCCTGTCCTGCAGCTGGGCCTGTGCTTCTGGGCTAGCTTCAAACAATATCCAGGCATGAAGTCACGTGCCCACAACTGCCTTGGCTTGAGGCATTCCTCAGCACTGGGGCCATCATGGTGTTTCCTAGTCTTCTTTAGAACCTTGGAGAATGCTGAGAACAGAGTCTTTCCTCATTAAAACCAAACTAGATAATAAATATTCAGAAGTTTGAAGAGAGAATCTTGAGCAGGACATATTCCAGAACTGATTTCCTTACATTACAGCCGAGGGCAAGAAGCATTTCGTTTACTGAGTGGGGACTGTGGACTTGTACAGTAGTTTTTGCCTCTTTTTCTTTATTGATTTTTTTTAAGTATCTCTCTTTGTATTTTTCAAGACAAGACTGAAGCTTTTAAGTGTTTTGTGGAGGGAAGTTTTGTCTTCCTTGAGCACTTGGTCAGGATCAGTTTTCAAGGTTTGTTCAGTGAGACATTTAGTGATAATGAGCTCATTCTTAAAGGGTCAGTTACAGGAGTTCAGCCTTCAACTGAACTTGTAATCATGTTGGTTTTGATTAGGGAAAAGCTGGTTTGCTTTCAGTTATGGAGCCATCTTTCCCCACGTTTTTCTCCTTCCTTTTGGCTTTTGCTGCTTCTGAGATCCCCCTGCATTTGACTGAAGGACTGGAGCAAGCATTGGCCAACTGCTTGCAGCTGAAAGCCTGAGTAGCAAAGCCAGATTTCTTTATTTTACAGAGGGTCCTGTCCACTGATGAGGATTTTCAGTCCCGTTGCAGCTGAGGATCTGGGAAAAGCAGCCCCAGCATGGCCTGGTGTGTCTGGCAGCGTGCGCATCACGTGTTTCAGTGCCGCTGCTCTCGTTCCAGCCCTGCGTCCAGCAGCAGTGTTTATCAGATCCTCTGACACACAGCACTGGGCAGATGTTCCCTTTTTTAGTATGGAGTGATGCTTCTGACGTGCAAACTGAGATTAGCAGAAGGAAGGCTTATAAAGTTTCATGCTTGAGTGAAGCACCTATATGTCAGTTTCTGGCAGGCAGAACTAAGGGGAGGAAAAACCAAACCCCCTTTCTAGCTGCTTTTCACTGAGTGCCTGGTGTTGCAAGCAGAATCCACAAGCTTCGCTATTGGCCAAGGATTAGAGGCAGTGACTGCTAGCCTGTTCTTCTGATGGCTAGTCACAAATGGCTAGGCTCCCATGCAGCACTGGGCCCACTGACAAAGTTAAAGCAGAAGATGATTGCAGGAAGTTGCTGTTGAGCTGACAGCTGTACCATCTGCTATTCTGCATTTCTGTAGCTGTCAAAAAGATAATTTTGAAAGGAAATCACTTCTCTCTTAACTCTCCACATGTGCATGCATCCATATGCACCAGCATCCAGAATTCATTGTTTGCTCTCTGAAGACCAAAATATGACTTGCTGATAATTGAATTGACAGATAAAAACAAGGCATCTTATTGAAAGAAGAGCCCTGTGTACGCAGGTGTAGTGAATGCCAAGTGTTGATGAAGCTTAGAGGACTAGGTAGAAATGGTTAAATGGAATAACAGGGATTGAATTGGATAGAAAACCAACTACCAAGAAGGAAGGGAGCTCATAGAGGTGGTAAAAAAAGGGGTAAAACAGAACTCCTGTAAGTTCAGTGTGTCTGTGTGAAGAAAAGGAAGAAGCTTGGGCCAGATAAAGAAATTAAATAAAAGGAAAACTTTGGCTATGCTTTTACTTTGAAGCTTGGATAGCCTATCAAAAATAATACTAATTTATGAATTAAAGGAAAATATGTTAATGGTTTGTAGAATTGTGTGATACTGTCATTGTTTAGGAATGCTTGTAAAGTGTCTGATAGATTAGAAAATTTTCCAATTGCTTTTACTGAAATTGCAAGAGTTGCTATCAACTCTGTGGTTGGGATGCTCCTGAACATGTAAACACAAGACATGTCTAAATTTCTCCTGATCTCATTAAGGTTGCTCTCATTAGTCACCAGATAAGATCAACTCTTCATTGCATAGTAGTGCCCCTTGGACAACCAATGCCCCTTGGACACTGTATTTTGAGCAAAAGATGGCTGCATATGTAGTTCCAAATGAAAGTCAATAGGGATCAAGCATATGACAGCTACTTGCAATTCTGAAAAATTGCCTTGGGATATTTTTAATCGTTATGATTAAGAAAAGATGGGAAAAAAAAAAGGCAAAACAATCAACAGAATCCACCTATGCCAGAAATCTTACCCCTGCCCCCCAGTCTAGTGTGTGCATTTTGTAGTCTTACCATTACTGTATGTTTTGGTACCTTCATCTGTGCTATTGATGCTGCCTGAGATGGGAATCCAACACTTGTGTTGGTTTGAAAATCATTAGAACTAGTATCAGCCCTTTCAAGCACACCCATGAGTATGCAAAGAACTGAAGTATATATTTGCAATTTAAATAGGTAGCATTTTGCTGAGAGGGACTCAGAAGACTTGTTTCCTTAGATAAGCAGAGATTGCTGAAGTTTACATGTGTGTTTTTGTGCATGCTCTTTGATGAATTCTTGTATGGCTGGTCATGAAAGTAAGTATGGTTCTCTCTTTGCCTCCTGAAACTGATTTTATGAAATCTGTGATTTCCTTCTCTGTCATCTTTAATTTACCTAATTTTAGGAATACAGTAAAAGCAGTGGTGTGGATAGGGTGGTTTGACAAGTTCCAATACTGATTTATCAAAAATAAAATGGTTTTGAAACCTGGTTTAGAGTTTTTTGCTCTAAGCAGGCATTAAATTTTTATACAATTTTTTTCCCCTTTTGGCCCCAATACAGAGCGTTCATGTAAATCAAGCAGAATGCTTCCTGTTGTTTTCTGATAAAAAGTGCACTTCCATTCATTGTTTCCATGCAATTTCCTATCTTTCTGTGGTCAAGAGGGGTAAATATGAGACAATTTACAGGCTACCTCTAGAGAAAATAGACTTTTATAACATGAAGTTTGAATGGTTTTGGGAATAATGAACAAGAAATTTTAGAAATAGTTTGTGTGTGTTCATTTCTTCCTCTATGCACAATCACTTTGCTGAAGACAACTTTATCCATTAACAGTGATGAAAATTGAATGCTAAATTTGCTTCTTCTCTTCTCTTATGGCTGTTAAGGCCCAATGTTTATTTGCATGTTTAGGTATTGCTTGTTATCTGAAATAATTTTTGCATCTTTTACAGTCTTGTTAAAAGTTTGTGATCTGAGTCAGGCATTTCTGAAATACAGCCAAGGCCAGGGGGCAGGGAAGCCCACAGTCTAACATTGAACACTGTTTAAAAAAGTATGGGTGCTTCGTGGCACAGAAGATTGGTGCAAGAGAATAATCTGCATTTGATTTTTACACTAATTGCTTGAAACTTGGGGTTTTTTTCCTACTACTTGAGGATAACAAAGGGAAAAACTCAACAATCCTTTTTGGAACACTGGTGGACCACTTTGTTTTCAGTTCTCTGACATGGAAACCAGAAATTGTGCGTTCTGGATGTGTTTAAATGAAAGTCAATGCATACATGCTGTTCTGTTTATGAGCATTAAAAAGATGATCTTCTGTTAGTGGAAATGTTTTCCAAATATTGGCTTGGGAGAAGGAATGGGAAGAGAGAGTAAGAGCATATGGGGATGAGTTTGCACATTCAGCCATGGAAAAATACTAGGAAGAGTTCCTGTAAGCAGTGTTTTGCTGCAAACCTCAAGAGAAGGTAGGGCTCTGACAGTACTGGTCGGAACGAAGTACAGCAGAGGTTACATAAAATGTAGCTCTGTGGTAGAGTACATCTGCTTTTGAAAGACTTCTTTGTTTTCCAGGTGCAGATGTTTGTTTTCTAAGATTATGCCTCACGGGTAGCAATGTCCTGAGAGTGTGCTCAGCGGATGTTAAACCAAACAGGTTTTTCATTCATTGCCTTTTTATGTTTAGTTAGCTTAATATGTGTATAAACAAGACACCTAGAGTTTCTTTTGTTAAACAAGATGCTTAACTGATTGACACTGCCTGTCTTTGCCTCGCTTGCTTAGGTGTTGAAATAGTTCTGCTGCATAACAAAGGAGCGTGACTTTATAATTTGCAATTTTTCATTAAATTGATAGTTTAGATTTAATTCATATTTTCTAAGTACCAGCACATTACTATAGCAATTGAGTTTTATTTGAGAGTTAACACTTCCTATTAAACTTGGATCAGTTTTATGTCCTGATAAGGACAAAAGATCAATATAAGCTTATTTTTCAAAAAGTGAAAGAAGGAATTTCTGATTAAAAATGTAATTTGAATTTTTTTCTACATGGAAAAAACTGTGAGGTCCATGCATGTAACACTTGAAATTAGATCGTCTTTGCTAAACAGAGATAAATATTATGCTTTTACCAGTGCTGGGAGCTATGGGAGTGGATGTTTTGCAATACATCCACCAGACAGGCATAAAAAATTATTTTGCTTAGAAGGAGAAGCCAGCATCAGGAGTTTGTACCAAGCAAAATAGCAACCTAAAAAGGTATGGGGCATGTCATCTGAATGATTGCCATTGGGCTGGCAGATGATGTTAGGTAGACTTTACTATGTATAACAGAAATGTCTAGAGAAACTGCAGAGGAATAGAGGATCAAAAGACATGGGAGATTAAGTGTAATCTAATGTGTTGAAATGTCTGAATAGTTTGGTCCACACATGGAATAAGTCTGGGCAGAGTTGATAATAGTGGAATAGGAATTAATTGGAGGATAATGGTTAGGGATAGACAGCGCATGGAGCAAAGGTCTAATTGCACATAGCATTAGCACCAGATGTCAGTGTAAAGGTGAAAAATGTAGGTTAATACATAGATCCAGAGAATTTTTTTTGTTCCTTGAAGAAAGGGGAAGGGTGCAGGGATGGTGTTGTGGAGTTGCTGGAGGTTAGTGAGCTCGATGCACTGGAATAGGAAACCTCTGCTGAGTTTCTGCAAAAGCACATGTTTTTAGTTAGTACAACTTGTATGTTTTAACTCCTTCTACAATCAAATCTTGCCACCTGTACTGGATATTTTTTCAGGATATTTTTTTTCTCAGTAGAAGTTTTATAGCTCATTGAATTCAAATAGATATCTGTGGAGTCTGGTATCTTGGGTGTTTTGGTTGGTTGGATTGGTTTGTTTTTTTCAGAATAGCCAAAATTAGTCCATGTTTGTGAATCTTCTCCCTGCAGTTTTAAACCTCTCACCCTTACCCCAACGGTGATTCAGTCAAAAGTAGGTCCCCCGTGAAAAATATGCACTAGATGTGACAGTAAAAGAACTCCCTGAAATTTAAGGATCTGAAGGGAAATGTGTAGATTTATACAAATACAAAATGCTTTAGACAGTCATCTTCTTTAGTCTTCCTCCTGGCCAGTATGAAGATCTGATATTCTGTACCCTGCATCTTTCTTACGGCAGTCACACTTACTCAGAGAGGAAAATCATGGAATCCAGGAGTAGTCTTGGACAGCCCAGCTCCTTATGGTTGCTGATCATTGTGGAGGTGCTTCTCCTATTTGTGAGCAGAAACACTGAGGTTTCCTCTATGCCATTGTCTCTCAATACAAAGCTGTGTAATATTTCCTAGCACCCGATTTTCTCTTTTTCGTCTCACAAAGGCTGCTTGCAGAATGAACTGGTCCTGAGCATTGGTGTCTTGTTCAAGTGCTTGCTTGTGAGTGTGAGACTTTTTTTCATGGTTATCTTTAATAAAAGCTGCTCTTCATATTAATAGAGGAGGTTCTCCATTATCCTCTACATTGAAATTACTAGGAATTTGGCTTTCCAGGTGGTCTTCTGTGAAGGTGTGTACAGGAAGGAATTTAGTATTTACAGAGCCACCCATACCGAATAAGTAGTAGTGACTAACATTTTCTCTGGTAGTGATAGTTGTCACTTCCCTCTGTAAATTCTTATTTGCCTCAACTCTTGTGTATATTTTTTGGTATAAATGCTTCCCTCAGTGAGAAACCCTTTATGAGAAGAAGCTTGTGTAGGTGGTAACAATTGCTCCATGCAGAACAGTGGCCCTTTGCCCATGCACTTTTAACTTAAGAAATGAGTGGTGAATATCAAGGGAAGAAGTTATTGCTGAGACTTGCTCAAGTGCTCTGTGAAGCTTTTTAGTTCAAGATTCAAATGATTTCCCCTCCATGTTGTCATTCAAAAGTAGGTTTGATCCAGCCATCGTTGTCACTGAGAGATTTAACCTTCCCTTTTGTGAAAGTCTGTCATTTGGGCACACTGAAGTCTCTGCTTGAGTTAGCCTCCTCCACATATTAATGTGCCTTTCAGCATTAAGTGATGAATTCTGGGTTTATTCCTAATGAATAGATTATTGTCATTCTCTCATTCAAAAATCAATTACAATAAAGCTGTCCTTCTGAGGAGTGTTCTATCCCACTGGTGTGGCTTGTACCCTCTGCTATGGCATATGGGGACTATGCTAATGTGCTGTGGAGCCCCCAGCACAGATTCCTGCAATTTGCGGGAGCTGCTCATGGTTTTCAGCTGACAACACTGAAGAAATCACCATGGAAATACAACAGAAATTACATTACCCTTTACTGTTTGAATAAAATCAATCAGAGTTACAAGTTGGTCTTGGATTGTTGTGTTATCCCCCTTAGTCTTAGTCCCATTTCTGCTACCTTCTTACAGCAGAACACATGTTACTCATTAGTAGCATGGATGATATGGGAAACAAGAATGTTGAAGTTGGATTGAATATGTTCCAGATGGCCACAGCTACACAGTGTCAAACAGGTTGGGTCTGCACTGATTTCTTTTAAAATATTAATTTGAAGTGAAAAATAATTCCATATTCAACAATTCTCTAGAATTCTGAATTCACTAAACATTTGCAATAAGTATTATATTGGAAAATGCATAGCTAATAATTGGTTCCTATAAATAAAACTGCCTAACCTGCTTTCCATCCTCTAAAGGCATTAAGCAACTAAAATTTGATTGGGTTAGGAGCCAGGATTCACTAACAAGATTAAGTGGTTACATGCTCCAAAGTTAAACAAAACCCAAGGATGGCTGTGTGTGCACACTTGAGTTCTCAGCAGAGAAGGCACTAAAGGCTTGTGACCTCACTTGGAGGGATAAACTGGAAGATATCTTTGACCCTTGAGTGCTTTGATTGTAATGGAGATGCAGGAGAATATCTGTACATACTTAGATCTGATAAGGCAACCTTGATGTGTTAATTGGACATTGATAATGAATTTTGGCAAGATGAGGTGAGGAACAGGGTGTGAGGCTGGAGTGGGAAACTGGCAAAGCCTCATCCTGGGGTTTGTGGAGGCCAGAGTGACAGTAAAGCCCAGGTAAATGAGGCTGTGGTTTCCTGTTGGCTTTTCAAGTAGGTGGTGTGGAGGTGATAAACAAACAGATTAGTATCCTAGGGAGGACTTTGTTTTGGTTTTTTTTCAGAGTGGTAAATATGCATTTTGTAGGATTTAAACTACACAGAGGAAGTAGCTGGGTTTCTAGCTGGAGAAGAGTGGCAGGAAGGAAGAAAGATGAAGGATCTGCGACGGAGCCAGAAGTTGCTGATTTGGGTAGAAGAGAGCTCTTGCTGCTCCCACTGGAGTGACAGTGCCTTGTAGCAGCATCCTCCTTTGAGTGGGGCAGACCTGCAGGTGCAGTAGGAAGGGCTGGAAAGAAATGCAGTTTATGAATGTTGAGCCAATAGCTCCGGCATTGTTGTGGTGCATGCAGTATAAGAATAAAGTACAGCATAAATGCAGAGGAGGTGGCAGAAGGAGCCGCCTTGTGCCACTTACAGGCTGAGCATTCAGTGGACTTTGTGATCTAGAAATAATTTTTCCTTTAACTTGCTGCTACCTCGAGGCATGCCAGTGTATGAGGGCATGGCACTACACCCAGGCTGGTGGTTGGGCAGGTATGCCAAGAGCAGTACATGAGGATTGTGGTTTGATATTGCCAGTGTAAGAGAAACGGTGATTGTGAGAGTCTTGAGTTGCTGGGAAGGGCAGTATGGGCAGGACACACCTACTCAGGCACCTGTATCAAACTTGGCAAAACTTAGCTGGAGCAATCTCTCAGTCATTTACCCCCACAGCATGGCTTGCATGTGGGCAGTCTCACACCACGTCTGATTGCAGGGGAGCATCCCCCAGGTAGTCCAGTCATTGGTTCAGATTTCTAGGGCTATATCCCTTTCTCTTACGAGACTGGTCTGGTCCGTATGCAGTTCTATCAAATGCAGTAATTCCCCCAAAACATTGCTTTCTTGGACTGAGCGGCTTAGAGCAGCTCTGTGCACCCCTTCCCTCCAAACAGATCTGACAGAGGGGACATTCCCCAGGCTGCCAAGGTATGCAGGCAGATGCTCTGAGGTGCACTGTTCAGAGTGGCCCTACACCAGTAAGCCCTGCTCAGGAGTGGCACAGCACGTGGGCTTGCTGCCAGTGAGGTGACGGAATTTCTGCTGGAGATCTGGCCCCTGTCCAGCCAGGGTGGAGTGCAGGCAGAGCAGGCATGCCTCATTCTGCCCGTCCCTGTGCAGATAAGCTCAGCTGCACACAGTTATCCAGGATGTGAACTTCTGCTCCCTCTGGGACTGTTTTCATCTTGCATGTTGAGCAGAGCAGAGGGATTTCTTAATGTGCATTTGAAGTGCCAGCAAAGCAGGCAGTTACAGCCTGAATGAGACAGTCACAATCATCTTCCCCTTGCAGGATGTGAGGGGAAAATCCAGATGTCTTCTATCTAATGTATTAAATTTGTTCAGAGTAAGTACCAGATGAAGGCTGAAGGGGAGGATTAGTAGATGTCCTGTATGGGAATAGGTGTTCACAAGGAAATCACAAGGGAGGTATTTACTTTTTCTCCTCAACCTTTGCTAAGTGCACATTTTTGTCAGCAGCTCCATTTCTGATTTTGTTCAGTCTTGCGCCTGTTCTTTGTGGGTGAGTGTGTGTTATGATTGAAACATCTTAACCATCAATTACATTCTGGCTGAAAAGAAACAATTCAATGAACAAGTGCTCCTTTCCTTCCCAGCCCAAGAAATGCTTGTGGAGTTTAGAGAAGTGTTTTGTGCAGGTTGTGTAATGTGATGCGCTGTAGGACTTACACATCAGCGACTGGGCTAATTGATCAGTCAGTTCTCTGATCTGCTCTTGTACATCAGGAAAATGCAGCCTCTCTACTGGTTTTGTTACTGTTTCAAATCCTCAGTATTTCTTCAGCTGTTACAAAAGGCAAGTTTTTAATTAATTTTTTTTTTTTTTCTTAGACCTAACTGTATCATTGCTTGGACTGGTTGCATTTTGTATGTGTCTTCTTTAAAAGGAGCTAAATAAAAACCAGAAAACCTTAAGTCAGTGCTACTTGGTCAGTGCTACTGCCAAGCTCCTTATTTAGGGAGAAGAAAGTTTGTTTATCCTGTGTACCCCAAGCACATGCATGGTTAATTTATGCCTTGAGCATTGCCTCTACAAATATTCCTGCTCTGTGGGAGCTCATAGGATATGCACTATGCACTGGTGGGTTTCAGGAATGGTCTCTTTGTGGCCCGAGGCACTGCAGAAATCTCCCTGTGCTCAAGGGCTTTGCTTTTTCCAGATAGTCTGGTTTAAGACAGACTTTGATTTGTAAGTAAATGGCCAACTGCAAGCTGTATTTTGAAAGAACCATAGTTTTAACCAGCAAAGTGTAGGTCAGTGCTAATGCAATTAAACCTAAGTGTACACCAATTGCAGATGATCTCTAGTAGCTACAGTAGTTGGCTTTAAACTTGACAAAACCAGATAGAGCTCTTCCATTTAATCAGTTGAGGATTTTCTTTATTTTGAGCTTTGTTCAAAGGAAGCATTTTACTTCAATTGCAGATGTGCACAATTTGAAAAAAAACTATACTTCTGCCTTGTATTTCTCTTTTATGCCTGGCAGCCTCTGAACTGACTGGTTCATGTGAGTCTAAATCTTATCTGAGTACCTTTGGTGCAAATTAGGGGTTAAATCAATTCCGTTCTCCTGCGACCTTCTGAATCAAAAACATACAGATATCTGTTACTGTCAGGGGTGGGCTTGAGCCGTTTTGGAAAAGCAGGGCTGCTTTTCATAAATATTTGTCTTGATTTAGTTTCCTGGGATATAGTTTAAATGTAAACTGCTCTGTATGCTTTGCTTTTGTGCTATCTTGCTCTATCACATCACACGGTCTCACGTACTATATAAGAATATGGCACTACATCATGCTGTGGTGATTATTTGAAAGGGCGTACACTCTGTTTTGGACTAGATAACTGTTATCAGTGCAGATAATTGCTGTCAGACACAAAATAGACTCAGTAAACAAACATTTCATTTCATCATGTGACAGATGCCTGCTGTTTTGTACAATGTATTTGAATGATGCTCACTATAAATCAGCACTGCTTCAAAAGCAACAAATTCAGCTCACCCAAATCCTTCCTGACATAATTACCTTTCTGGTAGATAGAAAGTTTTCATTGTTATATACACATGATGGCATTTACAGTTGCAGATAAGTGTTTGACATAAACATCGAAGAGAAACCAATTCCCCCGACCGCTCTTGGGGGGGTGGTGTATGGGGTGTGTTGTTTTTTTGGGAGGTTTTTTGGGGTTGTTAGTTGGTTTTGGTTGAGTTTTTTTGGTTGTTTTGTTTATTTTTGGTTTTGTTTAATGTGTTTTTTTTAGACTTTTTCCCTTTCTGTTTTCCCCCTCTCTGTTTTCCCCTCTGGTAAAAAAAGAATACCTTCATTTTTGGAATTCATACTTGAAAATTTAGACTTTCAGAGAGAAATGAACAAATAAGTTAGCATATTCAGGACAACATAGAAGTGCAATGGGAATAAGTCTTAATTTTGTGGAGAATGAACACAAAGCTTCTGCTTACGTTCCTCTGGATTTTCTGAACAAAAGGATCCTCATTATTTGGCAAGTATAAACAATGCATTGATTTTTTTCTCCCAGTGATGTGTGTCTGTGTCTTTCTCAGCAGGTCCTGTGCCTCAGAGGGAATGTGTCTTATCGCCTGTTAACAATTCGCACCCAGTCCATGCCTTATTGGAAAGCTTTACAGTCCTGTCTGGCTGTGCAAGCCGGGGCACGACGAGCCTGCCCCAAGAGGTGCACGTCCTCAATCTCAGAAACCCCAAGGAGGGTCTTGGCCATCATGAAAGAGAGGTAAAGGAGAAATGTCTGCAAATGGGATTGTTATATGTTAATTTGCTGCATAAAGTTATTACTGAATTGTCACCAAAGTTCCACAAAGAACCATGTACAATTTGCATGGAGACTGTCCACCTACACTTTACGTGTCATATGAATAAACTGCTTCCATACCTAGCCACCCTCTTCATTATCTTTCACAACCACAAAGTATACTTAAAAAAGGCAGGGGGTGGGCAAAGGAAATAAGAAACAGATTTAGATCTCCCACAGGTCTTTGCAGAATTGGCTGTCTTCAAAAGCACAGCGTTTACCTAAATGTGTTGTAAATTAACATGAATACCTTTGGATCCCTGCCATGACCACTATAAACAAATACTGAAGTTTAGATTCTTTTACCAGTGTAATACAGCCTTAGTGCTTCACTGAGGGGGGACTGCTGTACAGAAAGCAAGTGTTGCTGACTGTGGTAGTCTAATTACTTGTTTATGTGTGCTGCACTTGGAGGGACTGGCAAAAACTTGAGCTGTTCTGAAAGCAACAGTAGAATAAAATTTTTGATGTAAAGTTGTGCCATGCTGTTGTTTACTTTCAAAACACATCAAAACAGAGCACCAAAGTGCAAAGAAAACATTGCATGCCATGACAGCTGAGCCTGTTAGTTCAGGTTCTTACAGTATTACACGCACAAATCCTTAGTACTGTGTCCTGTGAGAGCAACATGTGGGTACACAATTAGAGAATTTCTAAAGACAGAACAAAGATGATGATCTAACTGGGAGAAACTTAGGAAAAGAGGCTCTAAATCTGTGCTGAAAGAAATTTCAACTGGACTCTTTCTTAGTGATTAAAATAAAGGCAGATTCTGATGGCCAGAATCAGTCTTTCCACTGACTTCAGTATCAGCCTTGTTGGGTTTGTGGTGACTTCAGCTCAAGGTGTATTGTATGCGTCCATGAAACTTCAGCTGCAGTGTTCATTTTCAGTATATATATGGTCTTAAATGTCTAGTTTATAACGAGAAAAATTATTTACGGTTTTTTCAGTAGATATCTCATTGGCTTCCATTAATCAAAATTGTCAGATCTTCTACTGTCATGAGATGAATAGAAGAATTATGCTTGTTTGGTGGGACTGTGAATGAGGAACAGATATTTTTATATTTGGAGGGGGTGGTAATGCTGCAGGGGTTTGTTTTGGAATTTTTTTTTTTTTTTTGTTTTGGTCTTCTTAAAACCTTTCTTAGTATGCCAGGCACTGAATGATCAGCCTGTTAAGTACACTGTGGATGACTGAAAAAAGTGTAGGTATGATCAGTTCCGTGGACATGAAGACCAAATTATAGGCCTTTTTGGTTTTCTCTGGGTTTTGTGGGTTGTTTGCTTGGGGGAGGGTGCTTGGGTTTGAGCATAGTTTCCAATGAGAACTAAATAACTGTATGTGATTCTGCTGTAGATTTTTTGGTGTTTCTCTCATTTCCCAGGAAACTTTAGATCCATTGCTAAGTCATAGGCAAATTTGGTATGAGTAGATCTCACAAGGTAATCACAAGTTTTATTGAAAGTGGGCGGAAGAGTGCCCGCACTGTGGGGCCGTGGTACTGGGAGAACTTGTAACTTCTTGGTTACTAAAGGGTGCCCAGGGCTGGGATGAAATGGGCTGCAGTTGGAGCTTGTACCTCCCGAGAGAGCAGCGTGACTCAAGTGCATGTGCTTAAGCCCAGATGTAGATTTCCCTCTGGGCCGCTGCTGGTGCCGCTGGCGCTGCTGGCGTGCCGCGGAGCTTGGTGTGGCTGTGCGTGCACAGCGTGAGCCGGTCACGCGTGCACGGGGATGCAGGCTGTGCCCTGCTGCCTGCTCAGAGCTGCACAATGCTGCAGTTAAATACTTTGCTTTGAGAAAAAATACTTGCTGTCCAGCAGAAAGAGGCTGCTTGAGCCTCGTCTAATGTGCTTATGTTAAGAAAGCAGTTTGCCCTAAGCTGTCTTGTCTGTGTGCTTTGGGGGTGTACTGAAGTGTAGGGCACTGAACAGATCTCAGCATCTGAAACCCATAGCCTCCTTCTCCCATTTCCTGAGCAATTTCCAGTCACGGCCCTTGGAGATGGCTGCTCTAAAAATGCACAGGAAGCTGGAGCAAGGTTTGCTGGCAACAGTGTTGAGCAAAAGAGTGTAAACAACTTGGAAAGATCACATTTTACTTAGAGGATCAGACTCTGAGAACAAAGCAGAGCAAATGTTATCTTTCCCATTATTGTAGAAACCAACTCCAAGTGGCCCTTTGTCTAAAAGTAGAATGTACCCATCACGTTAAGTTACATGAGCTTGATTTACCAGCTGAGGTATTTCCTGTTGCCTGCAAAGACTGATAGCAAAGGTAGAGATCTGTTTGTCATGTAGTATTTCCAGTAGACTCCAGAATAAAACCAGTGGTTTTGTTTGACAGCACATTACTTAGATTTAGCAACATTGAAAGCATGTTTAAATAAATCATGTATTTGTTCAGAGGTTGGCTGAAGTTTTAATGATATGGAATGCAAGATCTTTAAGCGAAGGCTTGGTTTGGGGGAGGAGGTTGGGTTGTTTTGTTTTTAACCTGCACTGTGCTAGAATGCTGCAAGATGACACATTCCTTACTTGCTGGGAGGAGTGTAAACTTCCCCTAGCAAATTCCTTGGAGAGTTCATGCATTAAACATACTTGTGCAGTTATCATGGTTCTCATAAAGATGCAACATCTGTGGATGCATTAATTTAACTCTCTTTGACACTCCTGTAGAATATACAGACAACAAGCATTTGCAAATTTAAGGGGTGGCTGATGAGGGGGAGGGCATGTGGCAGGGGTGATGCAGACAGGCTTTTCAGTAAGGGTTAGTAAGATTTAGGTGCTTTTCTTTCCCTATAAACTGGGGAAAAGGAGACAAAAGACAGACTGGAAATGTATAGGAGTGTGTATTCTGAACAGTCTTTGTGAAACTGAATCAGTAGTTTACCACTTCTGTGTTACGGCAGAAATCTGGTAAATAAAAGATCGTATCACGAAATGTTGTTATCACATTTATGATCTTCAGGGAATTTGTTTGTATTTTAATTCTTTAATCTCGTGGGGATGAAATCTTGTATGTTGAGACTGGGAATGTCTTCTTTCTTCAAGAAAGAACCCCCGAAGTTCCAATCTTTTTCAAATATTTCTTAGAAATGTCTTTTATCACAATTCATATTTGGCCATGCTTTATCATAGGAAATAGAATACGGGTGCATGTAATAGCCTCAAGTGTTTATATTGAACTTGGCAAGAAAAATGCAAGCCTTTTTTGTTTGTTTTATTTGATCAAATATTCCTGGGGAAGTGAGTGCGTGTGTGCATTTCTGTACTGATCTGGGTCTCAGCTGAATGCCAGGAACTACTGAACTCTTACAATAACTTTCTCTTTGGCTTTGGGTATCTTCACTGCTTCAATTTCTCACTTTTTAGAAAGGAGATAGTTGCTTCCTCATGGAGCTGTTTGTTCTGAGGAAGAGTTATTGTTTGCAGAGTCACTTGGAAACTCTAGAAATTTGCACCAGAAAAATGTGTATAGAAGAGCATAAAATTATTTTAAAATGAAAGTCACTCTTCAAGTTTATTATCAAGTCCTAAAAAAATGGAGGATTCTTTTCTTATGCCTGTTGGTTGAATTTCTTGAGCTGCTTCGGGCACACAGTTACAATTGAAATAGTTAACAGGAGAGAGGAGGGGCATGTAAAGTTAATCTCATGTGAATACTTAGGATTGAATACATATGAATACATGGAATCAGAGTTCCTGGCAATGGATTCCCTATTGTTTTCATTGACATCCTCATCCTCAAAAACTGTAAGATGTTATGCCTGATACAGATGTTTAACATGTGTTATATGAAATGAAGGCAGGAATACTAAGGACTTGTCTTTATTTTTATAATTTTAAGTAACACCACTGAGGCTGTAATAATTTGATGGACCTTTTCCCCCTGCTTTTTAATCAGTGCTACTCAGCAAAAAGTTAATAATAATGACTTAAAATTTTCTTTGAGAGTAAACATGATATAAAAATGGCTGTTAGCTCCTGGAATAGGCTTATTAGAATAGGCTGATCCTGAATTCGGGATAATTTTTCTGTGTCACAGTGTTTTTGGTTTTGATGATTTTGAAGATCTGGGTGATGAAGGTGGTGAAAACCTAGTCCATGCTGCCTATTATGCTGCATATTTACTGTATTTCCCAATGTGTTTGTTTTAACTGTTTTCAGAAGTTTAATACAACAGCAGCTATACCCAAGGCTATGTCAGGGAAAAATGTTTTGTTTCATGCTCAGGCATCCGGAGATCTAGGAACAGCCTTGAGATTCAGCTCAGATAAAGGGGCCACTTTGTGGGCATATTTAAACATGCTGACCTGCAGCACCAGAGTCATGGTCAGAGGGAGCCTGGAGGTCATGTGCTGACAGCAGGCAGGAAGGAATTCAAGGTTTGTTACTTGACAGCTGGAGTTAGTGAGGATTTTGTTACCTATTCATTTGTTTGAATAGATATACAGTGCTGCACGTGGGTATATTTAGTACTTCTGGTAGGTCAAAAGCCTTTACTTTGAAGAAAAATAGTTGCTGCTTTAGAAGAAGAAGCTTTGAGAGATAGAACAAAGCACTGTGCCTCTGCCAAGGTACAGACAAATTCTGAACTTAGCAATAATGTTTTTCTTTTCTTGCCTCTACTTTCTGACCACCTTAGCTTGGCAGCAGTAGTGGAGCTCTAGCTATAGCAGCAGACCTGTGTGTTTCAATGCATGGTCAGGGGTTTTGAACCTTCAGCCTCTTCAGCTGGCCAGCTCTCCTGTTATACTGAGTCCATAGAGGTCAATTCGGTCACTTCATCCATTCCTTCTTGTTCCTTGATCCTGTGTGGTTCATGAAGTTGTGCAGAGGCAACATAATCAGTCATCCTGGGTGTACAGAATAACAATGGAAAATAAGTTTGGCCACCTGCAAGCCTCTCTGTCAAATTTGAGGTTGTCTACTGCTTTTTATGTAATTATTTTTCATGGTGTTTTTAAGAAGGTTGAGAATGGGAAGTCCATATGAATTACTGCTTCCACCAGTGCTCTGTGCCAGTGAGGTCTTAGAGTCAAGCTGTGAGTGACGCTGTGGCAAATGTACTCCAGGAACACCCTGTATTTGTTGCTTGGAAAGCAGGAGTTCCTCATCACGTGTATCTTTGATCCTGGGTAATTTCCAAAGCTTGCCCACAGCTTGTGGTAGCTCCACTGGCTCACCAGGGTGGTTTCACAGGCTGCTGTTTACTCTCTTTACACACAGCTGTGCCCAAGAGCCCAGCTGTAATACTGGACTGAATAAAAAAAAAAAGTACATTACAGACCTTATAAAGCCTTAAAAATAGTGGAAGTGTGTGCCACAGAAATGGCAATCATTCAGTGTCTGTCTCAGATAACTCCATGTCTGCTGAAAGCTGCAACTCCCATGCAGCTGATACATTAAAATGACATTGATGCCTTAATTGCCTTCATGATGAACATGGCGTTACCATATTTTTAAGAAGTGGAGTTTGCTTGTTGTTTGAAAACCTTTACAATGCTCTTTTCCCTCCTCTCTTTGTTAGCACTTTGAGTCTTCTGTGCTTGCATGAAATCCTACCTATTTTAATGTGGCTTTTTCATCTTGTTTGTCTGGACTGCAGTCTTTGCATGTTGTTTTTAGCCAGCTCAGGATTTGCTGGTCACTGGATTTGGCAGTCCTTTCGTGTTCTGCCCACCAGGACTGCCAGAGGAAGCCCTGTGTTGGCCAGAGGAGCCTGTTTGTACAGAGCCTTATGTCCTTACAGGAGTGTGCCTGACGTGTGTCTGTCCTTAAAGAGGCAGCAGTGACATCTCACAACTTGGAAAGTGCTGTGCAAAGCCTCGCTCTTTTCTGTTTTTAGAAATGGGGCTGTTTGCTGTGTGCAGAAAGTGAGCCCTGTTCTCAGCTGACAGAGCTGCGTGCAGCGGTGGCTGAAGCCCTGCCAGGCCTACCACAGAACACTAGCGGCTTCAGAAGGAAAAACGTCAGTGTGAGTCTTCTGGCTGCTCACAGTTTTGGGTTTTGCTGACTGCTGCTTAAAATGTTGTGTTGGAAGCTGTAAACTGGACCCTTGTTTTCCTCTGATGCAAGATGCTGCAGGTGCTGATGTGCTCTTGCAGGGCTGTAGAGAGTAGAGAGCAAGAGGGAGGCTGCTGCTGTTTACTGGATGGGCTCTTCCTGTCTCTGTGGCTTGGATGTGTGTGCACACAGCCCCAAACCATGGGGCTGGTCAGTGTGGGCAGCCCTTGCTCTGCAGGTGAACAAAGTGGGGATTATCATGTGAAAGTTACATTTGGTTGGCAAAGCTGAATAGAATTGCATGTGCAGAGGCTGCTTTCTTTGCTGCAGATAGAAGTTTTTGAAAAATCTTCTTTTTCAGGAAGAAAGAGAATTCTGGTTGTCAAAGTATGTAATGCAGAACACATTCAGAGAAAATTTAATTGAAATGTGTATGCACTGGGAAAGCTGGATTTTGTATAATTCAGGTAAACCAAGCTAACATAGGCAGTGTGTGTATGATAGCTACATAAAATTTATCAGTAAACTCTTTGGGTTATATTTTCAAGATGATTGTTACAGAACTGTCTCAGTATGACTTACGGTAATACAGTTATTGCCCTTTGTGTTCTGTCCTTATACAAACCTTCAGGTTTTTTTACTCTTACTATTCTTGTCCTGGAAAGTCATACACCTTTTGATTGCAAACAGGACTTGAGTAACTATCCTGCATATTTGCCAGGTTATTTGTGTGAGGAATAGCTTTTATTATCTAAGTATTTGCATAAATTATTAGCGTTTGGCTGCTCCAGCTTAGAATAACAACTTAGGAACATCAGACATTAATTTGCTATGTTTTTGTCAGAAAATAAATGATGTGACTAAGCTGTGGGCAGAAATAGCCCAATATTTTCATGAAGCTAGAAGAACTATTTTGTAATGTCTCCTTATGTCAGAATTTTCTTATGCTGTGTGAGCTGTGTTGCTTACTGAACAGGCACTGCATTTCCAGTAAAACCTTACCAGCATGGTTGCCTGCTCTTCCACTTTTGAGGAGAAAGTATCACTGGTGCAGGAAACCACCAGTTATGAACCAGACACAGGCAACTCTGCTGCCAGGAACAGAGCAGTATGTTTAATGTCATACAGCATACTCATCTGGCACATGATGTCTTTGATAATGTTATAGTACTAAATTTTATTTGTAATTTGCTTTTTTTAGTCTGTTGTTTGGAGCAGCTGAATTACAAGCCACATGAGGAGATCTAAATGTGCTGCAATTCCATCCTATTACACAGACCCTCAGCTTGGTCATTTAATATTGGGACAAGAAACATACTGGTGCTTAGACTGGAGGCAGAACTACAGATAATTTTTGACTATGCTGCAAGCCCTTTGGCTTTTGTTCTAAAGGGCTCTCTCTCATCCAACTGTTGGATACAAGTATGGAGTCAGTGTATGGGCAGGTCAGTTTTCTAGCTGGTTCTGATGCCTTAGGTCTTCATTAAAAACACTGCTGCTCTACAAGGGAGTAAGTGCCAAACTCAAGGATGATGCTTCATCCCTGCTGGAGGTGAAGGGACTTGTTTGCTTCTTGTCTTGAACACATGTTTTGGGGCTGTTTAGTGGCTGAGGTCAGTTGGTCTGTTCAGCCTAGGGAAGAGAAGACTGAGGGGGGACCTTACCACATTCTACAACTTCTTCATGAAGGGAAGAGATGGGCAGGCACTGATCTCTTCTCTGCGGTGACCAGTGACAGGACCCAAGAAAAAGGCCTGGAGTTGTGTCAGGGGAGGCTTAGGTTGGATATTAGGAAAAGGTTCTTCACTCAGAGAGTGGCTGGGCACTTGAACCCCCAGGGAAGTGGTCAGAGCCCCAGGGAAGTCTGACAGAGTCTAAGAAGTGCTTGGGCAATGCTCTAAGGCGTTCTTGGGGATGCTGCTGTGCAGGGCCAGGAGTTGGACTTGATAATCATTGAGGGTCCCTTCCAACTCAGCTTGTTCTGTGATTCTCTGATTTTCCTCTGAATCATTAATAATGGGAACATCATGCATAATTCCAAATAGTTTGTTAGTGGATGTTTTCATATTCATGTGCTGTAGGACTTGATTTTTAAGCTCTTTGTGTCTAGCACAGCACACCCTGACCTTTAGCCACTATGTAGGACAAATGTGGGTGAAGGGAAAAGGAGTTTTCCAACACCTTGTGGTCAAAGATTTTTCAGAGTACTTAATGAGGAGAGTGCAGTGGGCTACAGGTCATAGTTGGGCAGTCCTTATCAACTTTTCTGTTTTCTTATCTTCTTTTTTATGGAGCCTAGTTTTCCAGTCTGGGTGGTAGATTGTGCAATAGTATTCTCTCTTTCATGAAGTAATGTATGGGACCTCATCAGTCTCTGGTTTAATGCCAGTAGCTTCAGTGGAATTATGCCAGGGGTGAATCTTTCCCATGATTTTTAAAACTGAGCTATAACTGCTGTTTAGTCAGTCTGGTTCTCTAGTAGTGTGTGGGCGAGAAGGTCCAGGCAATGCCAATCCATTTGCAATCGTGTACGTGGGGTAAAATAAGCAAAGGGTCGATTTTAAAATTAGAGTGTTACATGAGCCTTGGAAGTAAACTTCAGTCCCCCATGCACCTGGGTGGATGCTACCTGGGACTCAGATCCATTCCCTCAGGATTGAGTTGTGCCTCATCCTGGAAGAACGGGTCTTTCTTTCCCTTGTACTTCATGCATCGTAGCTCTCTCCCAGAGGGACAGGCCCTGCTCCAGCAGCACCCATGAGTGCTGCTCTGGCAGAGAGAAGGTGGCATGGTGTGTCCCTGGCAAGGGCTGGGAAGGTGGCGCATTGTTGGGTTCTGTGGAAGAGAAAGTAACTCTCTGGGGATATGAGTGCTTGCTTTTAGTGCCATTGCAGTTTCCCTGCAGTTGGTGGTTTCTTTGATACTGTTTTGCAGATCTTCTGTCTAATTGCTGAGCTGAGTTTTCAAAAATTGGTGCTTGCCCTGTCTGAACAAAGAGTCTGCATTTGAGAACCTTCCCAGAAGGGAAGCAGTAGGATCTTGTGTGCTTTTAGGAACCTGCTTATACAATCATTTGATTTAAGAATGCAAATATGTAACCCTGCGAGCAAAGTTACATTCAAGCAGTAACACTGTGAACATATTTTGAGTTTCTTGGAAAAATCAGCAAACTCTCTCTCAGAAACTGCTGGCTCTCAAAAGCTGGATATTGTGATCTACTATAGCTGGCTTGGTATCAAATCTGTAACACAATATTGAGCGAGCATAGCAAAAATATGAGGGGGAGGAAAAAACAGTATTCCACTTTGAATCACAATCCCTGTCTAAAGAGTATGCTTTTTCTTTAGTTTTATTTGAAGAAGAAAAGGACCCTTCGCAAAGTACTTGATAAAAAAGTGATGCAGTACCAGATCCCACCAGTTGAGCTGGATTAATGGATAAACCCTTAATTGAATTCTATTATGGCCAGTGTACTAACATTATATTTTTCTAGTGAATTTTAGTAGATATTCCAAATCTCCTATACTGATAGACACAAGTGAACTGTAAAAATAAGTTTCTTCATATTAATTTATTTGACTTGTAATACCAGAATAAACTTCTGTAAATATTGTATTAATAAAAGGAGTGAGAACACTTAGGGAAGAGACAGGTGTAAATTTTCATATTTCAGCTCTAAATTTTGCCTGCTTTGAACGAGTTAATTTAATCTTTGCAACAGAGTAATGAGTTAAGATGTCATAAATCTGTCTTTACTGCATCACTTGTAAGTCAGAAAATGTACTTATGTGATCTGAGAGTTAAAATTCTTTTTTTCTTCTTTTTTAGAGAACAGCTGTTCAAGCCTAGACTGTGTAATTCAATACAACACCGCATATTTTGTCCTGGCTTTTTAGCACAGATTTGTAATGGTTGTTTTGAAAAATGTGCTATGAATTTATCTAAAGGTCTTCATGCCGGAATAGTTAATTCAACCTTACAAATCCTTGGCACTTAGCTTTCATCTTTTTAGAGCAAAACACAGAGCCTGTGATTTGATGCCTTGAAGTCAGCAAAACAAAATGGTACTTTAACAGCAGCATTTACTTTGATCAGTTTTCAGTATTTGTGTCCTTGCCTTTCACATAGTACAAATTGCTTTACCAGAGTAGCGGGGCAGGAGCCCGTAGACTGTTTTTGTAGTTGGTTTCTGTGGTGATACTCAGCCTTCCATGAAACTGATCTCTGGGGACAGAAGCCTCTGCAGCCTCCTTAACCTTGCTGCTGCTGGAGACCTTAAAGGAACTGTGCAGAATGTGCAGGCAGCAGTGACCAGCACACTCTGGACAGAGGCAGCTGGCTCAGCAGTGCTGGCAGAGCTTTGGTGGCACTGCACTGATGTAGGGAAAATGCATCCTAGCAAACAGGACACAGCCCCTGGGCTTCACACCCCACCTGTACCTGGATGCTTTAAAGAGGAACGTGTAGGTTTTGTTCTAAGATTTTCAGAATAGCTTTAGTCTGTCATTTTCAGCTATGACCAAATCCTTGTATTCCTCACAAGTTAGTCATGTATTATTTGGAGGAGTGTGTGCCAAAGGGGGCCAGACGTGAGTCTGAAGAGGAGCTTCCTCTGACAAACAGCTGCTGAAGTTGAGCCTTGCTGAGAGGGCCATTGCTGACACACATGCCCAGAAGGTCTGGCCTAGCTATTGATTGCACAATGAAAATGTTGGCTGTGCAACAGCTTTGTGATCAAATGAGCCCTTCACTGGGAGTGAGGAATGTGTTGGATGACATTGACTTATTTTCCTGAACTGTTGTGGTGCTGTCTGCTTGGGTAATAATGCTGTCTCTTAATATGTTTTTAAAATAATATGGGCAAAGCAATAGCAGCTGTTTTTTAAATGGACTAGGTGACCTAAAAATGTCCAAGTCCATTTAATGATTCTGGTTTCATTTTCTTTTGGTATTGTTTGACCAAACTGGTCACAGAGCTGCCCGAGATGCAGAAGACTTTGAATGAAGTAGTGTGTTGTTAAGAAGTATCAAATGTGTATACTTTATAAGCTTCTTTGAAAATCTAGGAATGGGTGGAGAATGTCCCTTTTTGGATCTCTGATGTTTTGGGGTTTTTTTTTTAAGCTTATATGGGAGTTTGAGAAAAAAAGTTAGGAACTTTGCCACAGAGTTCAGTGAGTTCAAAGATTCACACCATGTCTTCAAAACACTCTTTACAGCACTGAACACACATAGGATTAGTTTCTGCTGGAGTTTCTGGGCAAAGCTTCCATAAATATTTAGTAACATGGATTTTGCCAGTGAAAATAAAAAAAGAAAGGGGGAAAATTTATAGTTATCTCTTGTGCTATTAATTAGAAACCTTTTTTTTCTGGTGGTTGAAAGCAATTCAGTATCTTTCTATCAATTTGTGTTGTGTTCTGAAGATGCTGTGAACTGCAGCCATGAGAAAGGATGTGTCTTGAATCGCTCTTGAGCTGAGACAGAAAGGTGTCCAGGGGAGGGGGAATCACTTGGGACTCAGCTAACTAGAGCCACAGTGGGGACACTGCAGCAGAAATGGTATTTTGTTGAGATTGCTGTAGAGAGAGTAGGGATGAAGGTCTTCCTCTGCAGTGCTGTGGATGGAGGCAGCCATGCCAGAAATTAGCCAAGGGATAAGTCAGAGGGAGCACAGCTGTGGCAGCAGAAAGCTCAGCAAGGCACAGCTAAAGAGAGGGCTGGTGTCAGGCTGGAGGTGCTGGTGCAGCTGAAGCATTGAACCTGTGCTTGTGTTGATGTCATAACTTTTAACACCTTAGAGTCCTGTTAAGCCTTCCAGTCTCTGAAGAAGTAGTGGGAAGAGGCATTTAATGCCTCTGATGCATAGTCGAAGTCCAGGCTTTCACTTGGACTCTGCAGTTCAAACCACTCTCCCTCACACAAGCACCTCTCTGGTGTGCAGTTCTGACCATAGTGGCTCTTTTCTATCTCAAATATCCTTTTAATTTCTCTAGCAGGATACAGAATAATTGTGAATTATCTTTGTGATCATTTCTGTTTGCCACCACTCAAACTGGTGGTTGTGTTCATGTTTGCTTCCTCTGTACTTTTTTAAGAAAGAGCTGTGATTGTCAGGGAACCTGCCTGTCACCAGTATGGTGGGACATCAGCATCCCTGCTCAGTCTATGGTAGATCATCTCTCCATTGCACACTAGAGGTTTTTTCCTGTAATGTGGGATGAAGTATCAAACTAAATTACTGTTTGAACAGCTTATTAGGTGCCACAGAAACCACTGTACTATCAATTGCAAGTCTGTATATGCTAAAAAAGGACAGGCTGTTCTGTTGAGTGTTTGGTTATGGTTTTGTCCAACACTGACGCCTTTCTGGAAGGGCAGTACTGGGATACGAGGAGCTGGGCAGGAGGGACTTCCAGCAACTACCAACTGCTTGTTTCAAAGCCATTTCTAACAGGTTGCCTCACTTCCATGATGTCCACTTTCTTTCCTCAGATCATTTACCCTGTGTATCTTTTTAGCCTCTGAACACAGGCATTTTCTTTCCCAAGTGTACGTTAAAATTTCTTTTAGAATTCCTTCCATAAAGTAATGTAGTGTTCGCTTGTGTTTCTGGGTTTGTTCCTCCTGGGTTTTGTTTGTTTAGTTTTATTTGTGTTGCAGGCTAGATTTATGCCCTTAACAGAATCAGCAGATGAGGTTTTATACTCTAAGCCAGCTTTGTAGACTACCATCTAGAAACCAGAAATCAGAGTTTGCTTTGCAGTTCTTTTTATCTCCTTGTTCTCCAACTCTCAGCTTAGTGGTTTGACCTTTTGCATAAGATATTTTTCAACAGCATTTGCCAAGGTTTTCTTTTTAGCAGTGCTTTGCAAGCATAGAGCACAAATGTTAACTATTTCATATTTTATGTTCTCTGTGCTGTGTTGACTGACTTTGTGGAAGTAGATTTGTCTGTAATCTTGAGTCAAGAGGTCTGAATGCTAAAAGTCATAATATGTATATATATAAATTACCTTTGATTCATTGTTTCAAAATCCAGGAAGTATTCACATATTTCTGTGTTTTTCTGTAGGTCACATTACATTTGAATCCAATTTCATCAGTGCATATTCATCAGAAGCCTCTGGTGTTTCTTCTCAACTCCCCTTTGCCTTTGGTCTGGAAGCTAAAAACAGAAAGATTGGCACCTGGAATCAGAAGAGTTTTCTTTGTAAGTGTACACGGTCCTCTGGCCTGCTCTCTGTCATAGCTCTTTGTCACATAAAGCATGGAGTTAATGGCATTCATTTGGAAAATTTTCAAACTTAGATTTAAAAAAAAGTTCAGAGAGGGTCAGGTTTCATTGTGGGGCTCTGGGGAACAGTTAGGTGGCAGGGCAAAGCAGTTTGGGAAAAGTAGCCAATTACTTGTTATGTGAATTTAAGAAAAGGAAAGCAAAACTGCTTTTCAGAATCTGCATATCATATAATTATTAATACTAACAGCCATTAGAGTTCAAAAAGCTGTGAGGTTATACCAGATTGCCAGTCCTGATTGGAAGTCTAACAGTACCATCAAGCAAAAAGCTTCAGTGTGATTGGAAATATCAAGAGTGGATGCTAATTGTGTGGTCTGTGACCAAAACAAAACTTTGTATCTATTGAGCTCAATATGTCCAGTTATGGTTTATGTCTCTGAAGTTTTGGTCTATTGAAGTGACCAAGTTAAGCCCAGAATGAAGTCATTTTTATTTCTCAGAAAGACTGGAGCACTGCTTATAATGCAAGATCCAAATATTACCTAGTATTTGTAAATCATGTCCTTACAGTTTGCCAGGACATTCAAGTTTGCTATTTGTAGTGAAACAGACAAGTTGTTTGGATTAAATTTTTAATGCATGACATCATGTCTAATCATGAGTTGTCTTTATGAAAGTTGCAGCTTTCACTATATTCAACTCTAATTGCAGAACTAAACTTGATTATTTTTAGCAGTGTCCTTATAGGGCTTAATTTTGCTCCTCCAGCACAGCTGACAGTGGTAGGCAAGGTTGTTTCTGCAGCACCCAGTGGAACTCAGCTGTGTCACTGTGCATCTGCAGGACAGGAAGATGCACCATGGTGCAGCATTAGAACTCTGAGAAGGGACACTGCTCTCTCAGTTGACCTGGTGTGGTGGTGACATGGTGAAGGGCACCAAGAGATCTGTCACTTGCTGGACACTGCAAGCTTTCTGGAGTAGTTTTTCTTTTTCCTGTCATCAAGCTATAATAGTAGGAGTAGCCTTGATATTTTGAACTTCAAAGGACTCAGTCCTGTTTCCAGTACAGTGTATTACTGATTGGTGCAAAGAATAGGGCTTTGTTTTTATTCTATGGTATTCACAATTTTAGGTTTTTCATTGGTGTTTTGGAGACTCATGACTGTTATCTTCCTGTTATGTGTCCTTAATGCAACCAGTACAGTTCTGGTCAGCTCAGAAGATGACTGAGGAACAACATGTGCAACAACAGTGTGACAAGTCCTCGTTCCTGTTGTGGACAAAAGAAGCAGGATCTTTCATCAGATAATAAAGCCTTGGACTTACTTTCAGATTAGTTTTGATCTTCTCCACAACATATCATCACTCCGATTTCCTATCAGCTAGAATTTGTTCAGCTAGTTTGTGTTCTTCCTCTGCACCTAGGATTTTTGCCCTCCCCTTATCTTGCTCTGGAAGTGGAGAGATGGCCTGCTGAGACCCATGCATTTCTGCTCAGCTGATTGTGCTGGTGTTCAGATAGTGATTGTGCTGAGCTTGCTTGGTTTGTCTCAGTGGGGTTTCAGCAGCCTGCATTAAGGCATAGGAACAATAGGAATGTGCCTAAGGCTCTGACTGCCAAAACTGTACCCTTAGATAAGTGCTTGCTGCAGATAACTGTTTCAGGTGCTTCTGGTTACCAAGTCAGGCTTGAAGAGGTGAGCAGCAGCAGTCATGGATCTTGCCAAGCAAGAAGTTGTCTGACCTCAAGAATTGCCGTGGTAAACTTGGCCACTGATGCTGCAGGGAGGAGTGTGCTGTTTCTCAGGTGGGGCAGGAGTACCTGGTAGGCACTACAGATTTGCTGTGGTGTTGGGGGGACTCAAATCAAATACCTCCTCTCACAACTCTGTCTCTTATCTCTGCTGACCATGGTAAGGGCTGAATGTTGTGGTGTCTGGTGCCCTCCTGCCAGCCTGTGGTGCTGGGATAATGCTGCTGCCCATGGGATCTTGCCTTTTTGTTGCAAGGGACTGAACTGGCTCTCAGTGTTAACCCATCTCTAACCCATCTGAATAGATAGCTCTCCAAACAATATTGGATCTCCTTAAGTGCCGTAAGAGTCTGTGTAATTTTCTTTCCACCATGTTAAGGTTTATCTTTTTCTTTCCTACAAAGAGCTCAGAGAATGAGATTGCATGATGCCAGGGTGCTGATCCACCCAGTTTAGTCTCTGTCATCCATCTCACTCTTCAAGTTCACTTTGTTCTTTCCCTAAGGTGATATTTTTGCTGTAAACATAAGCTAACTGCAGTCTCTTACCATGGATTCATCAGCCTTCCCACTTTTCATGGCCCAGTTTCTCAGGGCATCTCGGGGTGATAAGCCATGAGGTTATGGGCTGAACAACTTTAAATGTGGTCACCATCTGTTGCTTTTCCACAGTTCCACTCTGCTCTCAAGGACAAATACATTGTTTTCCCAAAAGCTTTCTGAAAAAACAGTACAGAATCATGTGGCACAGAAAACAAGAAAAATGTGGAGGAAGTCCTAGCAGCACCTGTGGGCAGGTGCAGTATGCCAAACAGAGATCAAGGGGCTCTAGTTCTGTATAGAGCTGTTTGCCTGTGTTGAGCTGTGCTAATTTGCAACCCCTGCACCAGACTCTGTCCTAGGAAAGGTTGTCCTTTTCCGGAATCAGGGCTTCTTATTTTAGGTGAGTTGTGGGGCAGGGGGACATCCTGCTTCTGCCCTAGTCGCTGAGAGGTTCCCTGCCTCTCTGCCAGAGCCTCCAGTGAGTTCCAGACAACAACTGACCCTAGGACTGTAAATAGCAGCTCCAAGGGCTGCAGAGTGCAGAGCATGCTTCCTTAGGCCTTGTTTAAAAATACTTAGCTCTATGGCTCTCACTTCTTCAGTCTCCTTAAATGTATAGCCAGAACAGAAGACTGAGTATGTTGAATCATGAAAAATTTAGAATTTGAAGAAACTTTTCTAGTGCCCATGAATTCCATGGCAAGCATTCCACAGGAGTGTCATAACTATTGTGTCTGTCTCTATGGAAGCCTCAGGCAAGATATTAGTTGACTTTCCAGCTTTTCCTTCAGACTTTCCAAACAATACATTCATTCACCATTTTATTAATATACTGTATGTAAAGTATGAATTGCAGTGACTTTAATTGATTGAATCCTGGTTAGAACAGTAAGTAGTGTAAAGAAATTTAAAAGACAATTTCTGGGACTTGCTGCTGATAAAGACCACACTGCTAGAGCCAGGTCAGAGTTTGTACTGAAAGGATCATGGAACCATTAGTAAAGTTCTAGCTCTTTATTTCTTTTGAATATTAGCTTTTTTTTTCCCTTGTAAAGTATCATAATAAAGTTCTCAAACTGTTACAGGGGCATGTGCTTTAAGTAAATAATAAAAATTAAAAATTAATTGTATTATAAGTTTCAAGGTTATTTCTAACAAAGGTGTCTCCAGGATATGAGTAGATGATGAACTGGAGCACAAGTGCTGTGAGCACTGTACAGGTGGAGAAACCAAGGTACACTGGGCTTGAATGGAGCTTAAAATGAATGTGGGAGACAATCCAGGGTTTGGGTGCATGGTTATAGTATGAGGGAAGCACAAATTAGCTTTTTGGTAAACATTTTTTAAGTATGGACATACAGATTGGTTGTATATGTGTGGTTTTGCATTTGTTTTTATCATGTAATGCACAGTTTCACTCAGTGACTTACATGTTTTATCTTCATGGAAACAGCTCATGGTTTCATTTTCACAAAATGCCCACTGGTGGCTAAACTCACAGTGGAATAAATTATCATTAAAATTAGGTAGCATGCCCCAGATAAACCAAAGTTTGTGTTGGGTTAGCATCAGGTTTTTTTAATGAAGAGTTTTTTCCAAAGTGGTGCTGAATGGAAGCACAGTGATTCTCACAGAGGAGGAAGCCATCATGACAGGCCATGGCTGCTAAGAGGAGCTGTGCTTCACTATTCTGTTGCCTGTGTTGTCATTTTGCTTCTCAGGGTGCTTTCCCCATCTATCAATCAGGAAGAACACTAGTGAGTAGTCTTAAGAAAAAATCTGGGCATCTTGATATAAGCCTGACAAAAATTTTTTATGTGTGCACGAGAAAGAGAAAAGAATATACGGCGTCTGTCTAGTGTGGTGTTAACAATACATGGACAGGTTATTTTCAGACTCTGCATGAGTTGCTGTATATTGATGGGTGAAGTAGGTGATGTTGTGAAATTATTGTAATTTTAGTAAAATAAGTCTGGAGTTTATTTTCATTGTGTTAAAAATAAATGTACCTTAGTATCATGGCATTTCAATCCAAAAATACCTGCAATGGGTAAGTGCATGGACTGCCTGGCCTAAGTAATTGTAAATCATCACTTCAGTTGCTGGTGCATGTAGACATACTGGTCTGATTGTATATTTGTACATGTCACAAAAATACATCCATCTGGGAATTGGGCCCTTTCTGTTCAGGTGTTTGTGGGCTGATCTCTCTGAAGAGTGTTGCATGGGTGGGAAGCTCTGTTCAGTTCAGCCAGGGGAATGCTTGGCATCTGTGCTACATTTTATTTTTCTTCCTCTGCAGGGAATAAATGCCAAAATTGCATTATAAAGGGGAGTGGGAGAGGAAGTTGAAGG
Source organism: Serinus canaria (assembly GCF_022539315.1). Taxonomy (NCBI): domain Eukaryota; kingdom Metazoa; phylum Chordata; class Aves; order Passeriformes; family Fringillidae; genus Serinus; species Serinus canaria. The sequence goes on along the minus strand of NC_066322.1, from coordinate 16,211,466 downwards.
ACATGTTCACTAGTGATTAGACTGCTTAAATTATGACATCACAGTTTTATGTAACCTAGACAACTACTGTAGATACTGCTTTTACCTGTGATTTTGGTGCAAGTCAGTATTGCAGAAAAACATTACCAGACCTCTTCCACCACCCCACTTTTAGGTTTTCATACAGCAAAATAGTTTCCTTCCTTCCCATCCAGTCGTCATTTCTCTCCTTCCCTAAAGCTAGTTTATTGAGAACATGTCTTGGCACAAAACCAGAAGTTTTATGAAACTGCACAGAAAGAAGGTTTTATAGGTGCTACTCAGAAAGTAATTTTCTTTCTTTGTATTTGGTAGCTTTTTCAATTGGTTTTATAGCCTAGGAATGTCTTTACTCAGCAAGTGAAAGTAGTGAGAATTAGTGAAAAAAGATCCCAATCCTTTGTGATTTCCTTTTAGAAAAGATCCAAAACCCCCTTAAATATCTACATATGTGATTTTATATAATGTATGATTTTAAGAAGTGGTGCTTCAGCTTTTTCTCTGAGTTAGTTATTCAGGCAATTGAATGAGTAAAAGTTATGGATAAGAAAACACTTATGCAAACAAATAACCTTACTTGCAAGAGCTAGGAGTAAGTGTGTGTTAAGGCAGTGAAATGGAAGAAGCAAGAGCAGTAATGATAAATACAGAAACAGATCACCTGCTCTTGGTTTGAGATTTGAAAAGATAAAGTAAAAGCTTTAAAGAAGATGAAGTGATAGAATTAAGAGTTTAATTATAAGTCATTTCTGTATTTCTAAGAAGAAAAATCCATGTTCTTATTACTTTAGCCAATTGCTGGTTTATTCCTCTCACTTCATGAAAATATGGTTCACATATTTTGGGTCACTGCCACCAAACCACAGGCTGTTCTATGGTTTGCACTAGATTTGGATGACTGACAAAACTCACTGAAAAACAAGTGCTATTTGTTTTCCTGTGCCTAGTATTTAACGGGAAATCAGGAGGCTAAATTTCCAATCACTGGTTAAACAGACCCAGATGTGAACAGAGTGCTCTGCTAGGAGAAGAGTGAGGAAGGATAGGAAATGCATGACTAGTGATAAATTTGGTATAAATAGTGACCTTTCACTATTCAAAGTAAAAGCAGGAGATTTTCAGTGTTGTGTAACAGTGTGAAGAGGAATTTAAAAGGACATTTACATTACTGTAGAATCCTGAGTTTGCTTTTTTTTTAATAAGTCTTTGTCGTTCTTCTACTCAGGAGCTGGAAATAATCCTGTAGTTGCCCTTTTCCACTTGGAAACGTTCATGTTCTCCCTTCTCCTCCCCACACTGTTTCCTTGCCTTTTGAAAAAATGTGAAAATGAACATTTTGTGTCAAATTAAAAGCAGGGCTTAGTAAACAGTAACTCTTACTATGCTTTTCACAATGGTAAATTTCCCTGTAGACTTTGTCTCCTGGCATGATTTAACCCTGGCAAAATACTGCTTTTCTAAAGTCTGTATAAATGGGTTATTCTCAGAAATATTAGGGGGACCTTGGGCTACCTGTGGTGGTGATTCTTGGCAAAAGAGAGGAAGGATTTGGTCAGCAGTAGGAATGGCAGAAAATGACAGAGTGGTCAATACGTGCTTGAAAATGATGCATGTAAAAGGAGTTTAAGAGCACAATAACCCTAGTAAGGCATCTTTAAATATCCAGGGGGTTGAGGGTTTTGGATTTTTTTCAAAGCTTGCTTCAGGAAGACATTGCAGAAAAGAAGTGCTATTTCTGGCTTAGGAAGCAAGATACAGTACATGAAATGACTATGCAGAGTATAGTAAAAACATTCTGTATGTGTGATGTCCCAAAATAGGGAAATTTTATGATGTATAGCTATCCTCTGCTTTCACTGTAATCACTTTGGGCAGAAATGTTTCAAGAATACCAACTTGCCAGTAAATTTCACAGGAAACTAGGCAGGTCTGTGTGCCTTGGATTCTTCTTTCATGAGGCTTCAAAGGCCTGCATTTTTTTTGGGGAGCTTGGTTTGCTAAGAGTGTCACTGAGTTCATGCTAGATCCCATGTGATTTAAGACAGGTTTCAGACCTCAAGCTTTATTGTGTGGTGTTTGTTTCAGCTGTGAGAGTGGGCTGTCTCTCTGGGTCATGGTTCCAATCAGAACTCATGTTAGGAGTGTGGATTGGACAGATTTGAGGATGCTGCCTCTTGTCTCTCCTGCTGATCTTTCTCATTGCTGCCTCTGACTGTTCCTAAGCATTCATCCTTCTCCTGGTCCCTCTAGGAGCCCAAACCCATCACTTTCAGACCAAGGCAGCTGGTAGTCAGGAAGATGTGGACTTGAAGTTAATCCAGCCTGCAAGAGTGAGGAAACAAAGACTCTTTGGGCATTTAGTTGTTGAGGTGTATTCCCAAACCAATCTTGCAGGAGGCTGAAGGACCTGGAACAGGCACCTGTGATAGTCTTTTCTCTTCTGTATGGTCATGGCTCCCTCCTTTCTTTGCTTGCTTCAGTAAACAGGGGGTTTAGCCAGTGGAAGTTTACAGAAGTGGATTTTGGCAGACTACTGGTGTTAGTGACGTGGAGATAATAAATCACAACAGGTTGTTTCTGAGTCACTGGTTCCAGTGGAAACTATAGCTGCAGTTGCATAGATAGGCTTTAATTCTCCTCTCACTTCTTCCACTAAATTGCCTCTAACTTGAAACAGAATCCCTGGAAAAGCTTCTGCTGCCTTATTTTGCTCATATCAAACAAGTGTTATGTTGAGTCTATTCAGATGTTGTTAAATTAAGTGGGCAGTTACCTGTGTGCAATTAATAAACTCCTGCTGAACCTTAAACCTTGGTACCAGGTTTCCCCTTCCCACAGATTTTCTTGTTTGTTTCTTTATCATTCTAGTAACTGTTCCATATGGGTTTGGAAAGTTCCACTTGATTTGACACAGATTCAGCTTTGATAGAAAATCCCAGGATCTTTTTCCTAGGTATATAAAAATGTGCAGGATCTCTGATCTCATAAGGTTCTGCTTTCATCCTGAGAAAACATTGAACAGCCTTCATTATATAAGGATCTTTGGTAGCTGCAAAACTGAGTATCTCCCAGGAAGCTGAATTAAAATCTAAAATGTATTTAAGATAATGCTCCTTATGTCTATGCTTTTAAAAATGTGAGAACTGGAAGTGGAATTTTCTAATGACCGCATGTGTTCTTGAGAACACTAAAATGAAAAATTCTGTCATTGCCTGAAAGCATCACACCTCTGTGACTGTAAGGATTGTGCAGATTTGATAGATGGTTCACGAGTGTGGCATGTAATTTCAAAAGCAGCATGTTTCTTATTCACTTGAAGAGAATTGTTCTCTTGATGATTAAAGTATGTTGTATATGGGCTTATGAACAACAAAAGATGCATTTTTGAGTTTTGGAATACCTGATATTTCTCCATCTGTGGCTTTATTTTTACTCTGTAAGAAAGTACAATACCAACAAACACTAGCTGACTGATCCCCATGTAGGCCACTCCAGTAGCTGGTTCAAATATTCTGATTTTATTCTGAGCAGGTACACTCCTCTCCTACATGTTCCACCACAGGTCTGATACTGTACAGCTCAGATAAAATATGAAGGATGCTGCTTCTTTTCCTCCTGGTATATTTGCCTCCATCATGGCTTTAGGGGTGATGAGGTGGTCCTTGTGCTGGCAGGCTCTCAGTGGGTAGTGGTGTAGCTGTTGTTGTTAGGGGAGGGATTGGTTCATGCTGGATCTCTGTGCACACTTACCTTTGTATCCTGAGTCATGGCCCAGAGGTGCCCACCTCTCTCTCAAGGCTGAATTATGAACTTGCTTCCTACTTGGGAGTTCTGAATTATAACAGTTTTAAATACTTTAAGTGTTATAGAGCAAAGTAAATATCCCCTTGGATCAGATTCAAAGGGAAAAAAAGGCAATAAATGTTTAAAGGGAGAGAAGGAAATAGGTAAAATAAGGAACAGAATATGCTATTTTGTGTGTGCAGTATTGCCACTCACCACTGCATATATTTGAGATGACTCAGGTTAGGTTCTGAGAGTTGTTCCCTCTGGGGAATAGTAACTCCTGAAATTTGGCACTTCTGCCAGGTAACTGATGTCCTGAACTACCATGGCAGCCTTGCAAGGACAGTGTTATTCAGACTGGGAACTTTTCTTAAGGATGTGTGAAGGCTGTTTTTGTTTTGTTGCCCCAGCATGAGGGGTGTATGTTTCCTTGATTTGGTATGGTGCAGAGAAAATTTCAGGCCCTGTTTTCCCCAGTGGTCATCAGGGTAGTAGTGTATGCAACCAAAATATGTTCCTAAATATGGTTTGTTCTTTGATGGAGTACTCAGGTTTTGGTAGCATATTTTCAATATCCTATGCTTGATCCTCATTTCCTCTGAGGAGCAGCTCTTTGAACTGTGGTGCTCGCTGTGGTTAGTGGCCATGCCAGTATCTTGGAAACAGATTTTCCATGTCCAGCTTCTTCATTTAGTCTCAGAAAAGTGACAGGACATACATGTAAGTTTACTCAACAGCAGAGGATGTTTCCACTGCAGTTCCTTTTCATGTCCTCACAACAACTGGAAGAAATAGAGCTGGGGCACTTTTTCCTCTCTGCAGCCTCAGAAAGTAACCACTAAAGGAGTCGAAGGGAGGAGATAGGAGTGTCTGTGGCAGCAGTCTCTTAATCATTCAGTCAGTGCATAATTAGTGCTCAGATAAAAATTGGTTAGTTCCCAAATATTTAAAACATTATTTGACTTCAATGCTTTGCATTATCCTAAGCATGTTAGATTTGGTTTTGATTTGTTCTGAAGAGTAAGTAGTTAATGTTCAAGGCAGGTGTTGAAACAGTGATGGTTGCCTTTTTTGGAAGGGTCTGTTGAATTCTTTCCAGAGCAAATAACGTGCTTGGCTCACTTAACCTTGCCTTAGGTCTGTGTAGTAAAAATCCCAACGTTGGCAAGCACAGTAGAACTCTGCAGTCCTTTCTAAAACCTGGGTAGTGGAACCAGCATTTCAAATAGACTTTAGTATGTGATTGAAAAAAATAAATATGATAAGCTTCATGTTTGTTCAAAGATGTTTACTGTGTTCTCACTTAGTGAGGATGCGTGTGCCAGAGTTTTTAGTTGCTCTGCTTTCTGTCTCTCGGTTCCTCCCTTGAAGCATGTGGTCACTCTGATAGGATCTGTCCCTCAGGAAGACATTTGTCATGCTGCAGGATGATGAAAACAGTTTTCAAGTTTTAATTAGTAATAAATGAAAAACCAAGAGTATTCTGAGGAAGACAGCTGTTGTGTTAGCAAAGATTTTACCATCTCAAATGAAAAACACAGCAAAAATGTATTATTGCAAGGTAATCAATTTCTTTGATTGTTATTTAGAAGGAATAATATTTTCTCTCATGCTGTCCTGAAATGTTTAAAAAGACACACTGATGCTGCTTTACCCTGATGCTGACCATTTAAAAAAAAAAAAAAAAAAGGAAACAGTGTGTAAATGAAAAACTTCTGCTGCTCTTACTGGATAAACTGTCTCTGAGGGTGGCATGCCAACATCCATTCAATATTCCTGCAAAATAATCACTGATTAAGTCCCTAAATCCTGTGAATTTCATGCATGGGAGATTCTTCTAGTTAGGCCAAAGCTCTGTGAAAATGTCCCACATGTCTCTGCTATAACAGTACACAATCCAGCATGACCTGGCATGTGCTGTGTCAGTGCCATCCTCTGAGACTGTACACTTGGAATTTACACAGAATTTGATGTGTTAGGAGCATTGTAGAGATGCTCCATGAAACCAGCCCATGGCATAGGTGCTTCTAGGTGGTGAAAATATAAAGTGGGAAGAGCCCATAATCACCTTCAGTCACTGTGTTTGGGTGTGAGAGGTTACAGTGCCTAAACATGCTACGTGTCTGCATGGATAAATGTGCCACATTAAAATCTGTTTTTATTCCCATCAGGTGTCTGTAGGTTCCGTTGTTCAGTTTGAGAAGGGAAACTTCTCCTTGTCAGCAGAAACAGAAGAAAAGTTTTTTCCTGAGAAAAATGAACATCTACTGCAGTGGGCCCAGAAGGAATATGGCGCAGTAACATCTTTCACTGAACTGAAAATATCAAGAAACATCTATATTAAAGTAGGAGAAGGTAAACCAGAGCAAAACCAACTGAATTCATAGACACTTTCAATTACTGAGAATGTGTTGTTTATATTTCACTTATTTTAATTTTTGCTCCTAACTCTCATTTTCCAAGAGATATGATATGAAAGCGGAAGCAGAGAAATAAGAGCAAGCCTAAAGACCAGACCTTGGGTTTAGGAAACTTAATGGATTCTGGTGCCATCACTTTATGCTCATAAATGTGGAGACTCTCACAAAAGTCAAACTTTGCCTTTTAAACAGAATCAGTTACTCATGGTGATTGTTTGGGTGCATTCATCTGAAGAAGGAGAGACCTTGAAGTAGGGGGAAATTTCTAGAAAGAGCTGTGTTACATTTATTTTTTTCAGTATTTGCTCATATAAGGATCCAGGCTTCTTTGGGCAAAGAATTATTGCTTTCCTCACCAGACTAAGTTACTTTAGTCTGTACTTATGTATTTTCATCCCAAAGAGAAAGGTTTCCTGTCCCTCTGAGCCACATGCCAGGTTCTTCAGGTGGCCTAGTGCAGGTGGGAGAGGACTCCAGCTCCTTGGGGACTTCACACAGGCCCATACTGGGGTGGGGATCCATAGCTGAGTGGTGTTGGCACAACAGAGCTGCATGATCCTCTGCAGGAATATCTCTACAGAAACTCCCAAACAGCTGAACTAGTTGGTTACAGGAAAGAAAAAACCAATGAAAAGCCTTCTGTGGACAAAACCTTCTTTCCTAACCACATGTATCTGATAATTTGATTTCCTCACATAGGAGGTTTGCCCCCCAACATCAGAACATGCCTGAGTTAATTTTATCCAAATCCTGCCAAATTTGTAGAGGATTCCCTTGTGTGGGGCTTTTTTCTTTCTTTCTTTCTTTTTGGCTCTACTTGGCATCAGTCATGGTTTCTAATGCCAGAAAATCATTCAGAAATATATTTCTTAGCTTATTAAAATGCTCTTGAAACATATACATGGGAGTAGTGATCTCTGCATTGTGGAGACAAATATTGAATTAGATATGTTGAAAAAAACAGATAAAATTTTGTCTGTTGATTTGCCTGTCTCCAGTCAAACCGGGAGGCTAAAGAGGAGAGTTTAGCATCATCTTCAGAATGCACTAAAACACAATTTAATTAGGAGCAAGTACACAAAATGGAACTTGGCAGGCAACCAAAATAGTTTCTGAGAAGGCTCCTACAAACCAGCTCAGCTGTAACCATGTTTGATTTTGATTTAAATTCTTGGCAGAAGTGAATGTGTGTGTATGTGGGGGGGGGTTTGCATGTGTTCAGGGGTGGGGACAGGGTCAGTGCTTGAACTGCTGCAGTCGTGTGAGGAGTTCTGTAAAAACCACGTGGGATGTGCTCCTGGTTTGCTTCTCTGCAGAGTGAACAATGGAATCACTGGATTTCACAAACCACAGCATGCAGTGACGTACATTTGAGGCTTTTCATGGAAAACTTACACTCCTCATGAGATTTTAGTAAGGTACCCTCAGCAGACAGTCTGTGAATCACTGCTAGTATTGCTCATAATCTGTAGCTGGTCACACAAAGCAGTTCCTTGCTATGTGACTGATGCAGAATTTGATGGCTGTATTCATTTAATTGTCTACATTTCAGCTTCAGTCAAGTTAGACCAATCTGAAACTGGAAGATGGAATATTTTAGAAATGTAGGCTGTAGCTGAATACAGAAAACAGAAAATGCAAGCCAAAGGACAGAAAGATCTGAAGAAGGCTGATCTTTCATAGAATAAAGCTGCTTCTGATGCCATGGGTCTTTTAAGTCACTTTTGAAACTGCAAATGAAAGGCAGCTGAGAGCACTAGCAAACTGGATCAGGGCCAAGTGCATCTGAATCCTGTTGATTCTAAAGAGTGGCTGATCAAATACTGCAGGGATGGTGATCACAGCAAGAATTTTAAGGGGCCAGAATGGGGGTGTGGAAGAAGAGGGCGCAAGAAGTAGGGTTCTTGTTCTTGCCTTGGTTTGTGTAATGAAGGAGATGGCAGAGTGACTGCTGTGATAATCACTGTCAGATTCTAGAAAGCAGGACTGCTCATGGTGAAAGTGCTCTTGCTATGTGTTGTTCAGCAGAAGTCAGTTTAATTCCTCATGCTTCAGTGAGATGTGATTGAGCACGTCAGGAAGTCTTATCAGTTAGCTAAACGTTACCTAATGCATCCAGCATCACCAGTAAATCCAGGGCAAATGTGCTAGCCTGGAGTGACCATAATTTCAACACATTTCTTAGCTAAATAAGAAAAAAATATTAGCTTTAACAGTAGCTAAATTAGAAAATGTACAGTCTGTTTACTGGCAGTAACACTGTGCTTCTGTCCTGACTGAATTTATAGCCAGTACACACCAGTGCACATATCCTGCATGCCATGCTTGCTTGGTTTAATGCTGGCACATGGTCCCATTGTGTCTGGCTTAGCTGTGTGTCCTGCTGCAGGATGAGCACTACCTAGAGTTTGCATCCTCCCTCCTGAGACCCCTGTAGGCCCTTCCCTGATCCCATTTCTATCCTGCCATTAAATGCCAGCCAGGGTTCTGATCTCTGTTGTGCTAAGGGCTAGCAAACTGTGAAATACACATAAATAAGCCTTACCATCAGGGTGCACAAGGAAAATTCCAACCACCTTGCTTATGCCCAAATGAGATTTTGAAAGGCAAGCTCTGCTTGGATGGGATTTTTGTTGCTGAATCCAACTGCTGCTGCCCAGAGTGCCTGTCTAGGGAAGTGACACTTGATTAAGAGTGCTCATTTGCACGAAAAACCTCCTCAGGATGATGTTAAGCTTGGTTATTCAACTTCAGCCCAGAACCTGTGGATGGCACCTAATTGGTGCAGAATAGAGCAGACAGTGTCTGTCCTCATCAGGAAAAGAGAAGTGCTGCAGCCAGAAGCTGCAGACCCTGGCGTACAGCGCTCTGTGTCCGTGGCGGCCGCCTGGCGCTCGCTGAAGGAAGGTGGCTGCCAGCCCCTGCTCACAGCTCTGCTGCCTTGGGCCAGCAGGGCTCCTTGGCACCCAGCTGCTGGCCAGAGACCCTCTGCTGGGGGTGTTGCCTGCAAACCCCACGTCTGATTCTCTGTTGGGAGTCTGGGGAGATGAGAGAGGCACAGAATTCATGAACTGACTGTTTGTTGGCTGGTTTGGTAATGTTTTTAATTGATTGCAGACACCTGCAGTCCCTTTCCAAAGTATGTAGACAGCCCTGCAACTAACAAAGAGGAGATGTGTAGTGAGCAAAGAAAGATGAAATGGATCCACTTTTCTTTTCTGCTCCAGCCCGATTTTGGTAACTGGTGTGGATAAGAGTAAATTCATTCTGGTGTGAATGTCAAGTAGCCCGTGACAGAGTTGAAATCTGCTGCAGAGGAAAAGCTTGCTATCAAGTGGAGGCCCAGGCTGGGGACTCTCTGTGCTTCTGGCAGCAAGAGCAGCACTTCTGGAGAGCTCCAGAGACGCCTGATGGAAGTGCCAGGAGCAAGAACTGAGTTCTTTGCAATGGCAAATGATAGCACGTGTGGTAATTACCCACAAACTACTCCAGAACTGGTATTTTATGACCTGAATCACGTTGTACCGCAGTTAAGAAGAAAATACCTAGTGTCCCTCTGTGTGTGTGTGTGTATATATATATATTTAAAAGTTAAGTTACACATAGACCATTTGGGATCATTTTCCATTCTGTGCTGTTGTGGGAGGAGCTGACAGAACTGCAGCTGCATTCAAGGCTAATCTGGCAGGGCACACACCAGATGTTAGAGAAGTGCTTTGCTTGGGCAGTATGAAGAGTTACAGCCTTATACAGCTTTAGTGGCTTCTCTAGGGGACACAACAGGGTTAATATTCAAAGGCTACTTTGTGTAAGATCAGGAGAAGAAACTCCCCTGATTGTTTCTGCAGAGACCTGGGTCACAGGAGTTTCTGCTCTTCCTGCAGGGTTGGGTAGCACGCACAAATGCACTTCAGAGGTGACATTTCAGCTCTCATTTAGAGAGTGCATGGTCTCATCACAGCTCATAAGAGTTTCTTCACAGTTTTGTGTTCACAGTGCATGCTAGTTTGTTTGTTTGTTTGTTTGTTTTTTGGAAGGTTTTTTTTTTTTTTTATCTTGCTGCTGACCTTAATAGGAAAAGTCTTTCTTGTACAGCAATGGTTGAAGACCCAGACATGTGGAATTGTATTCTTACAGGATTTCAAGTACTCAAACATAGTACTTAGTCCTTCTATGTATTATGACAATTCATATGTCAAGCTATCTCAAAGGCAAAGTGCTCCTGATTCTCAGTAGAAATATTGTTTCTTGGGGTACAGTAATATAGGCTGTGCATGAGAATTTCACATGAAGTGACTGTTCTTTATGGTTTGCATTTTACACTAGTGTCTCTTCCCCCAGAGGGTGTTTGGGCACTGGAACAGGCTCCCCAGGGCAGTGGTCACAGCAGCAGCCTGACAGAGTTTAAGAAGCCTTTGGACAATGCTCTCAGGCACAGATTGTGACTCTTGTAAAATGGTCCGATGCAGGGCCAGCAGTTGGATACTATGACCCTTGTGGATCTCTTCCAGCTCCACACATTCTGGGGTTCTGTGATGCTCATATTCAGCTTTTTGGTTAAAACAAAAGAGATATTGAATAGCTATGCTAGAATTTCATCATTTCAGCTATGCATATTGTGATCAGAGTTTCGTAATATCAACAGCTGATTCCATAATTATCTCAATGCTTTTAATTTTCTATGTGCAATATTTGTTGCTTTCTAGACAATACTGACTCTGACTACAGAGCATATAGGAAATATATTAAGTAAGGAAATGGAAAGTACTTTCTGTAGTATTTAAAGCATGGTAAGTTTATAATAACAAGAATAAAATATTTTCCACAGGGAGAAGGAGTTGATTCCAAAAGTAATCGCTGAGTAAATTGCAATAGAAAGAAATCTCTTGTAAAGATGCAAGGAGCAAATTAAATGTATTTTATTAATTTGGAAAGGTTTTTCACATATTTTTCTTCAGAATTGTTTTCACATTTTTCTTTACAGGGATTTTCTTTCAATAAGTGTTTAAATCCATAAATAGTAACTATTAGAAAGTTGATGTATTGGTACAACAGTAATCTCCTTTTCAATATGATGATTTGTCCCATGTGCTTATAATAGATGGTAGATACAACTTTCAGCAATATAGTGAGCCCTGAAGTTGATGTGGTGTGTGCATACATCTAAGCTGACATCTGTGTTTAAAGGTCCCTATGCTTTCTTTCTTTCTTTCCCCACTCCAGATCAAGTTTTTCCTCCCTCGTGCAACATAAAAAAGAATTTTCTCTCTTTAAATTACCTTGCGGGATACCTACAACCGAAACCAGCAGAGGGGTGCCTTATGTCTAACTTAGTCCAGGAAAGAGAAGTTCATATCATTGAACTAAGTACTCCAAATTCCAATCCTAACAGGTAAAGTATCATCTAAATAGACTAAAACTGTTTGCAGTAATAGCAAAAAACTTCACTTGTCTTATAAAAATCAACTGAAAGTAGCCATTTCATCCTTAAGGAAAAGCTTGGGCTTTCATACCTTAAATAGAAATTGGTTCTTCAGTATGTAAAGATTTTGAATTCTGCTTCATAATCACAGGATTTTTCTGGACAAGACTGCAAAGCAGTCTCTCTTCTTGCTCAATCAATCACATTTTTCCAAGGATAAGGTGAATAAGGGAATATCAGTAAGGGCAGTATCTGATAGAGACGCTTAAAGGTTAGACCACTGTATGAGGAGGTGAGACAGAGGTTGAAAGTAATCTTGACCTGTCACTGGTAGGGATGACTGGCAGCAATGTCTAGGACAGGGGCTCCCAAACAGTGTCCAGAGGCTGCAAGAGATCTGTGGTCTATGGTAAGTGTTCCACAGCTGCTCTGAAGATTCACAACACTATTTTCTGTCAAGTTTCCAGTTGAGTTCAAGGGATAGTTTGATAATTACAGGATTTCTTAAGGGTTGACAGTGGTGGGCTGACTAAAAAATGTTTTAACTACTGGTTAGGAAAAGTAACTCTCTGTACACATTTTGAGGATTTTCTAAATTGTCAAAGGTACCTTTGGGAGGTAGGACATATAGAATACTCATCTTTTGCTGGTCTTTCCTGGATCTTAGTGGGAGAACAGAAGTGGGGTTTGCTTCAGATAGGAAGAGGTTTTCCAAGTATGACTAAGGGCCAAGTATGATTGCTAGAACAGAAATTTGCTGTGAAACTTAGATGGTTACAGTTTCATCAGAGATAAGGTAGAATTAAAATCCTGTCTGCTTACTGCATTCACTGGATATCTGGCATTGTCTGGTTCTGCTCCTCATGCAGCTGCATGTGAGTGCATCCTATCCCTAATGAGAAAACCACACAGGGAGATGGAGGTGGGAGTAGGTGTTTTTGTGAAAAGGATAATTCTCATTGCAAGATGCTGAACCCAGAGCCTGATAATTTCCTCGCATAGTAACCTGGGGAGAGTAAGGAAGTGTTGAGGTTGATTGGAGTGGTAGTGGAGTGGAATGGTAGTGTTGTGGAGGTGAAGTAGGTAACCCCAAATGATGATGCAGCCCCATCCTGAACAGAGCTGATGCTAAACATCCTTCCAGTCCCTTGTAATGCTACACAATGACTGACCTGGTTCCAAGCTTTTGGCTTTGGGTGATAGTACAATAGGAACTTGCTTTTGAGATGATAACACTGCAAGAAATTTAAATGTTTTGCTTTTTAAAAGTAAAAAAATAAAAAGGTACTAAGTTACTTTGTTCTTAGTTTTATGTGTTATCCACAGCTATCCTTATGAAGTTTAAATCCCCAAAGAAACATACAGAAGCTGAGCTGGGCATGTGTAAAGCTTCAGGAGATGGATCAAAGGTCCCAAGATACATGAAGTCTCAGTGTAGAATATTAGTTGGAACCTATTACATGGAGATGAGCACGTTCTTGTAATGTATGGCCCCATAAGATGGTCTGGAAGTATAGGTTTTTCTGTTGAATTGGTATTTTGCATGTTGAGATGTTATTGATGGGTAAGAACCCATTTGCTCTACTTATTTTACTGTGATCTTGAAAATCTGGATAGTTTTCATCTATTTTCCAGCAAGCAGTAGGCTGGACATCTGGGTTTTTTTCTTTTTAAAGTAACTATATACCCAGAAGTAGTGGAAACTGAGTACACTGCTTAATTCCTCAAAGCACGCAAGATCTTAAGCAAAGTTATTCCACAATTTAACTGTTTAGGCAGAGACACCCCCCAGTATAGTACTTGTGGTTTAGTTGGGTTTTTTATGCATGTGTGTTAACCTGCTTGTCTTCTTTACTTTTTTTAGGTATTATTTTAAGTTTTAATACATTTATAGCCAGAGAAAATGGAAACAGTTGTATTTAGGCACTGTCACAGTGAAATAAGAAAATTATGTTTACTTTAGAAAGCAACCTGCTAGTCATATAACTTACCTGCACTAAATAATAGGTGAATTGAGTAGCACACTTCCTGTAAATAAGAGACAGAAATATATTTTTTTCTAAAAAGTACTTGTTTCTATTGTTATGCAAAATCACTTAAGTGTATAAGGAATAACAATCTGTTTTGCACATGTTGTGTTGCCCGGGATAATATCCAGCATTTTAATCAGCTGGCCAGACAGTGGAAAGATGATGGATTGGAAGAAGGTTGATAGCTGAAAATTTCTGGCATTCTGTTCTAACTTTCTATTTTCCACATACAGTGCTCTCCAGGTGGATATAATCGTTGACATTAAACCATCTCAGCCAGGCACCAGACTTGTCAGGGATGTGGTGCTTATCCTCAAGTGCAGAAAGTCTGTCAATTGGGTTATCAAGTCTCATGACATCCAGGGAAAGCTGGAAGTGATTGTAAGTTAAGGCACCTTTATTTTTTGTGAGCTATCATGATACAACAGTACAGAATCCATTTAAATGTGACGTAGAGCTAGACCATGTTAATTTCTGAATGTTTTCTCTTGGCTGCTTCTTTTTAATAATTACTGCATTTTAAGGAGTAAATGCATAAACTTTTTATTCTAATTAACTTTCAATATAGGGGCTATGAAACTGACCAACACATTGCAGAAGCTGGGAGGTTAGAACAAGGATTTAGTCTGTGTCTTTTTGACTTCCGAAGCACCCTAAACACAGAGTAGGATGTTCATTTCTCTTTTTGCTGTTACTTTGGTGTATGGATGTACAGGTTCATGTCAGAAGTTGGAACAATGCCTTCTAGTGCAGACTAGATAATACTAGATGCACAGCACACACCCACATCCCTTTAGAAGTGGAAACTCCTTTACTTCTGCTTGTGGTTGTAGTAGTATCTATCCCCTCCTCCCCGCCAGTACTTCTGTCTCCAGTAAGTGTTTGGTCAAATTGACCTAACTCTCCTCAGACAGCAAAAAATATTTTTTTTTTAAGTTAAAACCAGGCTCTCTAAAGGTAAACTTCTTAAATTACTGGCGATGCTGATTCATGCTCATTTTTGGTACAGACTTTGTGGTTTAACACACTTTCTACTAAGAAAATGTGTGTTCCCTTGCTCTGAAATAAATAAATATAATAAATGAACTGATCTTGCAGGCTATAAATTTATGGCCCATTTCCATCTTAAGTGATCAGTGAAGAGCACATTGTACAGTTGAGCTGAGTGTTTGCTCAGGACCACCCATGAGCCTCACAATTAGCAGTTTTGCAGCAATTCAGTTACATTTTCAAACTTCAGTTCTTGGTATTTATAGCAATTTTCCTTTGTTTAGTTGCTTTCTGCTTGTAATCTGTGCAGAGGAAATTCTGGAAGAATGCAAAGGCTAGTTGATCTAAATCTCCCAAGCAAATAGATTGGTAAGCAGGATTTCATAGTAGCTTTGGAGAGTGAAGGGAAATAAATGAAAGCTAATTTTGGTGTTGCTCAGAAAATTTAATGGAAAAATTATCTAGGGTGGATGATGAAGTTCCCTCTTGATCCCTGGCACATATTTATCTTACAGACAGGAGAGGATGTTCTGGTCATCCTGTAGGTCTGAAATAGTCCTTAAAGAGAAAGGACTTAAAGTTTGGTTGCTGAGGACTGCCACTCTTGTAAGCAGAATGATGAAAAACAATGCTTGACTTCAAAGTTTCATCCTAGGTTATGACATAAAATTCAGCACTGTATATTTGGGCATATATGGATCTACTTTCACAGGATAGAGAATTGTGCTGTAGTTCACACCATGCTAGGAAATAGCTCAAGTAGTATGTTTCATGCCCATGAAGCTGTCACTTTGTGGATGATCAATTTTCACAAGACATTTTCTACAGGTTTTTAAAATTTCTAAAATGCTGTACTTGAGTACAGAAAAGCAAGACTGCTAAAAAAACCTTTATTTTTAGAGTTCTTCTTTATTAGTTATTGATAATATAAGTAAAAAGTATAATTAAAAATAGTTTCTGTAATGAGTGGCAGAAGGTAACATTTTATTTAGATTAACAAAAGCAGAAAGTAATACATTAAATATATACAGAAATGTCAGTATTTAAAAGACTTTGGATTCATGTTAGGATTTGTGAGTAGCTATTTATTTTACCACTTCATTTATATAGATGCTTCATTTTCTGAATATATGTTCATTTTCATTTGTTTAGAGGGGGAAAGGGAGGGAACTAAACCCCCCCATGCCATTAAAAAGCCTGCATATCCAGCATTTAGCATCTTTTCAGATCTCTGTTAAGCTGAATGCCTTTCCAAGCCCAAATTTAGACAACACATAAAAACATTACTAAGCAATTAGGTAATGTTTCACAATGTTCTTTTTATTAGTTGAAGCAGTTCCATGCACTTCAATTTTCCTAACTTCTTGCCCTCACTACGAATTAGAATTGTCTTGAGGGGCTTGGCAAGCTGAGAGGGGAAGGTTAGTGCTAAGCTGCCTCAAACCCAGTACTGTAAATTACTGAGGTCTAAGTTCACAAACAAAAAATGAGAAAGATGTTTTAGGTCATACAGCTCATCTCCCAGCTTGTTGTGTTTTTTGAAACTCTGAAAGAGGATGGACACAAACCCAAGTGAAACGGGAGTACTTTAGGTAAACCAATTGCACGTAATGTGTGTGCAGTGCTTTCTTCTGGGCTGTGTTTAACTCCTGTGCTGAGTCCTTACATGCAGTGTTTGTGTGGCTCTCTGCTTGTACACTGCTGTTCTCATCACTTCCTTGCAGCTGGTGTCCCTCTGCAAAGCTGGGAACTGTGCAGTGAAGCTCCAGAAAGAAAATGAGTTTGAGGAGCAAGGAGTGAGAGAAGTGCAATGCACAAAACAAACCCTTGAAGATTTCAGAAGCTTGGAGGGACAGTTGTTTACCTGAGAACAGCTGCCCAGCACTTTCTGAAATGGTGTCTGTTCTGAGTGGGTTGGTGGGGGCTCAGATTGTCTGGTTTCAATCACTGTGTGTGAGAGTGTTGGCAGGGCAGGCAAGTGGAGGGAGTCTATTCCAGCCAGCCCTCGTTCTTACTTTTGTTTCAGTGGGGCGATGCAAGACTCAGCATTTACAAGCTCGCTGTGGAGTGGAGGGTGTTAAAAAGCCCTGGAAATGCTCAGGTGCCAGCTAGGACAGTGAAGTTCTGAGATAATATTTGTTCAGCTGTCTCCTCATGACAGAAAAGAGATGCAGCCAAGTTGGGTTAGCATAATAACTCCTACCAGTCAAAGTTGTGTGGTAATATGTAAATACATGATCAGTCATGTCCAGATTTGCACCTTGTTGAAGATCAAAGATTAGTTGATCCCAAAGAGTCATGAGGCACTAAAATTAGGACACCTGTTGCTCCATTTTTGTTTCTTATCTTCAGTGACCTTTGCTGAGCATTGGTAACTGTTCTGGTAACAGTATGCTCAAACCAGGCACTCTGTACTTAAAGTAATCTTTAACTTCAGTTGTGAAGCCCCAAGTGTTTAGAGGCTGCAGAACTGGGTCTTTAGGAGGAAATGAGGGAGGGAGCTGAAGGTACACCATGCCATTCCATCAGGACTCTCTACATGCTTTATTCACTTCTTAGTTCAAAAACTCACTTTGATGTCAGGTAGAGAAGTACAGCTGAGCTCTCTGACCTGTGTAGCATTTTCATGGGAGCACTGTCTAAGAGAGATCTCTCTGGTCAATCTTCTGGTGTTCCAGAGTGAAAGATGTAAGATTTGTTCACATTGAGGAAAAACCAGTGGGGATAAAAAGAAGATGCAGCCTATATGATGGAGGAGGTAATCAAGCATGGGAATGAAAGTGTTTGTGGAACATTCCATGGTATCAGCTGCATTATAAAGTGCATTTCAATCACATTGCAGAAATGGCTGAAAAGTGGGTCATCGTGCCTTTGCTGCAGCATCTGTGTTCAGCTTGTTCTGTAGCCATTGATGGGATTGTTACAGTGGTAATAGTAATGCTGTGACTGTAAGAATAAATATATAGGTATTTAGCTTGGGTGTGAACGAATACATGTTAAAGATCCCAAGCTGCTGAACACATGTTTGTGTAATACCACTGAATATTTTTGAACTGCCTCTCTAACAGTGAGAGATCCTTGTTATATTCCTTTGACTTGCCTGTTTGGGCAAAAAAAAATTGAAATTTTACAAAACATTTACAGGAGAATGAAAACTAAGTGATTGTGAGACTCATTTATTTAATAATACTTCATTTAATAATAATTTATCTCATTCATAAGGTCAGCATGTGCATTTATGAGTTTGCTGTATTGACGTATTTGTGTAAAACTTGTATTGTTAATTAATTTTAAAGTCTTTTCATTTACAGAAAGTAAATGGTTTTTTTAAAGTAGTCTGGCCATGCATAAATGTGCATGCTCTCACTTACTGCTCTATTGAGTGTTTAGTTCAATTGTGTTTAACAAACTCAGTACTTTGGAGGAGGCACACAGCATTTCTAGGGTGAAGCTCATTCAGACCCAGCCTGTCCTTGGTGCCAGCTGACTTACAGCATTAGCTGCTATCAGCTGCTTCATAAGCATGCTTTTTGCCTTTTTCAGTAATGCTCATTTGAACAAAGGTTTTCCTTTAGCCAGCTTAAGTAATGCTCTAATCCAAGAAATTAGGGGACATTTGAAAGTTCATTTTTCATCTTCAGTTCACTTCAGGAGTAATTTCAGATCAGTTTAGAAGAAAGTATGGCCTTATACAAAAGGCTGTAAATATGTCTTTGTCTCAGTTAGGGATTAACAGTTTCTGATTGCCTTGATTTACTGTACTCCAGGCAGATGCTGAGAGGAAGCAGGGGGTTTTTTCCATCTGTGCAGCAGTTATGTGCTTAAGGTGGCAGGGTTTGGTTTATTTCCCAGGTGTCCTCAGTTTGCTGTTATTTAGTAGATTAAAACAGAATAAAATACCAGGGTTGAATCACTGTCACTCTTCCATTTTAAAGTATCTTTAAGTGGTAAATCACAAACCAAGTTTTTCTTTATTTACAGACATCAAATAGTATTGGTTTTGGAAAAGAAACAGAACGATCCATGACTATGAGTAAATCAGTAATACCTGACCTTCCCTCATCACATGAGAGTTTGATCAAATGGGCTTATGAGCATAACTATAGTCCAGTTATTTCCTACACAAAAGCACCTGTTGCTAACAGATTTCATCTGCAACTTGAAGATATAGGTAAGTTTGAAGATGAGCTTTTAGGATATAGAAAAACATATCTTGTGTTTCTAGGAATACAATTACTTGTGTTTTCTCAGTTTTGAAGCTTTGGTTTTGGCTGTTGCACTTCTTTTACTGCCTGTCATCAAGAATGCTGGTAATATCTATGAATGATGGTTGCAAATAATAATCTGTGGCTTTTTGATTGGAAGAGTCCAGGCACAGTTGTGTTATTTCCTGAAATTTGGTGGAATTAAATGTTTCTAGTTTATTCAACTCACAAGACTTCACAGCTGATGGTACCCAGTGTTCACTGAAATAGATGTCAGCAACTGGATATCTTGTTAGTTAACAAATCCAGCTTTGATTTTTTTAAAGTGTGTTTTTTCCAAAAGTATGAGCATAGTGTTTCCTTGAGACGATTAAATAAACACTGAAACTGTTTACAGACATGAGTGGTTTACCAAAAAAGTCTGAGCAAACAGAATAAATACAACTATTGAAAAAAATTGGGTATTTGGCCAAAGTAATTGCTGATGTGTGTTCATTGAAGCTAGCAGAGTAGCATCTGTTTTTTTCACTAATTCTGAGTTTCAACCACTAAAACTATTGTTTTACAATTTTGATAAAGCTTATGTTCACATTAATTTTATCAATTGCATCTCATGGGCTCTGTCCTCAGCAGTCACGTGTATAAGTTGAGAGATAGTTTCCACATTTACTCACTCTAAAGTTAACTCTTATTTAGCTTCATTCTGGTTATATAAGTAGTTTCACAACAGTGGTGACTGAATTTCTGATGGCTCAGGTAGTGGAAGAATTTCACCTAATGATTTGTAGTTAGGCTCTTTCAGCAGTACCAAAATAGTATATTTAATGAATGTAATGTTTCTTTTATCTCTCTGGATCCTTTACATATAATAGGTCCACTCATCAAAAGTTTATTTTAGCTCTTGGTGAGAGAGATTTCTGACAGGGATGAAGTACACCTAGATTAGATGCCTCAGTAACAACTAAACACTTAGTTGTAGGAGATGTGACTGCTTACCTAAAAAGTACAGATGCTGCTTTTAATGGCCTTCAGGAGCTCCATTTATGGATAATATTTTTTTTGTATGAAAATTATTAGTTCAGGATACTTTTTAGGAAAAAGATCTAATAAACTAATATGGATTTGTTTGGTTTTGGTTTTGGTTTTTTTTTTTTAGAAGAGATGAATGATGAAGAAGACCATTCCCTTCCTCCAGAGCTGACAGAATTGCTGGGTGCTAACCCACTGCCGCCTCCAAAGAATACTGATGGCGTGACTTTTCCATTTCACATTAACAGAGGAAGACATGACACAGTGGGAGAAGAAATCTTCCCATCCAGGCATTCAGTAGATACATTAATAAATCATGACTTCGGGCACTCCCTCTCAAAACATAAAGAACCTGAAGAAGTTCAGGGCAGTGCTGATATGGCCCTGTCAATAAAGTGTGATGACAAAGTTATGACAGTAGCTGTAGAAAAAGATTCTCTACAGGTTGGTGTGATATCTTATTCTCAGAACTGGGGAGGCTTTTTTGGACAGCCCATTTTATTTTCATTTTGATTGAAAAAATAAGCATTTGAAGTCCTACAGCCATCACCACACAATCCCCCCAAAATAGTTTGGTGAGGAAACTATACTGTGGAACTTCTTTGCCATAACTCAGAATAGCGTTTTCTCTTCCCAGCAATCTGTTGTTTTTTAGAGGGATTTCTGATTAAAGGTGTGCACGGTTGGTTCTGTCAAAAAATTGCTGTGCTCAGCCATCAGTCTGAGTTTTTAATTTCCAAACAAGCTGCTTTTGGTAGCAGTGTGAGACCTAAATAGATCTAAAGATCTGTCTTTACCATCTACCAGCTGATAGGCTGTTTGTGTCCATTTGTATTGTGGAAAAGAGCCTGAAAGAGCATTTTAGCTCGTTTCAGACCAAACAGAGTCAGCATTATTAATCATCAGATTAATAATGAACCTGTTGTTTCCTTTTTTTCCATGTTACATTTATTCCTTGTGTGCCATGTATCAGAGCATTTTGAGAGTGACCTTGCCTGGATGTCAGTGCAATGAGCTCCCCTTGCTGCTGTCCGCAGTCACGCACAGTGCCGAGCTGCAGTGCAGCAGGAGCCCAGCCCTGTGCTGCTCCAGCCCCTGACAAAGCGCCTTTGTTTCAGGCCGGCGGCCACGCCCGCACCGAGCTCTCGCTGCTGGACCCCTCCTGCAAAGCCAGGATGAACGGCACCCACTTCATCTTGGAATCTTCACTCCACCAGTGTGGCACCCGGACAGCATACATCTTGAACAAGATTGTTTATTTTAACTCTGTGAGTGTGTTACAAAGAGGATCCGCCCTCTGTGCTGCACATCGTAGTAGTACGAGGAAGCCATTGCAGTTAGCTTTAGTCTTAGCAAAAAGGAGGCATCCTGATTCTTCCTGCCTAGCTCACAATCCCTGTATTCAAGGAGGTAGGAAGGCTGCACATCCAGTGTGCTCCTGTGGTCAGATAGTATCCCAAAGGAAAACAGAGGAGTTGGAGTTAAATACATTTTTCAACATGGCTGCTCTTTGGGGACCATCTGTACCAGACTGGGAGAAGTTGCACTGGTGTTCCCTGTGCAGCTCTGATCATCCATAGATAAGCAGAAATACATTGCTGTAAAGAGAAATAGGAATGAAATTTTGTAATTGCACAAAGCACTACCTTGTGATTCATACCCTGAATTAAGTAAAGTCTTTCTTCTAAAATTTTGTGTGTGAAAAAAGGCTTTTAAAATGTGAGGAAATTACATTATTTTTGCATGCTTTTATCTTACCATTTGAATTTATATTTTTTTAGCAGTTGCTATATGTAATGAAGGGACTGTTGAGTACTTGCATATGAGTGATGATGCAAAGGAGCCCAGTTAGGTTGTAATCAACTGCTTCCAGATTGGCTCAGCTTATGAAGCAGAGTACAATGCAGATATTCTGGGTTCAAAAGTAATGACACGTTTCTCTTGCTGAGCTTTCCAGTACATAGAAGTAACTTTGGCAAATGATGGAAAGCCTGTGGTCCAACCCAAACACAGCTCAGGCAATCTGGTCTGACCTTGCCTGCTTAAAACTGTTCTATGCTGGGGAGTCAGTAGCACCTAACTTTAGAAACAGTCCCATCCCAAGATAGACAGAATCTTCAGCAAACGACAGACCAGCACAGGTCTGGAGCTAAACACTCTCATGGTCCCTGTATTCTAGCATGGCCCAAAGTAAAGTGGTTATTTACCTCCTCTCCTTTCTCCATCATGTCTTTTAATAGTCTTAGCTATACACTTGAACTCCCAATGATGTATGGGATTGTTCAGAATTTGGGAGCATTTCTCCTAAAACAGCAGCACCCTGCAGTGGAGTGTCAAAGGGTGTGTGTATGTAATTTTTTAGCAGTTGCTCTAAGGCTAAGAAAACAAAGTTGAAATCCTGAGAGGGAAGGAACTAGCTGAGAAGCTGCAAGCATAAAGAGGCAGAATGCAGAACACTGGAAAACAAAACCATAAATTTCCAGGTGAATAAATGAAGACATACGAAAAGGATGATTAAAAAAAAAAGGAGGGCAGAATTCAGTGAAAAAAACCGTTAGCAAAATGAGGAAGTAATATTATGGTTTGGGGTGTACATGTCCAAAAAAATTGCTGATGACAGAAGAGAAAATCCTTTAGTGACCCTAGCATTTTTAGTGATTTTTTATGAGTACACTAAGGAGAACTGCTAGTAGCTAAATATTGCTTTAGAAAGCCATTTCTTTTTTCAGTGTTGGCTATAGAAATACTAGAAATAGAATGGAAATGCTGGGTTGCTCATTCAGACACCAACACCCAGACTGGTGTCCTTCTTCACTGGCTCTGAAATCTGGAAAAAAACTCAGGCATTCTTTAAATATAAGCTACATATCCTACATGCTCAGCACAAGGCTGTTCAAGACATGCTTTCACCATTTGCAGGCTCTTCTTGTGGCCTTTGCATTGTTCTGAAGAGAGCAGAAAATAACAACCATGAGAGTGCTCAGTTATCACCTAATCTAATTTGTTTGCAACCCTCTCTGTGCAGATTGTCATCCAGCTGTCAGCACCAGCTGAAGGCAGTGGCTTTGAAGATGACGACATGGAATCAGGTGATAATGGATTTCCAGGGGATGCTGACGAGGGAGAGGTGGCTTTCTCAAGCTGGCCTGAAATAGCGGTAAGTTACCCTGGGCTTTGCACCTGACAATGAAGAAATACCTATTGTAATAGCCTTTCACATAAATTATATTCATTGTCTAGAAATCCATTTGTCTTTTAACACATTTCTTCTTACTACAGTTTCTCATGACCCTGCTGAAGATTTGCACTAAGGAGATGTAGTGTGGGTGGGCTGATATTGTACATAAGAAATGTGTCCTACCACTCCCAACTCATGATCTTACTGTATTTTTTTTCTCATTTTAGTTTAATTGCACACTGCACCAGCCAGAGGATGACAGAGGCATTTTCTGGCCTCCTGAACCACACATCACCAATGTGACCTTCAACATGGACCTCTACAAAACAGATTTGTTCCTTGCTCCCTCCCAAGGGCTCTTCTCAGTTGCCAAGAATGGGCCAGTATATGTAGAGGTAACAAACTGAAAAAGACTTCAAACTAGCAGAAGGGTTTTGCAAGGCTGTGCAACTGAGCCAAATATGTTCTTGTCAGTTGAAAGGTTTTGTTGGGCAGCTGGTTCGGGTCACTCTGATGTCTGCAGAGAACAAAAACTGGGGGATAAGAAGTAGGACAATATTTTGGGTAAAAACCCCAAAAGATTCTTGCAAAATGGAGGAATTTAACTTAAAAGGTAGATTGGTGATTCCAGCTAAATCTGCTTTTCCATCCCAAACTTTAAGGTGGTTTCTGAGCTCATGCTCTGAACTGGCATGTCCTGATGGGTTCATTTTATTGTATGTCTGAACCTCGTCTGAAAGATGTAGACATGGAAAAAAATTATTACAAATGTGTGTCTTTCATATGCTAGTGTTCTCAGGTTGCACAGTTAATACAGATTCTGGTCCCTCTCCAATCCGCCTAAAAACATCAGTTATTATCCTTTTGAATGCTAGGACATACAAGATCTAGCAAATTTAGATAAATAACACTAAAACAAAATCAACAGCCAGGTGCCCTTGACTTCAGGTATATTTTGCACAATATTTCCATGTGTTGCTGAGTTGCTTATGAAATCTGTGGAATTTCACACCAGTGCAGTCAGTATTTTTAAAGACAGCTATGTGAACAGAATTTGGATTTTCAAATAGTGGCAGACATTAATAAATGCAGCTTTGGCAATGAAAAAGTATTGCCAGTTTCTAGGCAAGTAAATCACAAGATGTGAGCTATGGGGTTGTAAGACCAGGAAAAAGCTGCTGTGCTGTGTTTCTCTTGCCCAAGTCAGTTCTTCCTTGGGAGCCCATGTTGCACATGAGAAGCACAGTGACCCATTTGGTGCAGTTTTCTCCATTATTTCAGGGTCCCTTGTCAGTTATTTTTTCTCTACCCAGTGCAAAGTACTAAAGACAGCTAAAGCAAAAATAAAGTCTGTTACACTCAGTTAAGAATATTTTTATAACAAACACTTAAAACCATCCACTTCCTTCATTGATCTGGGATGAATCCCTCTGACTCTGAGCCTGCTGGAGCTGTTTATTCAGACAGATGTTCTGATTTCTTCATCACCTGTCCTGGCAAAAGCCTTTTTTTTCTGTTTTTCTTTCTTGCACTGTGGAAAACATATCAGTTTTAAACTTCAGTGACTCCATTTTTTAAGATGACTCTGGAGTTTTTTTCCCATTTTTTGTTTATCTTTTGCATTTCTTACTAAGAAAAATATTTTTGGGTTTTGATAAATACAGATTTGGTAAAAATTCTATATCTCCTTTTTCCTTGTTTGGTAAGGGTTTTTTTGTGTTTGAATCTTTTGGATTCTGGAGTTTTATTCTTTATTCTCTGCTGTCGTTTTCTTATCGTATTTTGATCTTCCACCTTCCTCCTGTGTTTCTTTTCTTTCCTTGAAATATCATTCATTTTTTAAATTTAATTAAAGGTAGTATGCCTGCCCTACTTTCCATAATCTCTTTTTTAATTAGTTTACACCATCAGCTTGTTTCCTGTCAGTATCTGTGGCTGACTTTTGTGCATCCATCTTTATTTCTGTTCTTTTTAGAAGACAGTCTTTCTTGCTTAGATGCTTCAGCACATCCCTTCATCTTTAATTTGATTGCTGCTCACATATGGGGGAGAAAAAAAGAGAAATGCTTTTATTCACAGCAAAACTCCTAGCATCCAGAATTTACTGCATAGACCACACAATTTGGCAGGCTCTTCCTTAAAGATACATGCAGCACATATGGATTAAATATGCATATAAAGCCCATTTCTTCTAAGAAGATTTCTTGTGGAACTGTTTCATTGGGTAGTGTTAATGGTTGGATAAATGCTTCTGTTGTTTATTAAGAGCAACATGCCTCATTTGTTACAAATTCCATTTATTTTTTCCTTTGAATTATTCTGTAGCATTTATTGTCTGCATTCCAATCCAGCTGAGCAACATCAGGGCATTGGAGGCTTTCAGTCTTAATTATTTTTCATAAAAGAATATTAATTTCAAACTTACAATAAGCTAAAAGGATCCTTTCACAAGAAATGAGGGCTTTTTAGGAGGCTCCCTCACCCCCTCCAGCCCAGGAATGCCACCCACAAGTCAGACCATGACCTCCTCTCTGCCTTTGCATTCCTGTCTTGGCTGGGAGAGGATTCTCTGTTGTGTCTGTTGCCTTTTTTTTTTTTTTTCCCTATTTTCTTTATAATTTTGAACAGATACAAACCCATAGAATTAGTGATTGATTTCCATACAGCTCTGTTATAGCCTGTGTGTCTAAGGGAGGCAGTGCCATCTCAGGTGGCAGACACAGACATTACTGTGTGTTTTATCTGGGGGGTGGGGGGGTTCATCTGCTTTCAGAAAGATAAGGGATTGCTGTATTTATGCATGGTTATGCTATTAAACAGCTGCTGGTTTTGAAACCACAGATTTTCTGTCTCTCAGTTTGACAGTAACGTTATATATATATATATATACCCTTAACGTTTAGCCTTCAAAATACTTCAGATGGGAAATGGCACTGGAAAACTGCTTAAAAAATTGTTGAAAATATTAATGAAATGTGAACTAAAAATGTCATTTCTGAGACCTTTCTGTCTCTTTCTTTAATGCAGGTGTCTGTGACTAAAGCTGACAGATCGTTGGGCTTTGCTATTCAAACGTGCTTTGTTTCCCCGTTTTCAAATCCAGATAGAATGTCTGACTATACCATTATAGAAAACATTTGTCCTAAAGATGAATCTGTTAAATTCTACAGTATTGAGAAAATGAATTTTCCAATACCCCATGCACAGAAGGACAGAAAAAGATTTAGCTTTGTGTTCAAACCAATGTTCAACATCTCACTGCTCTTTCTTCACTGCGAGTTGACTTTGTGTACAAATAAAGGCAAAGATGCTCAAGGACTGCCAAAGGTCAGTAATTAATTGAATTTATTAAAACTTCTGATTTAGATAAAAACAGTGTATTTTTTTCATCTGAAGTCTGAAGGTAATATATAGTTTTCTATGGAATTGTCTACTGAACATGATATCTCTAGGCTCAGAGTTTTAGTAGATAAGAGTTATTATACTGTGCATTTTGACTGCATAATTTGGAGTTGCTGTTTAAATTTCTTTAGGTGGCTACAAATAGAAGTTGCTTTTTATTGCACAAGTGGTTCAAGTTTATCTTTTCTGTGCATATCCAAAGCACAAACAATGTTAGCTTTAATTTCCAAAGACATGGTATATTGTGTCAAAGTAAAACTGGCTATGAGGCAACTGTGCCACTGGCAGAGCTGTCCTGGCAGATGGGTGACTCTGACCTCTGTTCTTTGCACTCCAGTGTATTCCTCCTGATGAAGCTTGCACGTCTCTCAATGTGGATATGATCCTGGCCATGATGCACAACAAGAAAACCTTCACCAAGCCCCTTGTTGTAATAGCACATGAAGGAAAACAAGAAGGTATAAAAATGAGCTCGACATGTTTAATAATGCTAATATACAGTCACTTGAAATGAGGGAGCATGTGACATTGTATAATCTTGTGCTGGTGCTGTGTCTGTAAGGTGTTGCTTGTTAGGACATTTCCCTGGCAGCAGTCATCAGGCCAAGTCACAGCCATTTTTTAACCATGTTAGTGTTCTCTGGTCCTGTGGGTTTGCTGAGCATTGAGAGAGAAATACTCAAAGTAGAACAGAATAACATGGTTTTTGGAAGTATGAATGTAGCAGTAGCACGTGGAGCGATTTCTTGTTGCCCAGAGATCAAAGGCAGTCTTCTGGTCCCTGCTGTGTCCTTTATTTATTGTGCTTGTAAATATAAATTTATGAATAATAACAATAGAATCACAAAGTGTTGAGGATCTTAAAGCCTGAGAAGTTTGTAAGGCAAAGAGGTGGCCCTTGGAGACTCACTACATTCTTAAACTATGAAGAGCAAAAGATAGTATGCACAGAGGGGCTCCACTTTGGTGGGACTTGTTTGATTATGTAATTTTGCTTGGAAAAAAAAAAAAGAGTGTGGTTAATAACTAATTGAAGGAGTTGGAGAGGCTGAAGTGCATTATGAGCTAATGCCAAACAGCATGATGGGACCTTATTGTAGTTTAAGAGTATGCCCTGTGAGTGATGGGAAGTAAGAACTGTTCTCAGTTTCATTTAATTAAAAAGTGTTTCTTAGTAGATCACTCTGACAAGAGCATCAGTCATGTTTTGATCCAGTCCTGGAAGAAAATATGTTCATTTTTCTTTTCTTTTTGTATTTGCATTGACATTTCATAAGAAGTTTCAGTGGCTTCCCATACACATCAAAATCTTCCAATGGTGTCCAAAGGCTGTTTGACCCCTGGAATGTTTTTCAGGGAGCATCAAAAGGGTGGTGATCAGGAGTCCTTTAATCTCTGTTTTACAGTGCATGCTGTTAGTCATTGAACAATTTAAAGTTCAAATACAGCATTGCTAGGGGACATATACAACAACTGTTTCTGTCTAACTCTGCAAGTCAGCTCATATTTAATTGTTAATACAGACCAAATCCACTATGAATTAAAGTCAAGTAATTGATCTTTTGCTGTTACAATTAAAACTGTGCTTTGGGACTGATTCTGGACTCCCATTTTGCTCAGCTCTCATCTTATTTCAGTAGGTTTTCTACTGGAACTGAGTAAATCCTGCAACTGAAATTCATCTTTCACTAAACAGACTCGTACTTGAGCTCTCTTGTCCTTATGATGTGTGGAGCATTGTGCACAGCTCCCATCTCAGGCTCCACTCAGAATGTTCTCTTTGTCAGAGGCACAAGGTCTCAGTGTGCAAAGACAAGCTAAATTTATAAAGACTACTTACAAGACAACAGTGTGATAGAGTAGTTTGTTGCATTGTGGGTGATTTGGTATAATTGTAGGACTCTTGGTGGAAATCTCCCCAGCATATCCCAGCTTTCAGACAAAATACCAAGTGGCACATGAACAATGTAGCTTTGTTGTTCTGCAGTGAATCAAAACCCCTTTCTTAAAGCCAAATGCCATTGTTGGCCAATATGTGGACCTTAGATTTGGAGAAGACATTATATCATGTTATTAAACAGGAGAATTTACCTCTCAGAGGTAGTGCTCTTCATTTTCTTTGATGTGAACAGAACCAGCTTTCACCATTGCAAACCACTCTATGTGAGGTACTGCCCCTGGTTCTCCTTATCAAGCCACATGTGAAAGTCATGGGTTTGACATTTCAAAAGTCAGAACAAACTGGTCATTGCAGAGGTGGTTTTTGTCTTCAGACAAGCTTATATCTGTCATTGCCTGTATTAGAAATCACAATACTGTATCTGAATGAGAATTTGCAGTAGATCCCAATGGAAGTGGTTAAAACCTAACTCCCTGCCACATTACATTCCCTTTGCATTCCTGCATTTCCCCATGCTCTCTCCCACTCCCATTAAATGCACATGGATGGCCATTTATATGCTAGGAAATGTATGTTCTGTTGAAATAATCTACCAAAGTTGTTCAGATTTTTGCTAAGTGTGGAAACTTCAGATTATTGTTTCTACAGGAAAAACAGACAGGTCATAGAAAGAAGGTCAAAAGGGTAATTAACAAGTGCCTGTATCCTACAAAGGTATAGAAAATGTTGATAATTCTAAAGGCTGGCAGCACTTGTTTTTAAATTAGATGTTTTTTGTAGACCTCATTGATTCTCACTGCTTCTGAGTTGCTCTGAGCAAATCACAGTAAAATACATTTAAGAACTGGATGTCTGAAAAGAATTGCTAATGAGCTACACAGCTTATCGTTAGCTGATTTCATATTCTCTGTGGAGAGGCCAGTAATAGAAATAGCATGGAAAATTCATTTTCCCCTCAGCTCAGAAGGCATTTTCTTGGCACTTGGGATATGCCAGTGGAGTGTTTGGACAATCTGACAGTGCCTTACCCATGTTTGTATTTTTTAGGCCTCCTTGGTTTCAGTCCAGCCCTCCTTGCAGGTCTTCTATTCAGTTATATTTTTGCTGTTATGTGCACTTGATAACTTTCCAGATTAGTTTTGCATGTACTACCCCACACACCCCTCTATGTCCTCACCTGTTTCCTACTACTGTTCCACCTGTTTTGTACCATCTGCCAAAAGTGATCTGCAAGAGATACTCACGTGTTAGAACAAGACACAAAAACACAGTTTAAGAAGAAAATGCTTTTTGGGGTTTTGTAGGCACATGTGTCTCAGGGCCTAATGGTCTAAAGGATATTGCTGCCAGTTTGGTGCTGCCATCTGGGTTTTAGAAGTTAGAAGCATAGTCTTATTTAAGAACACTTCAAATAAATGAGTATATTTATTTTCAGTATTCTTGGGCTGTTATGTTCACATTGAAATGAATGAAACTATTTATTCCAGTTGCTAAAAATACAAAAACAAGTATTGAAATACAGTCTTATCAAATCCTTATACCTTATATCTGAGTGTGCCCTGTTGCACTGATCACACTCAGATATGCCAGAATACAAATGAAATCCCTGAGTTGCAGGGCAATCCAGAATCAAACTGCAGCTAACCAAACAGGTCCCTGGGTCTGAAGCCAGAATCTCTAGCTCTTCTGCTTGAAGTGACATTCTTGGAGAAAGATAAGAGAGGCCAATTAAGAAAAAGGAGGGGAAATTCTTCATTTTTTAGATGTTTACTTGTCTCTTTCTGTTATGGGGTGATATCTTTATCACTAGGATGATGATATTTGATATTCTTGCCTAAAATAATATCTTTGATCTTTGAACAATTCCTATGAACTTTTATTTCTTATATATAATAAGAAATTTTTAAACTTCCCCTCCCAACCCCCCCCAAAAAAACCCAACAACAACAACAAAACAACAACAAAAAAAAAAAACCCAAACCCACACAACTTAAAACTTCCAAGACAGAATACCATGTAGAACTCAGGAAAATGGGTGAATCAACAAATATTCATGCAATTTGGACAAAGCAGTATGTATTGTGCTATAAATCTCACTGTTCTTTAATGAGTGTGTGCTTTTGTGTGTGTGTGTGTGATTTAGTGTGCTGGTATGTCATGATTAGTGAGTAGTCAGATAAATGTAATCACCTTAACACAATTTTTGTTCCTTCACAATCTGTGAACTTTAAGAGCTCCACAGAGGGGTAACCAGAGTTGCTGTGGGTCATGCCTGATGACATCTGATTTGGGAAGGCTGCAGTGTATTTGCTAGCAAAATATACAGTGCATGAACTATACTGTAGATAGAGTCCATTGAAGAATAATTAATATATGAAAAGATAATTTTTCTGAGAAGAGTGAGATTACTGAATTTGGTCTGCTTTTCTTGAAATTCATGGTTTGTAAAAATTACAGTTCATGTCTTTCTGTCAGATCAGAACCTGCACAGTTTGTAGGCTGCATGTAGAACTCTATCTGATTAATGTTTTGTGCATTTTCTTTGTTTTAAATTAGATCCTTCTCTTCCAAAGCCAAACATGAGACAGCCACGTAAGTAACTCTTAAAGCAATCTCTTTTAATCTTTACATATTTGTCTGTAAAGCATTAGATAAATTAAGAAAGTTCTCTTCAAGCTTGCATAAGAAGCTTCAGTGTGTGCATGTTGAATTCAGAGACAGAAGAGAATTCTGGCTGTATTGTTGATTGAGAGATTCCCATCAGTGTTCAGGGGAGGACTGTGACCTTTTGTGTATGTGAAAATCAGGTTTGGGGAAACACTACTGAGAGTCTCAGCCCTAGCAAGTTCCTGTGCTGGTGTATGTGTTATCTCCCCTCTCTGCTGAGGCCACTGCTTCCCAACAGCAGTGTTAGAGCAGCAGTGCCATCCCTCAGAGCTTCTGTGCCCTACCTGTGTCCTATTTCAGCCTCACTCCTGTCCTGCACCACAGCCCCAGGTGCTCCAGCACCAGCAGGTACAGGCCATGCTTAGATGAGATCACTGCTTTGATATGGATAAATTTCTTTGGTTTGAATGTTATCTTAGTGTAGTGAGGAATCAGGGTCGATAGTGACCTAGAAAAGGAGAGAAGCTGCACTAGAAGAAAATAAACATGAAGATGCAGATGATGTGTGGCCAAAAGCGAGAATGAATGGAGAAAATGGAGATTTAAAGAGGGAGAGCAAAGAAGGTTTTCCTCCTGCCCCGTCCTGTGTCTTCAAGACTAAACTTGTTCAAAATAGCAAAGGCAGTGAGCAATTGTGCTTCTGCCACTTCTCCATGCAACTTTCTTCTCTCCACTGTGTTTCCTCCTAAGAGGCAAGGACACTGGCTGGTGCCTGGTGGAAAAAACTGTTGAATTTAGTCTTTTGTGTTTGCATTTGAATGACTAGAAGTAGCCAAAGGAACCAGAAACAGTCTCATAGAAAAAAAAAAAAAAAAGAAAGTTTTTCTTTCTAAGGCACTATCTGTCAGGTGTAGTATATGCAAACTAGGTCACAAATATCCAGAAATGGGTCCTGAAGGTCCCTTCAAGCTTGGAGAAGCCTTTTGTCAAAAGAGGATGAGGGATGTCCTTAGGGGCATCTGCTGGATGCAGGATGTATGAAGTGAGGGGTTTGATGTTTGATTGTGTTCTGAGAACTGAAAATTCCTCTGAAGGATACTACTAAGATCCAGTCAGCTCATTTCCTGGCCAGCATAGTCAGTAAAATGTTATTTCTTGGACTAAGCAATTTTCTGCACTGGGAGATATTAAAAATCTAAAACTAGAAATCAGTTTTTTAAGAAGAAATTTCCCTAAAAGATTGCAGAATGATTATTAATTTTTTTATATTTCTAATTATTAAAAAGAAAAACACAGAGGCCAAAAATTTTTCTGTTTGGATGATTAGCACTGGAGGACAACACATCCAGGAACCAAATGCTGTTACCCTTGAAATGGTCCTACAAAAGGGCCTCTCCCCTAGAAAGTGATTTACGTGTGTGTGTGTCTATTTTTGTGATCTGGAATTAATTTCAGTTATTGAAAGTGTTGCCAAATGTGAAAAACAATTGTTTCTATTTATGTTTTCGCTGACTTTTTGCTGGCATCTCTTCCTTCTTAACAGCAGTTCCGTTCTCCACCTAGATTTCAGACTGAACTTGAGGAGATGTAGGGGAAAGTTTGCTTGAATGTTAGGCCATTTAAATGAAAAGCATTTTTGCCAAACATTTCAGCCTTTTTAAAATGCTCTTTAAAGATAAATGAATACTTAATTGAAAGCAAGTTATTAAGAGCCAACCGAAAATGCTTAATTTTTGCAACATTTTCCAGACTTGGGTGTGCTGAGCTGGAGTTTTATTTTGCGGTGTGGAACAGTTGGTTGGACTGAAGCCACTCTGAAAGCATCACTTTCATTTCCTTGATGTGGATCTGCCAGTCTGTTTCTCAAAGCGGTGCTTAGTTAACTATGAAATTTCCAAAAGCTCTTCCATGAAGGAGTAGGGGTGAATTTCTGTAGAATTTCTGCCTGTGAGAATAAGGAGTGCCTGTGTTGTGTGTGTTTCCCTGAGCAGCCGTGCTGTACGGGCTGGACACGCTGACAGTGGTGGGCATCGCCTTCGCGGCGTTCGTCATCGGAGCCCTGCTGACCGGAGCGCTCTGGTTCATCTACTCGCGCACAGGTACCGCGGCCCCGCTGCCCGGGGCAGAGGGAGGGAGGGAGGGAGGGCAGCGAGCCACCACTGCTTGTCCTGGGCTGTTTTACTGCCTTGCTCTGTCTTCTTACTCAGGAGTTTTCCAGCAGCTCCTCCCGTGAGCCTCTATTGCATATCAGCCCAATGATGCCCCGCCCTTCCCTAAAGAGAGATGTTGCGTGTTATGGTTTAAAATTTGCTAAAATAATTTTAAATACAAGTCTTGGAAACTCACCTGGGACATGAGTAAAACTGAGCATTCCTGGCTTGTGGGTTATCATTAGTAACATCTCTGTATTTCGAATTTAGTTAGTATTTCATTTAATGGGTCCCTTTTTGTTCCCATCCTACTTTTGAGGGGGTTTGTTTTGCAGTTACTACATTAGGCTGATGTGTACAAGATGTGGACCAAATGGTTAAGAGAATGCTTTATCTGAAAAGACATATTCTGAGCATAACTAGACTTGAAGATTTTTCTTGGGCCTTGATTACATGGAATTTTACCACAATTATTTATTCTTTCATTCTTCAACTACTATTTTCAATTGCTAGAAGTCACATGTAATCTTAATTGTGTGCAGCCAAATACTTATGAATGTGTCTGAATTGGTGCAGCCTCTAATCACAGATAATTTTCCAGTGTCTCAGACTTTTTTCCCATGCTAAACTAAATTAGCAAAAATGGAATACTGTATTGAAAGAAAAGGGGATTTGGGGAGCTTTCTGTTGCACGGCCCAGATGAGGACTGTACATTGGTGGAGCCTTGATTTCCAGCATGTGACCTTGGCTGCTTGTGGGTTATTGGGTATCTTAGGATCCTTAGAGTTTCTGGGCTCCCAGCTACTTCAAATTTTGACCTCACAAGACCCTACCAAGATCTGGGAGGTGGGAAAAATGTGAGGTCAATGACTCCAAGCCTGTGTAGCTCTAGAGCACTGAAATTTGCCTGTAGCCCACTGCAAGGGGTTTTTTTTCAGGCATCTGAAACCTCATGGAAGCTATTTAGGAGTGAGAATCCAGCCCTGTTGGGTCACAGCTTCTGTAAATATTATGACCTAGAAGCTTATGTTAATTTGGAAATAAAAACTATGGCATTTTTTCCAGTTGGCAGTGCAACAATTTTTGTATAAGCAGTTTAATACTTCTCAGTGCATCAGCTGTGTATGAAACTTGTTTGGAACTGAAGCAAAGATGGAAAATGTAAAGGTTGTGATAATATGTATAAATTTTATAATTCTGTATCATATAAGTACTGAAACACTGTGGAAGAAAAGCAAGTGCTATTTCAGTGAGTAAGTGGGAAGTCAAGTAATTCCCATACTGGTAACCTTTATTAACAAAAAAAATTTAACTAATTGTTAAATTAATACTTTTGGTCCTGCATTTGTGGAAGTTCAATCTGCATTCACATACAGAACCATTTATAGACACGTTGTGTGTCAGTAGTCAAGGAACACTGGGAAGCCAACATGATAAATCCTTCAGCAGCAGTAGAACTTGGACCAACCCCGTTAAAAGAATTATATTAGCAAAGTGCATGAGTCATGGTGACCACATACCATAGTGGTGGAGAGGGTAGCTGCTCTGGCTTTGCTCTGGCTTTCATCTGGGGGATAAAAATAAGTGGAGAAAAAGGTCAGACAAAAAGTAATAAATGAATATAAGAAAGAAAAGGGACACTGTAACCCATCCGATTATAGAACTACAGAAACTATAAAAATTATCTAGGAAGTTTTCTGGTTCAGATTTTCAAAGGATTGTGAAAGTGCACCTATGTTGCTGTGCACAGTGTCCTGTATCTACAAAACATAACTTGCAGCAGAGTGCAGCAAAGGCTCTGGCAGGCGCAGCCTCTTAAGAGGACAACTGCTGTGGCAGACAAGATAATCCAGCTGCAGTGGAAACATTTTAGAGCTCGCTGCAGGCTTTTATTAACTTGAGGAGGGGAAGAAAAAAAGATCCAAATTTCATATATAGAGTGGCTGTCTTTTGCCAATAGAGAATTTATGCATTGCTGAATCGTGTTCTGAAATTGCATTTTGTTGTAAGTAGTGCTGGGTTTCCAGCACGTGGTTTAGACGAAAGGTTGGAGAATATGAGTTCATTCTGTTTTGCTGATACTCATAACACAGATAAAAGCCACTGCTGGTAGAATATGGCAGCTTGGGATGTGTGAAGTAAGTTATTTTTGTTGCTGTAGTGCTATGTGCAATGCAGCAAAAGGCCACCTTTTTGCCAGTAGTAAGATTTGCTGATACAATTTCATTACTGTATCTCTGCTGCTAACAAAGGTGGTATGTGAATGAGCTCTTTTGTTTGTCTTGATAGACCATTAGCATTAAAACCTCAAGCAAGTGATAGCAGAAGGGAAGCACAAAATAGGTAGAATTTCATCTCCAGATACTGAGCAAGGATTGTTGTGTTGTCATGTGTTTTGCTAATTTTAGTCATGAAAAATTTCTGCCAAAGCATCACAGCTATGCTTTAGAAAATTCTAGATTTCTTGAAGCAATTGTTTCATGGAGTAGAGATGCTCCATGCTTGACATGGAGTAGAGATGTCCTCTGATACACAGGTAGCAAAAGAAGAGAGAGGGAAAGCTAATATCAGAACAACAGAGGAGGAATTTTAGCTGATTTATCTGCAAAAAGACTCAGTACTTTTGATCCTTTCTCTAGTCAGTTAAAGGACATGAAAGGTATTGGTGCTGCCTGGAGAGCACCCAAAAGAACTTAGGGAAATACCAGACATTTACCACAATTAACCTCATTTATCTAGGGGCTTTGTAAAGAAGCAAAAATTTTGCAGTGTGCATGAGTGCAGAAACTCTTGATAATTTAACCATTTAAATATGTACCAATGTAATACGTGTCTCAGTAGGGTTCAGTGAGTATGTTTAGGAGAGACAAGCACAAGCCTGATTAGTTAATGAGAACGTTAAACCTTGCAAAGAAAACATCCGTCCCTGCCTTCTCTTAGGAGGTGCACTTCCCTGCTTCGGGCAGTGCTGCAAATTAAGAGGATAGAGTGTTCCAAAATCTGAGAAGTTAAAAGTGTCCCTCCTCCCCCACTTCTCTCCCTTTTTTATGAGATCTGATTTAAAGTAAACTGACATAGCAACCAATTATATTTGGCAAATGGAGATAGAAAAGCAAACATTCAGACTTCCTGGACAGGGAGTACAACTGGCAGCTTTCCTAAGCGTGAATAATAAAGTGCATGTTGTCGCGTTCAGATGGTAAAAGCTTGTTTACTGTCAATAGATGAGATGTGTCCATTCTGAGCAGTTTTGGTTCAGTAACATGAGATACATGAAGCTGTTTACATGAAAAAGAGAATGCCTCTTCAGTGATCGTTTACATTTCTATACATCCTTTTCTTGAATACTCTTTTAAAAAAAGCTTTGCTATGGTTTAGCTAGGTGTTGAGGAAATAAAAGACAGGAAAAATCAGCCAGTCCAGATGTAGTTGCTAGGCTGTGTGTTCATAACATCACTGTGATTTGGATTTTCTTTTTTCTTGAGAACATCGAGAGAGAATTTGTTATTGTTCAAGAAGTGATTGTGGTGCATCGGAGCTGCTGATGCGCTCTAGAAATGAGGTGCTGCAGAGGCCATTACAGTGGAAGGAAGGGGCCATCCAACCCAAATAAAAGGGAGGGTGCCTCCTAGAACATTTTCCAGAGGAGCCAGGAGAAGAGAGTGAGCGTTTGGGCTTGCTGGGGACTGTGGCACTGCGCTTTCGCTTTACCATAAAATAAAACCAGCATGTGTTTGGCTTGTAAATGAATTTATGTTTAAATGCATACAGATTGTATTGATGGGCTGCGGCTGACCAAAGCTGTGTGTAACCATGTGGTCTGTAAAACGGGTGACAGCGGAGCTGTAGGGAGAGGCGGGGGCCCCACCGGGGGAGCCCTGTGGCCACCCTTCCTCTGCCGCCCTCCCGAGCAGCTTCTGCGGCGGGGCTGGGGGTCTGCAGCCCCCCTCGCTGCTGTCTGATGTTTGTCTTCGCTTGTTTAGTTTTAATGAAAGGGAGTTTGCTTATCGCCGCCTTTATAAATATATCCTGTAGTACAAAAGGAAGGAAAACATGTACACAAACAACGGGAGGAGAAGGGAGCGAGTCAGGAGGGGAAGAAACATCCAAACAAGGCTTATGAAAGCCTGTACAGCACGATGACACATACTTTGATTTGATACTGTTTATTCTGGGGGGTTGCAAAGCCATTTCCAAAGCAAGTTAAAGCTGAAACTTGATTTTTTTGCAGATGACTGGGGGCAGATTCTGACCTGCTGCCTGTGAGCAGAAATCCACGGCTCGTATATGAGCTAGAATAGTTATTTCTTACACAGGGAAAAACAGACTGAAAATCTGCTCACTAGAGTAAAATGCTGGACTGAATGTTGAATTTAAAAACAAGATCTTCACCCTCTTTTTAAAAGTTTGTTTGGCCTCCTGGGCAGTGTGGTTTAGTAGTTTAATTTGTTGTTTTTTCTGTCCTGTCCCGCCCCTTTTTTTCCTCCCCATTCCTGAACCAGTGGGGTGTAAGGCAAGAGCTGTGTGTTGTGGGGGCCTTAAGTGCATTTCAGCTGTGGATGTGGCTTGAGCTAGCAGCATATCTGCTGGTCTCCATTGCACAGAGCATTTGCAGCCTCTGCTGTGAGAAATCCTCAGAAGTCCCTTGTGTTTGTTTGCAGCACCTCTGAGTACTGAGCAGCCTGCAGCAGGATATTTAGTGGCCTGAGACACAAAGCGTTAAAGGTGCATTTCCTCTGCAGCCGCATTCCGAGAAGCTGGGGCTCTGGCAGCTGGGCAGCAGCACACAGGGCATGGGGATGTGCCAAAGCAGCTCCTCTGGGAGGAAGCTGGCTTGTCCTTGCACTGTAACCCTCTGGATGCAGGCTGTGCCTCCAGCCTTCAGCCTGTCACTGGAGCAGTCACTGGGAAGTGGGATCTCCACCAAATCCTGAACATGGAAAAAAAATTGGAGTGTGCAGACCTGATCCATGTCATCAGGTTCTGGAAAACATAGGATAATGTGGAGCAGGAGAGCTCTGTCACCATAAGCTGATGAGGCAGGAGATGTACTGGCCTCTGACTTTTCCTAATTTGCTCTGCCCATGATTCCACAAATCATTTCCGTCTTGCTCCTTTTCTGGGAAGGCAGCTTTGCTGGTGCTGGCTGCCACGGCAGGTCTGCAGCTCAGGCAGCAGCAGTGTGACTGTTACTGCCCTGAGATCACAGGTTCACATGCTGGAGATGAGCTCAAGGGAGGGGGCAGCTACAGTGCACATTATATAAACTTAAGTCTTGCCATCTGTTTTGAAGAGACTATTTTGTAATATTGCTAAGGTTACAGACTTGAGCACTGTAACTTTAAAGATGCCACAGTTATGGTTTCCCATATTATGATCTTTCAGGCATTACATGGCATAATTATTATTTTTGTGCTTAGTTGACAGCTGGATTTTTCCTT
Source organism: Serinus canaria (assembly GCF_022539315.1). Lineage (NCBI taxonomy): Eukaryota > Metazoa > Chordata > Aves > Passeriformes > Fringillidae > Serinus > Serinus canaria. The sequence goes on along the minus strand of NC_066322.1, from coordinate 16,172,887 downwards.
TCAATCCCAGCCACAGGTGCAGAACGGTGTGAGGAGACCCCAAGTGCTTGACTTGGCAATCTAAATAGTGAAGGGATTGTTGAGACATGTTCTCACTACAGGTTCTAAGTGCTGCACACACTGTGGTAACTATAGGAAAACTTCCTGCATGTTGTTTTAGGAGTAAATCAAGTCAAGCTTTCAGGATAGCCTGTTGTTTTTCGACATGGAGAAAACTGGCTGTGTCTCAGGATATGTGCTGTCCAGCTGATGGAAGAAGATTGTTTTGAGCTACACTTTTAGTAAATATACCGCTCTATAAACTGGCATTAAAACTAAAGCCTACATTTCCTGGCCTTTTCCCTGGAAACAGCAAAGCTGTAAAGTGTCTGAGTTGTGTAATAGGACCCATTTTGAGTGACAGCTGACAACAGAAGATAGACAGTGTTGATCTTGGCAGTTTCCATCAGCTGCTTGTAAAATGCTCAAGGAAACAGTGCTGTTATTTTCCCGATGTGCACAGCAATGCTTAGGTGCCAAAGTCTGGTAACATTTTCAGAGATACTCCAATTAAGGTCTGTTACCCAATATGTTAATTGCATGGGAAAACAAACTGCCAGAAGAGGAAGACTGGGAAGAAATGGATTGTTATTTTCTATGACAACATTTTCAGTTTCCCTTCTCCTGACCCCACTTTTCCTCTTGCCTGTCCCTCAGGGGAGACAGCGGGAAGGCAGCAGGTCCCTACATCGCCGCCAGCCTCCGAGAACAGCAGTGCAGCGCACAGCATTGGCAGCACACAGAGCACCCCCTGCTCCAGCAGCAGTGCCACCTAACCCGGGGACACGGCCGAGGAGCAGCACAGGACTGTGGGGACATCGGACAGCAGCTTCTGAACGTTGAAAGGATCGGTTTGGTTGCTTCTGGAAAAAATGAGGAGGGATTTTTCTACGAGGAAAAAGAAAAAAAGACTGATTTTGTTTTGGGGAAGCCACTGTGTGTGTGAGTGTGTATATGAGCACACAATGCATGAGTGAACACAGCCTGTTGGATCTTGTTAGCATGTTATGCTACATGTGACAAAGCTACTAATTTTACAGTACTGCAACCTGTTCTAAAGGTCTGTGGGCCCTCAATGTGAAATCTATGCCAGTTTGGGAAAATGCTGCTTTGTCTATATGATTTTTTTCCTTTCCCTGAACCTTATCATTGACACAAGGTATTCATTAAGGGAATTCAGTCATAGAATCACAGAATGGTTTGGGTTGGAAGAGACCTTAAAGATCATCTGGTTCTAACCCTCTGCTGTGGGCAAGGACACCTTCCACTAGACCAGGTTGCTCAAGCCCCATCCAATGTGCCTTTGAATACGTCTAGAGGTGGGATATCCACAACTTCTCTGGGCAACCTGTTCAGTTCCTCTCCACCCTCACAGTAAGGAGTTTTTTCCTCATGTCTAATCTAAACCTGCCCTATTTCAGTTTAAAGCCATTACTCCTTGTCCTATCACTACATAAGATAAGAACAGAGGTGAACTTAGGTAAAAGGATTTCTCTTTTTCTGAGCACGAAAGCATCAATGTCAGATCTCCTTGGTAAATAACATTTTATTACTCAGCTACATTTAGCTTTTTGAATAATCTTTGTTTTTTCAGCTTACAGCTACAGCATCTCATTTGCTTTCCTGTTGTGTTTGCAGCTTCAGGTTTGTTCCAGGTATTTTTGTTATAGTAGTCATTGATTTGGTAATTGGAAAAGAGCACACTCTAACATTCCCTCTCTTGTTTTATGGGCCAAAGCTCTTTTATAAGAGATTTTTTGATCTGCAATACCAAATACAGGCACACACAAACATTAAGACAAAGAATAGTCTTATGCACTAACATAGATGGGTGTGTACCTTTAATGGCAATGTCTTTATGCAAATAGATATATATCAAGGTATACACAGCCTAACCACTTTACCAATTGGAAATTAGCACAGCATTCCTTCCATACATAAACATATAATCCATAAATATATATATATATATAAAGTAAAAACTGTCTTTTCAGTTTATAATAGGTAGATAGATGAGTTAAAGAAGTTGATTTGATTCTAATCTTTTAGCTAGCCTAAATTCTTTTTGAAATAAGAGATGAGTTTGAGGGCACAAGGAATGTACAATAGTGCCTGTTGTTTGCTATTCTCTGAAAATAGTTGTGCAGTTGTTTGTGTCAAACTGTTGTATGAACGTTATGATTGGATAGTCCCAAAGTAGTATCAGAATACGGAAATGGAAGAAGGGTACTAATTGTCACTATTTTTAGTGTCATTGCCTTATCATCACCTTCAAATTGATGCAAAATGAAAAGCAAAAAAAGACACCTTTAACATGTAATTGTTTGACTGTTACTTGCCACTTTGTAATGTGTTCTACTGATCCCTCTTTGAGGAAGAGAGAGCATTGTTTTCCTCTAAAAATGAGATGAATAACTTTCATTAGTTGTAGTGAAGGTTACCTGTGTTCTGCAAGAGAGGAAGGGCCTTCATTACACTCGAGTGATAGTCTGCTCTGAAGTCTGAGCTGCAGATTTCTGGCTGATTCTACACTTGTGCCTTGCTGATGCCAGAATGGTCCAAGTGAAACACATGCAAAGATTTAAGTGCCCAGGATCAGGCAGAGTGTTACTCGCTTTAAATCAAATCTGTTACCGATCCTGCAAACACCTATGCAAACGGGTAACTGCACGCCTTGTCCTCACTATTAGAAGCACATGCCCGACTCTGAACCAGGGCTGGTCTTGGTGTCCAGGCAGGCAGGGGGGCCTTAGAGTTGCACATGCAATAAATATTTGATGCTGCAGGCCAGTGAGCAGTCCTGGTGAGGTGGACAGGGTGCCATGTAAGCGTGGTTACCCCGTGCAGCAGGGTGTGCAGGACTGGCTCTGCTCCGAGCCGTTGGGAGGATGAATGTGCTGCCTGTGTGGTTGAAAAGAAAGCGCTTTGCCTAACCTTCAGCAGAATGTATTGTTAAAGCATATTCTATGTGTAATGTCTTCAAAGAAGACTAGAGTCTTTAACTTCAATCATAGCTATATTTTACTACATTAAATTTCTGTATAAAGATATATTTAAATGTTTTAGATAAATGTAAGTTACTCTATATGAAATGTTTAATTTCAATTACTGTGAAATTTACATATTTTGTAAATTCCTTTCCCCGTTTTAACCCCTTCCTTCCTCAGATTTTTTAATAAGTAGTTTCTCATAGGAAGTATTAGATTTGGTTGTTGGGACGGACAAGTTGAAAAATTCTGTATAAAATAGATAATTGTATATTTTTGAGAGAAACATGCTGCATTATCAATCTTTTTATCAAAAATTTAATTTTAGAATAATTTACAGATTTATATATACCATTGGATAAACCAAAAATATATAAAGGTCAAAGATTTGATTTGTTGACTTATGTGTGAAATACGGTTTAAATTAACTGAACTTGGTATACTCAGCTATTTAATTCAGCAATTTTAATACAACTGAGTTAATGGTCTGTTGGAGTTTACCAAAATTGCACATGATTGCTTAGCAGATGGAAGAGTCATTTCTGCTTCAATAAAGAGAGAGACCCAAACCCAAGCATTCCCAGTGAATAACTTTCTAACAGAAGTGTGCAGTATTTTGCAGCAGCTGTTAAGCTGCCCTCAGCTCAGAGCCTGACACGGCTCTAGGCTCTGGTTTTACAGCAGCCATTTGTCAGCACTGCCAGTCTCTGTGTGTGGTTATGGCAGCTCCTGAACTTGACTGCTGAGGCACTGATTACCACCTCTGCCCCAGGGGTTTCACCATGCTGGACTCACAAGGCAGAGCCCTGTGGGGTCTGAACGCCAGGGAGACTCTGCTGTCCCAGCAGAGGCTGTTAAAGCTGGGGTTTGGATGGATGGAGTCAGTGTTAATTTCAGCATGATGGAATCAACTGCGAAGGAACTTCTTATGTAAGATTGGGAGGACCGGGCTTAAAATGGACACCTTCTGCCTGTAAAAGCTATTAGTAGGATACTTAAACTCCCAAGTAGACTGCTTGTTCTGTCATGTGTTGTCTAATCACTAACTCTAACCTTTTACTTTATTTGGTTTTGGACATTTCTACATTTGTTATTCAAGATCAGATCTTTCTGTGTTAGGCTATTTTTGTAGCATTTTCCACATGAAAATGGATTTTGCAAATTGTCTGTAGATGCTGATGATTGTAACCTTCCCCCTGCTCTTTCCTAACCATTCCTCTCCTGTATGTTCTTGTGTTATGTATATCTACCTCATGCTTCACAAGAAGACTGTACTGTTGGTTGTGCTGGCAGCCCTTCATGTGAGGTGACTGTTGTGCCTGTTGTTGTTTGTCATTCATCAGGATGTTCATAGCGTTACCAGATCTTTGCTACCATGTCCTGACAGTTCCAAACACAATATTCTCACATTTGAATAAATAAGTATATTTCTTTTAGGTGCAAATGCCAAATCCAAGAATGGGAGAAATTTACTTGCTAAAACCTGTGGCCAGTCTGAACACCCCATTTGTATTTCATATTGCATTCAGTATTTCAGAGCCTTGTAGAAATGCATAGTTGTACAGTTTTGATAACCACAGTGTCATGTCATCTTAGTCTCTTGTGCATAATAAAGTATATATCAATTTATTAATAATTAATGTCATGATTTATTTAAGTCTATCCTCCTGTCCCATAAATTTCAGTGGGAATTGGGTGCAGGATTTGATTTTGTGTTTCCACTTCTGAGTTCTTTTATCCATTGGCTTTTTTTGACTACTCAATGTTATGGCTTCTTGCAGAAACCAGTAGATATGTTTAGTTAAATGCTGCTGGTTTTTGCTCAAAGTTGTAGTCCAGAGTTCTGATCCTGTGGGCATTTAGTTGTTGCATGTCAAGACCCAGCCTCAGTTGAATTCTGCAGAAAGCCTGGCTTGAGCACAGGGAAGCCCATGGCTCTGCAGCAGCAGCGTGCTGCTGGGGTGTACCTGTGACTGCAGTTACACTGGAGACACATGAGAAAGACTGTTTTCATCAGTGAATGGTCTTCCTGTGCAGGAGCAGGTGGTTTTGCTGTGTATCAACAGGACAAAAACCTGGGTGTTTACTGTCCTGCTTTCCAGTTTGTTTCCTGTATTTCTTGTGCAGAACATTCTTTATGGGCACTTGAGTGGAGCAGCTTAGTGGTTTTTCCCTGGGTTATTCAGATGTTGTAGTTATTGACTCAGAAAAGGGAGTTCCTTAGTAAGGGAATCTAAAATGCTAAATGATCACTTTAAAAAGCAAGATTCCTTCAGTACAGAAAAGGCTATTAATTAGAAGCAGTTCTAAGCTTATGTGTTGTCTATGACACAATTCACAGAGGTGCAATAGATTTATTGCTTCATAACAACCATATTTCAGTTACTGCATCAAGACAATTCTGTTTTCCTGTGGAAATGAGCTCCATAGGGTGAACTCAGCTCAAAGTTGCTGCAGCTGCTGTTCCCTTTCTCCTGTAAAATTTATATTTTGGTGGAAATATGATGTGAAAGCATAATCAGTGTCTCATATGTGGAATTAATTTTAAAATGCAATTATTAGCCAATGAATTCTGATATATTTGCACAAGTATTTTTAGACAATAAGAGGTAAGAGTATTGCCATATTGCAGAGTAGGTAACAATGTTGTGCATATTTGTTCCCTCAAGCATTGTGAGTCAAGCAAGTGTTTTAGACGGTCAAAAAATACCAGGTGCCAGTTTTGGGAAAAACACAGTCCAGAGCTCTTCAAATTTAAACAGAATTAAATTTATCACAGCATTCCTTCCAAGACAATATAAAAGGAAAAGGAGACAATATTTTGATAAATTTTCACAGCTGTCACGTTGTAATTGTAAAGCAGATATTTATGAGGCTAGAAGCCTGGTTGCAGCAAGTGTTTTTGTAGAGTGTTCCCAAATCTCGGGCCCTGAACCTAGCTTTGCCAACCTGCGTGCATTTACACTTTGCAAAAGAAAGATCAAATTACATCCTTCGCCTACGCAAAGAAGTTTAGAGCTCCAAGGGCAGATTCTCTGTGGTTTCCTGGAAGCCCTCAGGGTGCCATGCAGCCTGCCCAGAAGGTGATGTGCCCCGCAGGGGCTCCTGGCTGGGCTGCTCACCCTGCTGTGCTGAGCTGCAGGTTTACTGTGTTTAGGAAAGTCTAAAAAGGAGTTGGTTTGTGGGCAGATGAGGAGGATAAGCAGCACAAAAGTGTTACTCTTGCACTCTTGTTTAAGTAACAGATTTTTTCCATCCAGTTCTGGCACAAATATTTTGAGGAATTGGTTAAAAAATATTTGGGTGGAGGCTCTTTTCCTCTGTTACTGCTGCTTGTAAACTGCCGGCTCTAGTAAAGAACATACTGTAGAGACAAAAAATTAAATCAGTATTTTAAAAACCAAAATCTTGAGTATTAAGCAGAGAAAGCTGATGGTATTTAACAATGTGTTAAGTGGCTCACCAAGCGCTCTGTTTTGTCAGTAAATTTTTTACAGCGTGCCTGCAAAATCACAGTATAATCCATGCAAGTGGTATGGTTTTCCCAGTTCTCTAAGCATTTCAAGTCCAGATTTGCTTTGTAAATAGAGTGAAAGGATTAAAAAAATCTTAGTCTGTCCATGATACAAGTAGGCATATCCCATGGGGTTGTAAGAGCTTGGGATGTAGCCTTTGCACTACGCAATATTTTTATGAGTGCATGATGGTAAAGGTGATTAGTAACATTGGCTGTTAGTATTGAAAAATAAAATAAACAGGAAGATTAAAGAGGCACATACACACAGAGCATTCGCAGCAGGAATATTTAGGTTTTCACAAAATTCTTTGAGTGCCAAAACATGTCACAGAAAATTTAAATCACTGACATAAAATAACATGAAGGAAGTAGTTAAGAAGTGTCTGGAAATGGGAGGCTGGAGACTCATGCCACACTTCAGCCTGAAAGGAGCTGGGTCTGGCAGACTGCCAGGGCTGCCATGCCCCCAGCGTGCCAATGGCACGGGGGCTGGGATGGTGCCTATCCCCGGGAACTCCAGCTCACGGCGCTGGGCATCAGCCAGCCGGGCAGGGTTATTGCAGGCAGGCATTACTCGTGCTCTTAGCTCTGGGCATGGCTGTCCCTGTGATGCCCCTGTTGTTAACAGGCTGCTTCAGACGAACCAGGTGTGTGTGTGTAAGCTGAGCGGGGCTGTCTGGCCTTTGCACTGGGGAGAAGGGCCGTGAAGTGTGAAAGGCTTCGGCTGGAAGTCACCATCTGCGCTTGGGAAGGTCACAGAGCCAGTGTTCCTGCAAGCAGGAGAAGAGGTACAGCACCAGTCCTGTCTCTGGGAGCTTCTCTGCTGCTAAAAACTGAATCCAGGAGCTCAAAATAAAGATCCCCATCCTGAGCAAGAACTAGCTCCTGTCTTTTCCCAGTGCAGCTCACCCAGGAGCAGCGGGATGGAGCAGCGGCCCCACCGCGGGTCTGGGTGCGCCCTGCGGCCCCTCCGGCAGGCTGGAACGGGCAGTGCGGGGCTCGGCACCGTCCCGCCCGGGCTTTGCAGGGATGTCAGGGAGGGGGGCAGCTGGGGGCAGCACGGCAGCGCTGAGCAAGGGCTCCTCAGGGGCAGGAGCCAGCGGTGCTGGGGTGTGGGCTTAAAGGAGGGCGGCCGTGAGGGCCCCTGTCTGCCCAGGGGAGGTGTGGGGGAGCGGCAGAGCTGTTGGGACCCTTTTTGGACAAAGTGAAATATCAGTGTAGGTGAAAGATGCGTGTGAGCTTTGGGGAGTGGCTCACGTTTTTATCCTGATTGTTAACTTGCGTCTCGCTGGCGCATCGTGTGGGAACCGTGAGGGCTCTGCGGCCCCCGGGAGCACCGGCGGCTCTGAGGGGTCTCTGCCGCAGAAGGCACCTGCCCAGGCTGGGCTTGGGCACGAACAGGCCGCCCTCACTCTTACTTTCCACGGAAAGAAACCCAAAGGTGGGGTTTGGATCCCGGTCCTCTGAAGAAATGTCTCAAACGCCCTCTTAGAAGCACAGGACGTGCTTGACAGGCAGCTCTGATGAGCAGGGCAGCGTGGGGTGAGCAGAGAACACCGGGGCAAGGTGATGGAGGGTGGGGAAGGTGAGAGAGGCAAGAGCAGGTACAGGATGACAAACTCCTACGTGAAGGAGGCTGTTACTTAGATTTCCATGTACTAAGCTGGTTGTGCTCTCAGTCTGATGATGTGGGGAGGGCAGTGTTGATAATTAAGACTGGAAAAAGGAAGAAATCCATGATGAGGTTATTGTCAAGTTGGTTGACAGAGCAAGTTGGATGAATGCTGTGATTATGAGTGTTGCAGCATGACTGTGCTGTCTTTCTCCAGAGAGGGCTGAGGGATGATTACACTGGAAAGCACGTACCCCACTGACATGCTTTGTACCATTACAAAGACAGAGTAAGTACGCCCATGTTTTTACTGGCAGCGCTTAGTGAACTTTTCTGTGACTTCTCTCATGTGTGTGTCCCTGAAGTGAGTCATACATGCTAGACAACAAGGGTCTGTCATAAACCAAGAGGCCTTCCCTGGGCCAGCTGCTGTCCCTGTGGGCTATGGAAAGCACAGGATGATCTGCTCTGAGGACAGAATGATTTCTTCTGCTTGGGTTGTGCCCATCACCTGAATCATGGGATAACCTATCAAGGAGGCCACAGTTATATTGGGAACTTCACAAATCTAGCTTTGGCAAGGCATTGTGAATGATTAATTTTGTTTTCTGGTTTAATGGTAGGAGTAGGGTCATGCCTAGCTCATTCCAGGTGATTTTTCTGTTGTTTGTTTTTGTAAACTTTCATTTATTATATTGCCCTTCCATTACAAGATAAAAATGTATAAGATGTCGAAACTTAGACCTCGTACTTTTAGAGTGCATGCCTTTTAATCAATATCTGGTAAAACAACTGTGAGCCAAGACCAAATTTGCTATTCTCTCATCTAGATGTTGTAAGAAATCTTAATTGCAGTGTTTATTTGATTAATGACAAATAATATTTTTGCATAGACCGGAGCTACATTTTGTAGATTTCTCATGCTTTTATTGAGCAAAAGGAAAACTGCTATATCAAAACCCAAAGTATTCACACGGTTCTGTTTTCAATGTAAATGCACATGTATATACAAACACACATCATTCCATCTAGCAGTGGGTGAACCTAAGAAGGGAAAGTTCCAACGTGTATTGCAGAATGCACGTGGCCGTGAGTAGTGCAAAAAGCATGCAGAGCATGCAAGCCAGTGCTCTTGTGAACAAGCAATTTACATCTGGAAGTTTTGACCCAATTGTGCTGTCTTTCAAAATCTTACAGGCCTGGATTGCTTCAGGCAGTTAGGGGAGCCATCAGCCTGTGCCTCCTGTATGGTGGCTGGAGAAGGCAGCCCATGGAGATGTGAGAAAAATCCCTCTCCTAACTGAGCACCTGCAGTGGGCTGGAGTGAATTTGAAAGGGCATCTTCTCCAGAGGGCATTGCTCATGCTGGGAGCCAGCTCTTAAAAACCCGTGTGCTTCAATCTGAATGAACTCATCCTTCTCAGACCTTTGCTGTGGCACAGGGTAGGAATGTGTCAGTACAGGTTTATTTTGACACAACCCATAAAGGAAACAGTTACATGGAAGGAGACTGGAGGAGATCAGGGTCACTGCCCTACTAGCACGCAGCTTCTATCTCTAGGGCGCGTAACTCCAGGGTTGCCCCCTGCTTACAAACCTTCAAGATTTTTCACAGCATGGAAAGAAACCAATGTGTGTAAAACTGGAGGCATTTGCCAGGATCCAGGTTCAATGCCACATTTGAAGAAAAAAGAGTTTGTGTTATTCGGAGTCCATATTTCATTTTTAAAGCAAACTAAGGGCCAAATTCCCACCTGGTATAAACGTGCTCCCTCAGCTTCCATCAAATTCTGTCTATTTGCACCAACAAAGCATCTCTCAAGTGTGTAAGCTGTTCTTTAGTACCTAATAACAGAAATAGAATCTGGCAAGCAGACAGTTTTGACAGCTGCCAGTGTACTTCAGATCCAAAGATGATTCCTTGAACTTCAGCTCTTCCCTCCTTCTTTAGACTTTTATTAAAAACAGGACCTATTCCCCAGTCTCTCATGTCATACTTATTGCAAGGTTAGTTCAGCACACTACCCATTTTCTCGAAACATCTGAATTCTGCTCCACAGCTGTAAAGCCCTCTTCCTCCACTCTACTCAGCATTAAAATCTCTTATTTCCAACTGTAGTTCTGACAATTGCAGTGCTGGTCCTCCAATTTGATTTAAGTCAAGAAGGCTCACATTTCAGACCAGCCAGTGCAAAATGCCATGCTCATTAAAAAAAAAAAAAAAAATTGTTTTTTGAGCAGGGTATGCAAAGCAGCAAGGCATTAGAGCTATCCTAGCTTCAACGACGTGGGTGGGTTTTGCTATAAAAACCCCAAGAGAAGGTTGAAGCAGGTGTTCTGCACACCTGATCACAGCACACAGAGGCTGGCACTTGAGGTCTCCTCACTCACAGTGTGGCTGTAGGCTTGCCCAGACAAGTGCCCCTTGTTGTATTTGACATTGTCTTTCTGGGGCAATGTCACTCCCATAAAGGGAGAGAAATGTGTGGAGCACTGGGCTGTGTTTCCCAGGTGCTGTCACTTTGGCACTTGAGAAGGTCAGTGCCTTCCAGGCTGCCATGGCTGGCTCCTGACAAGGGGGGCAGTCAGCAAGGGGCCCCTGCTGCTCTCGTGTCCCTTTCTCAGCAACACTTGCTCAGGTCTCCAAGGAAAACACCAGCATTAGTCATAAATGCATCAGCTGTAACCATCCCACCCCTTACACACCCTATTCTCGTTGCCTGTTCCCAGATGTTTTCAGCTGGCAACTACTTTAAAATGTGTCCATGTTGTGGCCAGGACTGGGCTAGCTGGCACTGCATGTGATGGAGCCCACTCATCAGAGAGGCTTGGAAACTGTTCTGTTCATCCAAGTTTTCAGGAGGGTTTCTTCCTCTTTTTCCTTTGAGTTCATTGCCATTCCTGCATTGAGTGCAGTCCATTCACACTTCCAAGCATGCTTTTTGGACAAAGCAAGCACATCTCTACCTTAACACTTTTGCCTTTTTTCTTCTGGGAGTGAGTTTGTTGGTTAAGTGATGTCACTGAGACAAAGTAGCACATGGCGCTTGAACTCCAGAGTATTAAAGAAATATTTCCAGATAACAGTCTGCAAAAAAACACATGGACTGCAACTTGCATTCAAGGCTCATCAAATGCCTTAGAATAGCAACTAAAATAGTAAAATCACACAGTGCTTTTAGACAAGTGATAGATAAGTGGGATCAGGGGAGGGACTGTATGGGATAAGTATTTTCATTGTATTGAACCCTTTGGAAAAGATTTAGAGTTTGTGGGAAGAAATGACCATTCAGTTTTGCAAACACAGACACATGAAGCTGTTGCACAGTGCTAAAATACTTTTTGAGGAATGAGACTTGTAAATCCATAATCTACATTAAAGGAGAGTACACAGGATGTAAGAGGCTGTTCTTTCTCTTTCCTGCTCCCAGCTCTCCTCTGGTGTGTTTACAGCACAGTGCCTTTGTCACAGCACACAGAATTTGTGGAGTGAATCTGCACAAGTGTTAAATGCCAGGCTGTAAACTAAAGACTCCCAGGAACGGGAACCATCATGAAGGGGTTCATGTGGTGAAGAAACATCATTTTCCTGGGTAAACTTGGAACAACTCTGTTTTCTTGACTCCCAGTTTCAAAACTAATTGCATGTTCTGAGATCACTTTGGCTCCAAGTGATGAATGCCATGCCCTGTAATATTTAATAAGCTTTTCACTCTTACACAGAAGAGTGCTCTGTAGAATGATGAATGTAGAAAATATCCCAGATTAATAAATTTGATTCGTAGGTCAATGGAATTAGTCTAATAATGATCATTGATGATTAAAAGATGTTGAAATGCACAGGATCCTGCACTTCAGCTGTGGCTAGTTTATTTTAGATACCTAGTGCTGAAAGGAGGAAAGCTGTGTCACAGCTGGGTGATTCACACCATCCAATGAGACCTTTGGTACAAAGTATTTTCCTCTTTAGTGACCTGGGTGACCTCTGCTCTTGTTGAGGTTCAAAGCTGCTCTTCTCAGCTCCCATTCTGAGGCTGACCCCCATGCTGAGAGCTGGAATACCTCAGTGTGATCCTGACCTCTGTCTACTCTGTAATGTGGATATATTATTGAATTTCCTTATTTGTGCCACGGTTGTCTTTGCCTAGTCTTTTTCTACAGGTTTGGAGTCTGAAGTTTGGCTGCAAAATCTGCCTTTTGTTCTGTGGAGCTCTGCAGTGCAGTGCTCTTGTCTTGCTAGGAATGAGGGGTATCCTCACTCTGGGAGCTGATGGACTCCTGCCCACAGTCTCCTGCTGCTGGACCACCTGAAGCAGCTGTGTTGCTCCTGCTCTGGGGACATCTTCCTCCACCTCCAGTCAGACATGTCCAAGCCACGAGAAAGGCTCCTTCTGTAGATTGTCTTCTCCATTTTTAATTCTTCTGACTGTATACTCTGTTCAGACTGGTGTCCAACACATTCAAATAAACAAAAATACTTAATAGTGAAAAATCCATGGGCAATAGTTTTACTGGGGGAGGTGTGTACTTTATCCATGATGACTGCTCTGAATTTAGGATGAGCAATTGGAAGAAGTGGCAAGGGGAAGCTCAAACTGTTTTGGAGATTTCTTGGAAAAACACATGGGGTTTTGAGACATTTATTTTGTGTGATGTGATCAGTGCATGCTGGGTGCACTATGGACGTGACTCACTCATTGCTTGGGTGCAGGGGGCTGGAAGAGAAACAAGAGATGTATCCTTGTAGAAAACTTTGAGTTTTCTTCACTAAACTCTATGCAGGATTCTTGTTTTAACTTTTCTTGGAAAACCCTCATCCTATTCTCAGTCTAATTATAAAGTTACTCACAGAGAAAGACACTTTCCCATCTGAGTAGCCAGCACAGAATAAGGACTACAGGGGACATGAGTAAATAACACAGGAAAGAGAGATGGAAGGCAAAAGGAACAATAATTAAAATCAGAACCTCTCACATATTGCAATTAATGACTGTTTGGGGTTGTATAAATACATTCCTGTGATGCAGTCATTTAGATATCTTTACAGAAATCCATTCAGTCAGATAAATCAACAGGCACAAGAGTATGGTTCAGGGTTTTTTACTCCTGTTAACTCTCCCATACTAAGTATGCACTAACATTCTTGGTTCTACCTGGGTATTTGTTTACACAGAGTATATTATGTTCATAAATCTTAATTTAATCTTGACCATGGCAGTGATCAACTTGCTCACTAAAATCCTCCAGGCACAGACAACTCTACATAGAGATGGGACTCTCTCCAGCAGAGAGACGACTTCATTTGAAAGGTGACTTTGGTGGAATAAGATTACATGAAATCATTCTAATGGTTCTCCTTCTTCATCAGAGCAGTTCATTGACTTACTTGAAGTTTTGGTGCCAAAAGCAGTGTTTTGTTTTTAAAATATTTAAATGGGATTTCTTGTATGTGCCTTTTGTTGTTATTTCCCCAGCCCAGTGGAGGTTCATTAAGTGGCCATCAGTGGGTCAGCTCTCCCCACTTGCCCAGGCTCCAGGTGTGTGGGGTGTGGCTCGTGGGTCCCACCCAGCTGGGGCTGCTGCCCGAGGACTCTTTGCTGGTGCAGGATGCAGAGGGAAGGACTCTACCTCCTTCAGTGATGGAGCCCACTCTGAGCTTGGCAGTCAAAGGTAAGACAGCCTAAAAAAATGAATATGCTTGATTTTTATTTTTGAAATAAGGCCTTTGAACCTAAAATTTCAGAGTTACAGTGAGCATGAACCCTGTGGTGAATTTGTCCCTGAGAGTAAAGCTGTAGCAAATAGTGGGAGAATGGGGGGATGGGTGTGTGAAAAGCCCTTGAGCTGTCTTTATTTGACTTTCATCAGAAATAATTTTTAAAGCCTAATTTGAAAGGCTGTAAGGACAGATCTTGCAGATGCTGAAATGGAGGGATTACTTTAGCCAACATATGGAAAATATTTACAGACCTTACACAATGGTGATATATAAGAGTAAACAGAATGTCAGATAAGGCCTGCATTCCTTTATTTTCACTCAAGACTCAGGAAAAAAATGCACGCTTCTTTGCTAGCAGGGAGAGAGGAGGGCATGTTGGAGGGCAAACTGATCTGGAGAAAAATGTGCTTGTTAAGCAAAGTGAACTATCAGCTTTAAAATTCTTAAATAATTCACGTGTCACGGTATCTCCTCTGAAGTCTGTGCAAAGGCTGATTTTTGTGGGCTGGGAGCTTAGGTTATGGCTCCATTCTCTGCCACCTCCATTTAACTTGCAATTAGAAGTTCAAATACCACAATTACTTTGACCCTGCTCAGGATGAGGGTGGGAGTCGGGGGTGTGTCTGTGGCAGCTGGGGAGGGGGACGAGTCAGCCCCTAGGGCAGGTTAAGGCTGTCCTTCCTTTCCTTGGCAGCACCCAAGGATTTCTGATGGAAGCACAGTCCGGGAGACTGAAGGCAGCGGTCTCTGAGCGCCGCTCCGCCGGGGGAGCCGCGCTGGGCTCGGTTCTGCCCCGGGCTGGGAGCCAAGGCGAGGCTTGGGCGCTGAGCCTGCGTTCCCAGAGCTGAGCCTAGCTGCTTGGGCTTAGGCGTGGTTACATTTTCCTGTGGTTTTATACTATTTCAGTGTCTGTATTGCAGAAATCTGTATTTGCCTGCCCCCCGAGCTGCTCGGGATTCCCTGGGAGCATCCCGCAGGAACAGCGCTGTGCCCCGGCCGAGCAGCCCGGGTCATTGCTCAGGCGGGAGAGGCAGGAGCAGGCTGACAGCTCCAATGGGATGCAGCACAGCTGCTGCAAATGGTTTCTCATCCTCCTCACTGGTGAATGGACTCGTGATGCTTTTTCTTTTTTCTTCTCTTTCAGAGGAAATGTTGCTAATATATAGGAAATTCAATACATTGCTTGCTAGGTGAGGGAAAAATGCATCTTTGACCAAGTATGTTACCAAAGTGGAGATCTTAAGAAATGTTAGCTTGTGCAAAATACTGGTGGTTTGAAACAATGACATTTTTAAATGTTGCTGGCCTAAGAACTTTCTTTGACTTTTGCTGTTGTTGCTTTTGGATATGCTTAGTTGTTTATCTAAGCAACTCTGGTCATTAAATGAGGTTTTAAGAGAAAAGGTAAGCAGAGAAAAGAAAATAATACAGGCAAATACAAATAACTTCTGCTATAGCAACTACATTTCTTTCATTTTGAAACTGTGAGACTATTTTAAAATGTATTGATTCAGTAAAGTTTTTCATGCTTCTAAAAAGAGCAGGATTGAGAATATTTACCCATACTGAAATGCTTAGGAACTACCTAAGGTTTGTTAGTTTTGGCACAAGCCTGCAAAGGCAGTCTAATGTCATCATGTTTGAAAAAGGAGGACAGTGGCAAAGGGTGATTCAAGTGCAGCTACAGCTGTTAATTTACAGCACAATCTTAGTTTTAATAAAAACGGGAGAATTGGTACACAGTGCTGGCAGAAAGCCTGAGGCAAAATCAGATTTAGCTGTGGATATCAATTAGGAAGAACAGCCAATGTTTGCCATTGCTACATATATATTTTGTTGCTTAACCTTTTCAAGACTGCTAAATCTGTATGTTGGGTTAGAGTTTTTTTTTCAATTTTGCTTGTTTTGATTTTTTTTAAAAGGCCAGTCTGTAACCGTGTCAGAGGTACTTTTTATGTGACTTTGGTGTCCTGGTCTCCTCTAAGTTCCACTGACAAACACTCACCAGGTCACTTGCTGCCTGGTGCTCACTCACGTCAGTGCTGGGTCCAATAAGAACCAGCTGTGAATGCATCTGAGCTGTCTCTGATAGAGTTCCAAGTCTGGAAAAACTAATTCCTCCCTTTCTTTGCAGACAGTGTTGTGCAATGGCCTGAGCTCACTAAATTCTTCTGTTGTTCAACAGCAAGTAACCTAGGTACTACATCTGCTTTAATGGCAACTGGCTTCTTGAGGCAGTACATGTTTGGGAGTTTTTTGCACCCTAAGCTTTGGTTATACCAACTCACCTTTTTATGCTGATGGAACTACAAGAAATCAGTACAACCATTACATCTTGGCCACTATTTCCATACTATTTTGCCAGCTAAACAGAACTGAGAGATGCTGTTTTCTGGCAGAACTCCAGGAATCAGGTTAATTCTGTTGCTGCTGTACACATAAAACCACTGTTAGGGAGTTTCTGTTAGCTGCTTATAAAATGCTTGGAGGAAGCATTTTATAGGACAGATTTCCTTAAGATGTGAAATGGTACCATGATCTAAGGTAGCTAATTATGAAACCATATGGAAAATCAAACGATAAAGCAAGAAAAACAACCCAGGCACTTTGGTATGTGGTATTGTAACGTTTCCGTAAAGGGGTGAGCTTGGCTAGCAAGATTTCCATCATTATCCCTTTCCTCTTCTACCCACTACATCCCTTGGCTCTGTAGTGCTCCTGCAGGTGTTGTTTGTTGCAAAATACATCTAATCCCCAAAGAATCTTGATGAGTACTCAACATACAATAAGTTATTTGGGCCAACTCATCTCTATTTCTACTTTTGGAGTGAGAAGTTTGCTGTGGTTTTTCTTCACCAGGTTTTTTCCATCTGCCTTAATAATTTTAGTGTTTACAGGTCTGCAGCATTGTTGACAGCATTAACTGCCTTGTTTGTTCCCTTTCCTTCTGCAAGTAGTCTGATGTTAGACAGAAACACCATCTCAGCCACTTTCCTCTTTTAGTATTCCAGCAGGCAATGTAGTTTTCCTGGGCTATTTATTCTCTGCAGCTGTACTCCAAGGGTCCAAAATGAGGGCTGAAAGGTAGAATCAGTTAAAGTTTTCAAGTAGTACAGCATTAATATTTGTGCTTTATCTTCATAAAATACTAATGCTAAGATAAGGAAGTGATCTGTACATAATAATGCCCAGTTATGGCCCAGACAAGTAATTCAGTATTTATTCATTTGTGTGGCTGATCTATTATTTTGGTTACCCTTTTGCATTCTGTCCCTGCTTGGAGGTATCTCTCTCCTAACCCTAGGAATGAGCTGAACCTCACCTTGTGGCCACCAGGCATGACCCAGAGGCCATGGGTGAAATCCTTGTACAGCCAGCCTCCTGCTCTGGTAGCCCTTTTTCATCCCACAGCAGTCAGAGCTATTCTTTCAAGGTAAGGAGCAGACTGGGGGGTGATCATCCAGCCCTCATTATATCATGCTCCTAAGAACAAGAACATTACAAAGAGAAGAGGAGAAATGCATTTTCTCCAGGCCTATTCTGCTTGGCAGACAGCTTCTATGCTGGTCTGTATTGAGGTTTGCTGTGGCTACCTCCTGAGAGAGCCTTCCCCAGAACCTCCCTGTCATGGTCACAGTTTGTGTTCTCCTCAAAAAGTGGTCTCCTCTCAGGTGGGACAGTTTGGAATGTCCTTTCTCCAAGCTCACAATTTCAGAGGGTTGAAAAAGTGTGATATTTCAGGACTGTTGCTCTGTGTTCAGCGACTTCATTTTAAATGTAGCCTTGAAAAAATTAATCCTAACTCGAGCCACTCAGCTGGGGACCAAAGCACTGTCAAGCTCATGGAAACATGCTGACAAATGTAATGCTGACCAAATGTCTAGTACATTGTGTCACATTTTTGAGAAATGTCACAAGGTAAAATATTCATCCTTTGGCAAGGGGAGGTCTCAACTAAGAGGTGCCAAAGGAATTCACAAAGCTTTGGAAATCTCTACATATCCCTTTCTCTAGGGAAAGAGAGAACTCAAACATGAGTTTGAGCATGACCGTTTACATCTCAAAATGAAAGCTGGAAACCCAACAAGGACACGTGAACTTCAACACAGTTTGTTGCCACAATTAGCACTCTGTGGAATATTGATTCTGAAGCTGTTGGACTTGTTCTCAGGGGTCTGTTTTGTAATTTATACTGTAGGGTTTGCATTGTATAATCTAATTGGAATGTGCAAGATTTTTATGCATGTTTGTTTATAAAAGTCAAGGCTGTGTACTAAGATTTTTAGTTCTCTTCTGTGTTAACATAGATATGATCAGGGTTATTCAACAGTCCAGTCACTGGGAGAAGGGAGAAGCAGGTAACCCTACCTGGCCTTGGATGAAACAGCTAAGATCAATTAAGGTATAGAAGGTCATTAGAGCCTTGTAGTATTTCTGAGATAACAACTGATACACATTCTGATGTGAAAGAGTGCACTTTGTTCAGCAATGGTCCCCCACACTGACTTACTGGGCTATCAATATTAGTATTTGGTAGTTTAGGACTCTTCCCCTGGGGCTGGTGGAATGTTTGGTGTAAGGACAGATGTGTTGCAGCACAGCACTGCCTAAAGCAGCAGTACCTGAATCTTCACAGCCTCCCCACTGGTGATCAGATTTACTCTGCTCTGGAAAATAAAGTGGATCACAGGTCTGAGGATCCTTCAGTATCTTGTACAGTACTATACCCATCTCCTTTGTTGTGGGCACTTGGCATCTAAGAGGCTGCCATAGTCTGTGCACTTCCCAGCCTCTGTGTCCTCCCCTGTGGGTGGAAAACAGAAAGAATTTTATTTTAACAACTAAGGAAGGGTGCCTTAGAGACATTCAAAATGTACTCTGCTGCAGCTCCTGGGAAGGGTTGTTATTTTCTGTGTTGATGAATTACCCAAAACTGTTGGCAAGAACTGCTGAAATTAATTATCCCAGGTAACTGGGGAAGGCAGATGCTTTTGTTTGAATATTCTGTGAGCATTTGCCACATTTATGTCATTTATAACATGGCATCAATTGCTTCTCATTTGTTTCTCCCTAACTGCTTTCCTCAGGCATTCCTGCTCTTATCAGGCTTATTTCCCCATGTATCTATATGCATTTTTCTCCTTAACTTTCTATTGTCTTTTTGTCTTTTTTTTTAATTTTAGTTTTTTCTCTTTTTTTCTTCAGTTTTATTTTCTTCCCACAACACCCCTTTGCTTTCTATCCCCATGCCCTGTTGGCTGTGGTGTTGAGTTAATGCTGCAGTTCAGGCCTTCTGATCACATTTGTTAAAAATCTCGTGATTGAGCTGGACATCATCTACTCAGGGTTGCTGAAGCTTTGTGGTGCAGGGTTTGCAGCAGAGGCTCAGACACATCAAGCTGCTCTAGGTACTTCCCCTGCTTCTCTAGTGGGTTCTGAAACCCATGTCAAAGTGTATGCTAGGAAAGAGAAGTTACTGCTATTTGTTTTGGCTGTCATAAATTTGGCATGGATTTATGGTCTCTGATCTGAATAATAGTTACTATAGGATTGACCAAAGCTGCAAGGACAGCTACAAACAACTTACTCTTTTTAATCAAATCTGAGGGATTTATTGAACAGGTTCCCAGGACAAAATTGTAGAGGGCTGATAAAATTACAATAGTTGCCACCATGGACTTCAAACTTACTGTTAATCAGCTGTCATTTCATACCCCCATTAAAGAACAAAAAGTGAAGCTGGGTGCCATTTCTGCTCTGAGAGGTTTCTGTCCACCAAAAAGCTCCAGGCTAGCACACAATATATTAATTCTGTTTATGTCAACCACTATTTTGTGTCTTTGCTGATTTATATCCTACTTGAGTGAATAATGCCTTGTACAAAAATTGATTGGCAGGCTGTTGGTTGTCCTTAACCTCTGGTGATTCTGAAGGTGTTGAACCATTAGCAATGCTGGGAAGAAGCAGCAGTTAGCCAGGAACTGGTATTTCATCATGTCACTGTGGTGGTATGAGCTTGCTGATAGCCTGCAATGATGGATCAGGACAGTTGGCCTTGGAGAAAGCCTTGCCTGTTTAAGGACTGACATGAGGAGAGGCAAGATAGCTGTCACGCCTCCAGGCTGTTTCTGCATAAGAGAAACAGACCACTGGACTGTTTTGCCAGTTAGGATGGAAAGTGTGTTTGGTTTATGTCTCATATAAATAATAAAAGTAATAAAAAGACACAAATACCTCACCGCAAATGAAGCGGTCAGGAACAAATTTGGGAGAAAAACAAATAGCTGACCGAAGCTCCTTAACCACTTGGACTTAGGTCTGGCTTCAGTCTGCAATAAAGGGCTTTATTAGCCTCTACACTTGATGTGCTCTGTTGATTTAAGCACCTAGGGGTTTTTTTCCTGCTTCTGGCAAAAACAAGAATTGATGAGGCTAATGGTGCTCATGAATGCCCCTCACTGGGGGGAAGAAAGGTGCCAGGACTCTTCTTGTTCACTCTTGTCTCTGCCCAGAAGGCCAGTCAGGGCTTGCTCTGTTAGGAGACGCTGGCAGGAGTGTGTGCTTCCTTGGCAGAAATGCAACCTGTCACACACACACACAATAGTACACAATGTCCTCTTTCCTCAAGCTGGAAATGAGTGCAATGCTGTTTCCTTGCTCAGCCATCCAAGCCTGCCTTCCAGAGAGTGCAGTGCCTGAGTGCCAGCCCCCAGCTCCAGGTGCCAGTGGCCAGGCTGGGGCTGGGCTCCCCCAGCTGCAGCCCGACACTGCTCTGGCCTCCTGGGAGAGCTCTGTCTCCGAGGGAGCTGCTGAAGCCAAGCTCACAGGCAAATAGTCTGTCTTGCCATCTATCAGCCTATATCCTGGCAGTGGCTTCTGGTGTCTGTTTCTTGGAAATGCAGGGCTATTAAATTTATTTAGCCACTTTATTTAGATCAAATGTAGTTTTATGGTGTCTCGTAGGTATGTGAATGTTGTTGTCATCTCCTCCCACAGTCTTTTGTGAAAGTTTTTTTTGCAGCAGTTGACCTTCTGTTTATGAGGACCAAGTAATATTTAGGTGATGCTTTTTTTAAAAAAGATACTTATCTTTAAATACGTGTTTTTCTGCCTCTGTGTGGTTCACAAAAGTCAGCCTTATTCCATGCTGAAGAAGACACCATGGGCACTTTCTGCTGATATAAGCTGCTATTAGCAGAAACATATCAAATACAGCAGCAGACAACTGGAGTTCATAAGTGTTTAGGAAAGATTATATTAGTTAGTGTACATATTTTAGTTATTACTACATTTCTGACCTTTATTAGAAGATTACTTCACACAAGAAAACTCGCAGACCAGCCGTGCTGCACCAGTGTGGAGGGTAAGGACAGCTGTCTCTTTGCTGGAGGAAAAAGCTTACTAGAACTAAAATACTTTGTATATAAACATTTGGTTGCAAAAGAATCTACCTGGGCATTTCCTTGGGAGGAATGAATTTTTGGTCTGCAAAAAGAATCAAACAATTTTCAAACCCCTTGGTCTGGTGCATGATGCACCAGCTGGGTGACACTGCAGGGTGCACCCCTGGCTGTGGGTGCCAGTGAAGAAGAAGCTGAGACTGAGCAGACTACCAGGGTTTGTCAGAAGACATTTTTTCCAGATACCAAGAACTATAATCTTTCCTGGCTTCCTTGAAATGCTGAGTGCTAAAATAAGTGTTGAAGATGGAAAAAACTGAAGGAGAACACACAAACAACAGATCAAATTGAGTGGAGGCCCAAAATTCACATTTTAGGTTTCCTTCAGAAACAGAATTAGATTCAGAAAGATGAAGGTGATGATACTTTAGGAAAAAAACAACAAAAAAAACTCTGTGGGATATATATTACCCCAAAGAAAACATACAGCCCTTATGAGTCTCAAAACCAAAATTTTTTACTGAATACAATAAATCAGGTTTTCAGGATAGAACAAATAATTTTTGAAGTCTGAGGGAAGCAACAGTTGTGTGATTTGGGAGACAGGGCCAGCACAGGATGGTGCAGCCTGCTTGCCTGGACAGAGCCTCCTGAGACGTGTCTTGAGGCACTGATTGATCAATTGTTGCAGTCTTCTCAGGAATCTCTCTGTGGAAATTGACAATATATACTTGTCACAATTTATATTATGGTTAAAATTAAAATTAGATTAATTTTAAAAAATAGAATTATAATTTTATAATAAAATAATTGTATAAATTATATTAATTTTAAAATTAAAATTATATTGTTATGTTTGTGATGACAAATTTTTCTATACAGTTAACTTGAGTTTTAAGATATAAAATTTAAGTGGCTTGGGACACCTCTTGTAAAAATCCTGCCTCTCTAGAGGTCAGCAGAGGTGTTGGGGCTGGAGTTCCCCAGGTAAGTGGGAAGGAGTATCTGGTGCTGTCTTCCCATGCTCTCTTTGGGAATGTTCTACTCCAGGAGCATGTTAGACATGTTAGCCCTGGGCACCCTGCACAGGATATCTTCTCCCTTCTCTGCAAAATCTATTGGAGGGTGTGTGTCAGGGTGGATATGTCCATTTTGTACTTTATTCTGTGGGATCTGTGCCAGAATACTGCAGGGGTGCCTCCAGTTGTATTGCAGAATTTTGAAAAACTGAAAAGAAAAAAACCATGAAAAACATAACCCTACAGTATCTCAGAGGAGCAAAAATATTCTAACTGAAATGAGGCCTGGAAATGCATGAGTTATTTAGTCACCTTCTATTCTGACATCCTTTCCCTTTCTCTCTTAGCACAGCACATTTCCCTCCTAGGTGCAGGCACTCTGTCAGCACTTCATTGCAGTTAGCTTGGGTGCCCTGGGAATGGCTTTTAACGAGGCAGCTTAATCCTGCCTGCTCTCAGGAGTGCCACTGACAGCAAGGAGTCGTGTGTAAGAGATGCAAAGATATGGAGCTGGCAGGAAGGTGTGAGCATTGTGCAAATAATCCTGTGGAGCCAATGTGTATGTTCTGGATATTGATTATGCTAGAAGTTTAATTTGAAGTGAGCAGGAAAAGAGACTTCACAATGGCTTGAATCTGGTGGTTGCTGAATGTTCCCAGTTCCCTAAGGAGCTTGAAAAGTTGGTTCCTGTTGCTTGTTACTGTTCCCTTCTTTAATCAGTATTCTCTTGTGAGGTTTTATTTTATCTTTATTTATGGATGTGTTTTTTGTCTGGGATGTGAATTGAAACTTTTTTATAAACATGACATGCATGCATGCTAAGCATGGAGGCTGTGTACCCACAAAGGCTGCAGAGAATTTTAAGCAGAGGATCAGGAGTGCCATTGGGTAGGGACAGACTGTTGTGCATGCAAGGCATCTGTCTTGGGGAATCTGCTGTTTGGTTAAATTGCTTTTTGGGAAAAAATTTGTTTCTTGGGAAAGAGAGTGTTTGTCAGTGTGAGACTTATCAGACCACAATGAGCAAAAACTGAGAAAAAAGAAGGATGCTTTTTTGCCTTTGTTTTAAGGGGGAGCAAGTTTATTTGCAAAAGAAGAATCAAGTTTTGAAAGCAGGGCTATGCTCTGTGGGACTGTGTATTTTTTGCACCCCTTGGCTGTACCAAGATGTCCCAAATGTTAAAGGATTCTTAGTCTGGCATTGCTAATGCTAGTAAGAACAGATAGAGTGCAACTCTTCTCTCACTGAAATCCTCTTTTAATAGCCTTGTGCAAAGCTCTCCAAAGTCAGTGGAAATGTTCTAACAGCTAACTTCAGTGGGCACTGAGCCAGGTAATACATCACATCTGTCCTAGTCACCTGCAGATGTGCAGAAATAACATGCAGTAGAATGTGCTTAAACTGTGCAGCACAGTTCAGGAATTTTTATAATCTGTAACATCCTCCTTGTAAGAACTGGAACGCAATGCAATCCTTTTAAAAAAACATAAAAAGACCCACAAAACCCACCAGCACAAAACAACCAAAAATCCATACCTACAACCACAAAAAAAAAACCCAGAAAAAAAACCCATAAAACTTCACCAAACAAAACCAACAAACAACAAAAAAAAAAAAAAAAAAAACCCCACCAAACAACAACAAAAAAAAAAAAAAAACACTCCAAAACACAACAGCAAAAATATTGAGGGCAAATCCTGAAGAAATGCTTCTGTGAAACCTGTTTATTGTGTGAAAACTGGAGTCCAAAATCAGTCCAGAGAAGTTTGATGACATTACAGCAGGAAATTCTGTTTTCTTTTAATGCAGCAGACGAGGAGGCTATGAGCCACTGTATTTGGAAAGATCAGGTATTTGAACAAATGGATTACTTTATACACCTGCTCTCTTTAGTGCTCTCAGCTGAAGATGCCTCTCTGGACAATAAAGATATATAACTCCTGTGGCCAAGAGTTAAAAGCAACTGGCCTGGTGTTTTACTTCTCCTTCAACCTTCACATTTTAAAACATGATGCCTTGTCATTTTGAATTTTTTTTCAGTATCTTTAACATTATTTCAGACCTGTGGTGCAGAGTTCCATTTCCTAAGATGCCTATGACTAGCAGCTGATGAAATCCTTGTCAGAATGATGTCATCAGTCATCCTTAGAGATGACTATTTTCTGACACTTTTGATGTGATTCTGGCACCTAAGGAGTCTGAGGGGGCAAAGGAGGAGCAGCACCCCTCTTCTTTCAGCAGGATCTGAGCTCCTATCTTGTTAGCTGTGATAGCCCCTTCCTCTGGATCCTTGTTTTCCTTCCACATGCTGCTGGTCTTCTAAGACCTTTCACCCAAGTGCTGGAGGTGCCCACTGACAACTGAGTCTTTTTAAAACCTCTTTGCATGCTTTTTCTGTGCTGGAGTGGAAAACTTCACTACATTAATGACAAGCCCATTTTCAGAAATAAGCTTGTTTTCCTTAAAAGCCTCTGCTGGGAGAGGGTGAGAGTTTGTATTTTCTTCAGCTGTTACAGCTGGCTTTTAAGTCTTTTTACTTAAATAGCTTGATTTATTTTGATTGTCAGAAATTTGCACATTCAGAGCTCTGGTAATATGTACAAATATTTACAGATGGCAGCAACAGTTGGAATAATGTCTGGACAGCCTTTTTCACAGCAGTTAGCAGGATATCCAGAAAGAACTGAAACTACAAGAGGGCTTGCTAGACACAAGCAGTAAGAGACACACAGCTTATTCAGTGCAGATGGCTAATCTCCATTATGATTTTGAATTTGCATTCTCTATCTTATTAGTCTACATTACTGGAAGTGTTATCAAAACCAACTTTCTTCACTTTTAACAGGGCCTCTTGCAGAGCAATTTCTTACACACTCTGGATTAGACCCACTTGGGGTTTGAGAAAAGTTAATGTTTGACATCTCGCCTCATATTTTGTGAGCTTTTGATGAGACAAAATGGACATTTTTATGTAGCTGGAGAGGCAGCTTCTTTCCACAGTTAAGAAGGTATGGGCTTCTACACATGGTATCTTCTCCACAGGAAAGAAACAGGATTACTCTGAAGAGTCTGCCTCTTCTATTGAGATACATGGGAAAATTGGCAAAATTTCCTAGTCTAAAGCAGGTCCTCTTCCTCATCTCTTGTAAGTCATCAGCTGCAGACACCAGCTCAGTCTCTGCATCAGCTCCTGTGGAGCTTGGGTCATGGCAACAGTGATACTTTCATCAGATGAGAGACTCTGCTACTGCAACTGGGGAAAACCTGCCCTCCTGTTAGTTCCTGCCCTCATGCCAGAACTGGGGCTCATGTACATGACTGTCAAGCAAACCACACTGGAGGCACGTGCACAGGTGAAAACTCAGCGTTTGGGACAGAAGGAAAGGGAGGGAAGTTAATTTTAACCCAGATCATCTCCCTGGTTTATCTCATGGTTTCACTGCTATTCCTGCTAATAAAGAAAGAGGAGAATGTAAAATTGGCTCGTGACAGCAGCCTGCACTCAGATCAGCATGAGGCAAGTGTAAAACCACTGTCCAAAGCTCAGTCTGTACAGCTCTCACATTTGGCAGGAGAATCAGAAGCACAGTTCCCCACAGCCATTGGTTTGCCATTTTAAGCATCTGGTTTAGTCAAAAACAGTGAATGAAAATTTGTAACTATGAAGAGTATGTGGTACGGAATTCATGCAAAATATTGATATTCAAAACAGTTTTAGGGGCCTAACATGCTCTGAGGTCATAACTGTATTTTGATCTGATTAGAATGTGTGGCATGAGATGCCACAATGTGGCATGAGATGCCACAGATGCTACTTGATTATTGAGTTCATCTTTCAAGGCCTTGTCCCTTTACCTCCCTGGAGGGGAAATACTGAGAAGATAGTAACAAGACCCTGATAGCTTTGACCTGAATAAGTCCTGAAAAAATAATATCTCTTTGAAGAAGTTGTAATGAGCTTCCTAAAAGGCTTCCCAAAGCCAGGTAGTTCAGTTCATCAGGAGGAGGTGAATGGAATGTGGAGATGGCCGGATTATGAAGTCTGTTATTTATTCCAAGTGTATTTCAGCATGATGACCTAAATTCCATCTCTTTAAAATTCCTCCAGAAAAGTGAAGCTCAATATGTGCAAGGCTAGCGTGGTGTGTTGCAGCCATGCCTGAGAGCAGAGAGCAGCCCGGTGCTGTGGGGTAGGAGCTGGGGCTGCAGAGTGAATGCTGCACAGGGCTGCTGCAGTGCAGGGAGTGCAGAGTGAATGCTGCACAGGGCTGCTGCAGTGCAGGGAGTGCAGAGTGAATGCTGCACAGGGCTGCTGCAGTGCAGGGAGTGCAGAGTGAATGCTGCACAGGGCTGCTGCAGTGCAGGGAGTGCAGAGTGAATGCTGCACAGGGCTGCTGCAGTGCAGGGAGTGCAGAGTGAATGCTGCACAGGGCTGCTGCAGTGCAGGGAGTGCAGAGTGAATGCTGCACAGGGCTGCTGCAGTGCAGGGAGTGCAGAGTGAATGCTGCACAGGGCTGCTGCAGTGCAGGGAGTGCAGCATGGCCAGGGCTGGTGAGCCCCAGCAGGCAGGCTGCAGACAGCTGCAGGGTGTGTGATGGTGCTCACTGCTGTGCTCTCTGCAGCACCAGGGCCAAGCTCTCCCTCTGATGTGGGCAAGCTGCTTGAGGACACCACACGAGGTAACGTGCCATGGGGACAAGGGGCACTTCGTGTCTGAGCAGGGAGCAGAAATCACAGCTCCTAAACAGCTTTCAGAGATGAAAAAATTGCCTGTAAAGCAAGGCTTGTTTGGGGATGAAAGATGCATCTAGGGATCAAACAAGAGGTGACAGTGCTGTTCTCCGTGTAGCACTTGATGACAAGTTGCAGAGAGTGATTTCAGCCCTAAGATGTCTGTACAAAAGTTTTTTCAAAGATCCCTGGCCACTTATCTTGGCAAATCCATTCTTAATCAAGTATTACTTAACCTAAAGATGTCAAAAAATTATTTGTGTAGTTAAACCAAAATGATGGAAGAATAAGTTATGGCAAATAACCATGTTAAATGAGGGTCAGGTTGCTCTCTTAATCAAATAACTTTGCCAAATATTTACTAAAATAGGACAGACTCTTGTAAAAGTATAAATAGTTTGTTAGTTATTTAAATAAAAGATCCTTACAAGCCTTATTTGGTATGATTTTTTGATAGTGTTTATGGGGGGAGTTTTAATAGCAGGATCTCCATTGTGATTTTTCACTAGTGAAAAGCAATTTTTTTTTCTGGCAAAGTAGATTTTCCCTTTAAAAATCTGATAGAAAATACACTACTTCATAAATTATGAGGTTGTAAACACTCTATACATGAACTTTAGCACTAAATAAATATTTAATTAGAAAGGGTGTTGCCATTTTTGGGTTTTGACTAGGTATTTTGTTGCCACTTTGCAATAGTCAGATTCTGAATCCCTGATAAGAAAACACTTAAATATGCATGGAGGAGAGGGAAGGTTCTGGAACAAAAGCTTACAGTCTTTTACCCAAACATGTTCCTTGTGCCTGCTTGTATTTGCAGAACAGGATGTGTTCAGAACAGGAGAGACAGATATATTCAAAATGTAAAATTAGAGAATATACAGAAAGTAATGCAGCACAAATATTGAGAGTAAATGTGCACATTTTCAGTCTCCTTCATCTTGTGGAGTGGGGAATGCCTGTATTCATCTTATTCTGTCCTGTTATGTACAATTCACAATATTCCTTAAAAACCCACAGAAAAGAGTTAGAGGATACAAATTACTCTCTAATAGTATGGAAGTCCTGCATAAGGAAATTAAAGAACTTTAGGAAGTAAAAAGTAAAGTATAATTACACTTTGGACACTTCTTAATATGTGAGAAAGAGCAGAATTCTCTGATTTGGTTTTGGTGCCATAAATGTTAATACCACGCATCCCGTGTCATTACAAATGGGATGAGGATGGGAAAATGTTAAAAAAACCTAGTGTGACTGGATAAATCAGAAAGCATCCCTAATTAGGCAATGATTGCTCACCAGGTTAACCTGAATCATCTTCTTGGTTATTCTGTGTCTAGTATATATCAAGTTTTTGCAACCACGGTCCAACTTAGCCCTTGGAATAGCAAATGTCACATGAAAAAGGTGGGGTTGTGTTAGAGACAAACTCAAACAATGATTCAACAGTATTTTCAGCTAGCCTGTGTACAAAAAGCAATTTGGCCTGAAGTATTGAAGGCTGACCTCTCTGGCTGCTGATTTGAAAATAGTATTTAAAATGTCAGTATCTAAGTGTTGCTGCTATTTTTAGTATTCTGATTGTGTAACCTGTAGTTGTGATGGTCAGTGTTTATAGGGGTCATATCTCATATCTTTAATTTTGGTGGAAGTGGCAATAAGTAGCAATAACCAACACTATCAACTTCTGCTTTCTAGTTTTCCTCTTTTTGTCCAACCTTGTCAAGGCATCTGTCAGAGTTAGGTGCATATTGTACTGAGGCACAGTCACAAGTATAGGAGCATTAATTTATTTCTGGATGTGAAAATGACCTGCTCTGAAGTGATTTCAACTCCACAGTAATAGCTGGAACTATTGAAAATTACTGATTCCAAGAAGGGATTGAGCCTGGGATTCCCTGGGCAAGGTCAAAAAACCAACCAGAGTCCCAGCTGCCAGCCTCCAGAAGCCAGAACCATGAAAAAAAAATGGGGGCTGCTCACTTTATTTTACAGAGGCTCCATCCTGTCCTCCTGTCTGTCTGCACAACACAAGGAGTAATAAGATATAAATTTATTTTCAGTTGAAGATCAATTCCATCCATACAACCGTAAAAATGTGGAGTATACTTCATTCCCTGCAGTCACCCAAGTGGAAAACAGGTAGCTAAGAGCTAGACTGCCATCTAACTCTAAGCATAATACCCTATAATATTGTTTCAAAGGTCTGGAAGTATTCCAGTGTGTGATCAGATTATTTGAGTCCAAATGATACCTAAGCAAGTGAGTCAATAAATAGATTAATCATAGATGAAGCAACTTAAAACATGTCAAATAACTGAAAAAGGACCAGTAGAAAATGGAAACAAAGCACAAGGAGTGCAAAACCATAGCAACAGTCAGTGTTGCTGGCTACAATAGGCTTGTGTTAACTAGAAATAGAACAAAGTAATGCAAGGGATTGGAAAATAAAAGATAAAGGCAGTTTCAGTATTTTCTGTTATAAACCATGCCATTTATGGAGTAATACAGCAGAAAGCAGTACAGTTTAAACAAACAGTGTTAAAAATGGGAATAGATAATTCTGTGAATGAAATGCAGTCTACGTTTTAAACTATTCAAAGAGAGAAAATTCTGTGTGTTAGCAGTTTTTTTGCTTAAAAAAGAAAATACTGCTGATGCAAGCAGGTTGTGCTGGACCTTTCCTGTGCAAACATCTGCAAAATAATCAGTCATGGTTAAATGGCAATCTTTAACTGGTGACACTGTTTATATGAAAAGCAATTTCAGTGCTAAAGCCTTGTGAAATATAATGGCAAAGTGAGATGTCTTTTTCAGCAAAAGAAAGACAAGCAATAACACCAAACTCTTAATACTTGAAAAATTAGGGGAAAACCAGAAAACCTGAAAATAGACAACAGAAAAGAAAGTGAACTGCAAGATTTTGCAGTTCTGTTAATGTGTTTCAAGTGGTTGGGAGTTTGCCAGTACAATGTACAAGGTGGCTCTACTTCAGGAGATTTTAAAGCCTGGACATGCCTTATACCTGGAAGTATTCTCAAAGAGTTGAGGGTGTGGAAATTCATCTGGGTGTTGATGCCATGCCTCAGGCTTTCTGCTGCCAGGTTTCCTAATATGCATGCAGGTGGATTTCTTGCTCTTTTGTGTGCTCTTTTATACATACTAGAGATAGACCCAAATTTCTTCCCCACAAGAGGACTGTCTTCTGGGCCATCTATTAACAAATCTTAGAGGTTTCTACTCTTTAGCAGTTTTGGTAGAAAAAGTCAAATGTGGTTTAGTGGATAAACAAGAGATAGACGTACAAACAGCACAATCACTAAAACCTCCTTACTGCAGGAGGTCAGACCAAAAGCCAAGGCCTGCTAGGTAATATGCAAGGAGAAATGTATCGGTTGTTTAACTGAAGGGTGTGCTGAGTGCAAGAACATTCTGGATGGGGAAATAAACAGCTGGGACTCATTTGATTGTAACACTCAAATCACCAGACAGTAGTGTCAGAATTTCTGCGAAGCCAAGAAATCCTCAAGAGACAATGTTCATCTGCTGACTTGAATGGAATAGTGGGAAGAATAGCATCAGCCAAATTACTTAAACCTAGCTTTGCTCCAGTGAATAGTATTTGATGAGGCAAATCTTAGAATATTCACTATAAACAAATTGTTTGCACAGCATCAATCTCTGTCTTTTCTTAGTGTTCTGCACCCAGTGTCCCTCTGGACACAAAGGAAAATATTTGGTGGGGACACAATATGTTTTGAGAAAAGATTCCAGAAACACACAAAAGCAGCATGCTAAAACTGGTGCCTTTGGAATTGAGACAGAGCAGCCTTTTTTTTTTTTTTTTAATAGATAGATAACATTGATTCTGGAAAAGTACAGAGATGGGAAAGCTTGAAGCAAACAAGAAAAGTTGAGAAACTCCAGTCATGCTAGTGCCCTACAATAGAGATGCTTCTTGCATGTTTACTTTTATGTGGAATTCCTTGCTTAATAATATAACAGGCAAAGCTGTTTTTCTGTCTTTTCAAAGGTGAGGATGGATGGGAAAGTGAGCTGCTTTTAAAGCATCTTATCAGTGTTGTTATTTTATCCAAAAAATCAAGCTCTTAATCAGCTATTTCTGATCTGAACTTCAGACTTCAGCACCAACGCAGCTGCAGTTGTACAACCACCAAAAGAAAAATTTCCAGAAAAATATTATTTCAAAGGCATTGAGCAGAGCAGAAGAGATAATTTATATTTTTAAAAATTGCAAACAAGGCAATCATAGAACTGTGGTAGTATATGTTCTCGACACATGCATGGGGGAGATTTTGATGTGTCCTTTTCAATGGCTGTGTGTTATCTATGAATTTGGATTAAATGAGCTTGAAAGTATAGTTGGATACATTTGCTCTTCTAGCAAGGCCTATCAGAAAAATATCATGTCTCTCCCACAGCCTAGCCCCTTCACCCCCTGTGTTCTCCCTATAGTTCATTATCCCCTAGGTTGTGCTCATGCAGTGGTGAGATGATCTGCCTCTCTGAAGGGCCACAGTGGGGTGCTCCATTGTTTCAGTTGTTCACTCTGCAGCAAGGTCAAAAAAAGCAATTGTTCCAGTGTGACAGAGTGGGGGGTGGGAGGGCAGAAGATGTTCTTCTGCAGGAGGGATCCTCTTAAAAGGATGGATCCTCTTAAAACAAAAACGTTTCTGGAGGGAAGGTATTTTTGCTGCGTCTTTTGGGCATTGCATGTCAAGACTTTGAAATCTGTAGATTACTGTCACAATCTAGAAAGTAAACACAATGAAACCTGCAGTTGATCGTACCATGGACTTCATTTTTTCAAGTGATCCTTCAAGTGATTTGAGGAAACTCACTAAAAGCTGTGTGCTGTCTTCTGGCCATAAGAGTCTATGGCACTTCTCTGTAGGACATAAGGATAATCCTTCAACTCCTACCTTATTTAAACTTTAACTTGGAACAAAACTGTTGGTGGGGTCTACAGACAGCTTGGTCAAATCTATTCTGGAAGAGTCTCAGAGCAAAGAAATTGGGAGATTAGTCACACCAGCTCGCCAGGAGACTTTGCCTTATATGTCATACAGGAATTGCAAAGGGGAGCTTTGGATTTATGGAACTGTGCACAGCCACAGGAATACATGAATAGCAGTAGCAGCAGAAGGCAAAGTGAGTCAGTGCTGGAGTTGGTGCTCCCCCACAAAGCCAGGATCTGGTGGCTGACTGCTGCTGCTTTGTACTTTGATAGAAAATGTACTCTCAGGCAATACAGTTCTGTGATGGCTGGGTCCTGTGTGCTCTGACATGTCTCTACCCTGAATGTCGTGTTCAAAGAAAGGTTTATATTCAGGAAATCTTTGTTCTTATTATCTAAGAGGAGGTGGCCTGTGCAGGGAGGCTGTACCCTGATGCAGTGACCTCAGCTTAGTGATGAGAGATGCAGAGTTTGGACAGTGGTCCTGGCTTCTTGCATCTGTGAAATCTTCTGATTGTGCACAAGACTTTTGGAGAGATGAAGGTGCTGGGATGAATGTGCATGTGTTACCTATGTGCCTTGGAGGGGTTAAAGTAGCTTAGTCACCATGAGAGGAATGGGCAAACAGACACAATTCCTCCCATGGTAGCTGATGACATCTAGAGATGGGCAAAATGGGATCCCTGATACATGCTGGCATCTCGTTTAGCATCTTGGTTTTATTATTATTTTGCTTAGATTTATAAACACCAACATGCTGAACAAATACTAGATTTTTGTGGGTTTTCCCTACACAGAAACACCCACAATTCTCTCTGTATCATAACATCACTTTCCTTCAGGGCAACTGTTGTCAGGAGCAATCAGTATGGCCAAGTTTTTCCCACTGCCTCCACCCAGTCAGGGGGTTGTTGAACAAATCTGATTCAGCCTGCACTCAGATGGAAGCAGGATACTGAGGGAGTTTAGGGGGTTTTCCTCCTATTGACTAGTTCCTCAAAGAAATAAACAGACTTGTTAAACTTAGAAAATCTAATTGATTCCAGCTTCAGAAGTGCAAAAAAGACACAGAGAACTAAAAGTTTCACTCTTTGATTTTTCTCTATGAGACAGGAGATATTTTAAAATTTAAATTTTTTGAATGCAGATGATTACGAAAATCAATTATACTCAGGCAAATTAAACCCTTCCCTATGAGGATCATTTGATAAATCAGGATTTTTTTTCCTCTGGAAATGAAAACTTCCTACTGAGACACTGGCCAACATTTTCACTTCCACAGTTTGGGCTAGGGACTTGAGCTAGCCCTAATCCTATCAAATATCCATTCGACAGAATGCATCCCCAAAGGAAATTAAGGAAATTTAACTGAAGGAATCTATTATGAACATACATTGATTACAGGATAAATTTTCAATGCTGAAGAAAATCAGCTCTGAGGTTTTGCAGCTAGTCACTGGGAATCTTAGTGTGATACAAACAGATTTGGGTTAAAAGCCAGACATATAACAGCTGTGTTGTTGGAAAATTAGGAATCCTATTCTAAATATTTTAAGCCCAAAGAAATGTTTTTAAAAATCTGCTATGCTTCAAAATTGTCTCATGTGAGCAATTTCATTATCTTTAGGGGAACAAGGACTATTTAACTGTTTCTGGATCTTGTCCTTAACTGGTGACATGTTTATATATTCCTAATTCAGGAAGCAAAAAAAAATTAAGAAATCCTGGTGTTCTAGAGTTTATAAGTGAAATTACTAGTGTCCCTTACAAAAGTAACTCTTTTTAAAATACAAAACCCCCTATATCTGTCAAAAAAAAAAAAAAAAAAAAAAAGAGGATTTAATTTCTAACTTCAGCAAAACCAAGAAATCTAGGTAATTGTTAGGGTTTCTTAAATTAGTAAAGCACATGGGGATCAATGGGTGTTGGAGCTTGTATTTCCCTTCCTACCACTTCAGCGTGGGAGGAGCTCTGTCAGTCAGAGTCCTGAGGCAGGTCACAGGGAAGCAGCAGAGAAGCAGATGTGAGCTACAGGGGCCAGTGTGTTGTGTTTTCTTACAGCAAATGGGTCACTCCTGGGAGAAACAAGGGGATATAAGAATGTTAGTTGTTCCTCAGGGACTCCATGCTGATGAACTCTGTTCATCATGGACTCATCAGTGCTGAAAAGAGATGGGGTTTGCCAGTAACTTGCTGGGTGGCACAGACTGGTGAAACTCTGAGACTGGGAAGAAAGCATCATACCTGGATCCTTCTTCAATTATAGAGAGCTGCTCCATGTTCTAGCTTGAAGAAAGTCATCTCTGCTTGGAGAGGCAGAAATGAGGAGGGTTGCTAATGCATGCCTACTGTATAACATTTTGTGACAAGTGACACAGGTGGTAACTAGAAGACTTGCTTGGGTATGAAATAGGATGAAATTTAAGGAGAGGCAGGATTTGGAAGGTCTAGTCTTCCAGGAATAGCAGGTGTGTGGATTCTGCCACCAACACTGTAGAACCCCCTTTGCAGGGAACTTTGTATGGGTTGGACACTTCTATTCTGTCTTCTGTACTAGCTAAACTTAAAAGAATTCACAATTTGTTTGTACAATTTATTCAAAACCATCCAACTATCCATCTCCCCCTTACAGAGTTCCCGAGGGTGGAGATAACACTGCCTTAAGCAGGCAGTGTGAAACTTCTTATCACTGTTATATTCAAGCTTTCATGCAAAAAGTGAGCCAAATGTCTTGGAGGGGAGGAGTGGACATGTGTTTCTGTATTTCCACTGACAAACGTGGCTGTTTATGATGTAGTGCAGCAATTCAGCCCAACTCTTTCAGGGGCAGGGGATTTGCAAATATTTTGAATTTAGCGTGTGGGATCCTCTATGGAGTCTCTTGTTGCTTAATGCACTCCATTTCCACAGCGCTCTTGAGTGTTCAGTGACCCTGCCAGGGTCAGTGGGCCTGTCCTAACCCAGGACTCTAGGGCTGGGCAGCCTGTCCTGAAGCAATATCTCCAGATGTTTGGAAACATCTGGGGTCCTTGGTGCCAGAGCTTGAGAACAAGGCAGCCCTTTGTAGATCTCAGAAGTAAACCCAGCTCCCCTTTCAGAAGTAAACCCAGCTCCCCTTTCATTGCTTGTAGCAGACACCTGATTAGAAATTAAGCAGCTTGGAAGTATTTGGGCATAGAGAAGCTGGGATAGGAGTTAGAAGAGAAGGACCAGGGCAGGCTGACTTTTCTGAGTCCTGTCCAGTTGGAATCCTGCTCTTGTACGTTCTGCTGCAGCCCCATAACACACAGGCCATCTGACAGCAGTGACCACCTATAGGTGCAGTGTGCTGTCCTGACCTGCTTTAAAATGCTTGATTTCAGCTGACCCCCACTCTGCCGGCTTGGCAGGAGGCTTGCTTCAACGCCTGCCTTATTTTCCTTTTGCAAACTAACTCTTTAGTGGAATAATTACTGTACAAACTCCAAAGCCCAGCAAGCTGCTCTGCATTCCAGTTCCACAGGAAGTAAATTCCGAGCTTGCCAAGTGTGCTCGCTCCTCTGCGGCTGCTCGGCGTCCCGGATCCCTGAGCCTGTCAGCAGGGGTTACGTAACAGGCACACGCCGGGGCTGTGACTTTTTACAGAGAAAACCAGAAATGAATGAGTGTGATGTGGCAGGAAGCAGCTTGTATGAAAGGCCCAAATGGAGATTGAGAGATGACAGTAATATGTTTTCAATACAAAGTTAAAGCGATTAAATACTCGCTTGAGCAGCAGCTCTAAAGTCCCTGAAGCTGGTTTTAAAAGGTATAAAAGAAGTAAACCTCAAAAATTGCATGGTCAATTTATTTGACAGCATGAGCTTAAATTACCCTAACAGCTGGTTTAAAAACTGTTCTCTTAAGAGTGAGACAGAAGTATTAAGGTAGCGGTCTTTATTTTTGGAAACATGATGATAAAGGCAATAGGATTACAACAGTAACAGCCTCCTGCAAGGAGATGAGCAGTTAAGGTTTGAACCACTATCTTGGGACCCTGAGTGCAGCCACTGGCCTGGGGCTGTGCTTCAGCTCAAGCTCTGTCAGTGTGTTTGTCTCCAGCCCTGGCCCCACCTCGTGGGTGCATCTTGGGTCTGCACTGTGACTGTGGTCTTGCTTCCAGCTCCACATACTGCCTGCACCCTCTGCATAGACTCTGGATCTATGTCTCCTTCAGGGACTGCTGATGTGCCAGCACCCAGCTCCACCTGTCCTGGTCACACATGGCAAGGCTGTGGTTTGTGTGTGAGGGTCCTGTCTGCACTGAGCCACCTCAGCCTCTGGCTTGCAGCCCTTCATGGAGCAGCCCTGCTCAGGCTGCTCTTTCCTGGCCATCAGTGGCACTTCCTTGCTGCTGGATTGAAGCTGAGGCTCGTGCCAGAGGCACTGGGCATGTCCCAGGGTGGGACACATGAGCCTCAGCAGTGTGTTGCTGAAAGGGTGAGACACACCAACTCCACAGCAGTGTTGGGCTGAACTCCCCTGCACATCATCCAACTGCTACAGAAGCTGACGGAAATCAACTTCATCCTGTGCCGTTTACGCTTCTCAAGGGGTAACAAAACCTTTCAAGGTGTCTGTCATGTAGTCAGACTGAGCCAATTGACAGCATGTTTCCTGACCTCTCTTTTCAGATCATATCTTTTTCCTGTGTACTGAGGGCATTGATTGCTTCTTGGGATGAGCTCAGGCTTTTGTTCAACCAATTTCCTGTTGCTGTGGGGACCAGAGCAGGGACAACAATTTCTTTAGTGTTCTTCTTACAGTGTGTTACCAGGCTTTGGGGTTCTTGCTGCAAGTCTGAACCTTTCTGATCTTTGTTGAAAATTATTTTATGTGGTGAAATTTGGGGACTTTCAGAGTTGTAATGCAGATATGTTAGACCTGAACAAACAGAACTCTTTAGCAAAATACTCTCAGTTTCCCCCAAGAAGGAGATGATACAAGGAGGAAACTTTGGGGTTTGCTCTATAGCAAGTGTCAAAGCTGGGAGATCCTTGATCTCTGATGGGTACAGTTGGGATAATTTTGATCTACTCTGCCAGAAAGCAACAAGACAGTTTCTGCCTACTTGCCTACTTTATCTAGCATGAACAACCTGAAAAAAAGAAAGAAAATAAAAAAGGCCTGGCAAGCAAGCAGATCAGGTTAGGATCCTACTTGCAGCCCTGCTGCAGTGAAAGGTGGCATGGGTGCTGAGGAGCAGGCTGTGCTGTACTAGAACCTGATCCTGTGTGAATGTTCCCTCCTTCCCTTGACCTGTTTGGAACAAACTGTCTGTGCCCCAGGAGGCAAGACTTTCCTTGGCAGAGCTGACCTGAGCCTTGGAAAGTCCATATTCACCTGCTAAGGTTGTCCTCATGGATCATAGACAGGCCAGCCTGACCTGGATCAGGACCTGCAGCTCCAGCAGCACAGCAGTGGCTGAGCTTTACCTGTTTGGAAATGATTGGAAATGGAAATCCTATGTAAAAGCAAACCTATGTTTTGAAAGGAATATATAGTAAAATCTTGATAAAATATCAGCAGATATTTTCAGGTGATTTTTGATCCTTTCAAAATAGTAACTAGAATTTAGAGGGAGGAGTGGAAATATTGTGCCTGTCCTGTAGAATTAGAATCAAAACAGAGAAAGATGGAGGGGAATTGGTAATAATTAATTTACCAGGGTGCTACTGCTCTCATTCAATGTGCTCCAATAAAAAGTAAATGTAAATCCAGATTATGTCTGAGCACATGAAGAAATAAACAGTCCCTGTGTATTTCAGAGAAGAATGAACTTCTCATTGCTGTGGTTCCCAGTGGTTCCTCAGTTTACTCAGAGATGGTCATTGTCAGTACATTCTTTAAACATGAACTAAACTGGGTTTTGTTTTGAAGTTATGTATTTCTATCATCATCAACACCCTATGCAAGATACTTCGTAAACTTTTCTCATATTACAGTTTCATAATGATAAAACCAGACTAAAATACATTATAAAATTTAGAATCATAAGGTACTGCCAGTATCTTTTGGGGGCAAATTCTCTGGTTCCTCTGAAAGGATTTCTAACCTGATACTGCAGAATTCTGGTGCCTCAAGCAGTGCCCCATCTGAGCAATCACTTTAAAAGTATAGCTCTCTAGGGAGGAGAAGAAGAACGGTCTTACCTCTACCATTGTTTATTATTATGAAAGCTAATGGAAAAATCAGATTTGGAAAAGATATTATGCAGATTCTCTACTAGAAATCCAGCAATTTTAGAAAAAATTGTATTCCTTTTTGCTGTGAGTATCCTGTTTCTTTCCTTGTGCTTCACTGTGTCCTCTCTTTACAAAGAGGCAATGGAATTTGTTTGAAAATCCAAGCAGGGCCTTGGTCATTTTTACTAGCCTGGCTGGGCAGGTACAGCCAGCACTTACATAGGCTATTGATCATTTTTAGATCTGGTTTTAAAATCATTGCAGAACGTTTAATAGAAGAAATTTAATCAACAATGTAAAATTTATCTTTTATACTTTTACAAATTTTTTTGGTTTCTATTAAAAAAACTATAAATGAAAATGTTTTCTAGTACACTTATGTGCTCTGTATTGCATTAGTTCATATTCCTGTGGTTCAGATTGCTTGCACTTGCATGTGTGCATTCATCCCCATGATGGATGATCTTTTTCTGTGCAGCTGAAGGTTTTGGGGAACTCGCATGTTTCAGCAAACTGAACCGGGTGAAAAAAGAAGAATGTGCACTTTATCACTGCAAATTTCACATGTGAAGGGAGTAAATACATTTAACCTTTAAGAGAAATGCTTAGGCTTTCTCCATAGATTCCTCTTGAATGGATCATTTAACTTGCTTCTTCATTGTCTGATTCAGAAACTAGAAAGGACTAGAAAGGACTAGAAAATACTTTTTTTTTTAAATTGTGACAAGACTTGAGCATCTTCTGGCCCTCTTATGTCTTCCTCCCAAATGATATGTGCATCTGCAGCAATTTTTTTGAAAAGACAACTCTAAGAGATATTTTCAGTGTAACTTGATTAGCAAGTCAGTTGCTCTGTGTCTGGAGCACCGGGCAAGGATCTGTGTGCCAGTTTGCCTTTGTAGTCCATAATCTTTTGCAGGAATACTCTCATGTATTCACAGACTGCTTCTGTACCTCTGGCATGGACTTTTAACCAGCACATCTTGTAGTCTGTTTCACAACCACCCTTGTCTCCTGCGTGTGTTGCTTGCCAACTGTAAATAATGTAAGTAATGCATGAGCATGTTTTGTACATGTCCTGATTCTGGAAGAAGTTGTGTTACCCAGGCCTCACTATGGACTGCATTTCTGTACCAAATCCGAGCGTGTGCGGGTGCCTTCAGCAGGCTGTCGAGATGCCTGCTGCAAACCTGTCTTTAAAGCTTTCCTGCAACTCAGACTATTCTGAAACTTGGCGTGCAGCATTTGGAGTGGGTGCAGTTGTTTCTTTTTGTTAAATCTGGGTCTGTCTCCTGCTCTATTTTTATAGTCCAGGTTCCCTAGGGCAGAGGGAAGTACTTAATTGCAAATCTGTCTTGCCAAGTGCTTGGCAGCTAGAGCTTCCCCCCACAGTGGAGTCTATCTCTAAAGCAGATAATGTCCATTTGGAAGAACCTGACATTTTAGGCTAGAAAAGGGCAAAGAGTTTTGAAGTATAACTTAGAGATTAAAGTTAAATAACACACTTATTTATAGACATTGTGGATAAGACAATTTTAAACATGTGATTGGTTGAAAAGAATGTCTTGTAACAAAATCTGTATTTTTTTCCTTTCCCTTGCATTTTTTGTCTTTGGCCACTATTGCTTAATTGTGGCATTTTAGGATATTTGGGTGAATGATAATGTTCTGAAATGTTATGATATTATATCATAACATTATTATGATAATGTTACGTTATTTTGTACTTGTGTATCACACAAATATATCTATATCTAATTTTCAAGAAATTTCCAAGCTTTATTGGAATCAACTAGATAGCTAGAGCTTGAGAAGTACTTTTATGGCTTTGTGTATGTTACAGAAATCTGGCATCTGGGTCTGTGCTTGCAGAGTGTGCATACCAAGGAGCACATATCAGCAGAGCAGAGGTACAGCAGATTTAAGGGCCCAGGGTTGCTGTGAGTCAGTTCTGTAAACCAGCAATCCTGCAGAGTCAGCACAGGCCCCATGAGCAGATCTGGTTAACTTTAGGCTTGTGCTTAAGCTTCTTTGACATGAGCTGCTAAGGGGGGTGGGTTTGCTTTTAATCTCTGTTCCAAGAGCTTTACTGTGCAAGGTTACGCTTAGGAAGCACTTTTCCAGCAGGATGGAGCTTGTGCCCTAGCTTCAGCCTGCCTTCACATGGTGGGGCAAGGCAAAGGCATACAAGTCCCCAGGTTTCTCCCTTCCTTTTCTCTCTCTCCACATGTGAGCTCTGCAGAGGGGGGAGCTTGTTCATGTAAATATCCCACCTGGGATATTTACATGAACAAGCTCCAGCTCTCTCAAGCCTAAGAGAGAGCTGGAGCTTGTTCATGTAAATATCCCAGGTGGAGCATCAAGGGATGCAGAGGTGCTGGGTGCACACCTGCCTCAGTGTAGAAATAGCTTACAAAAAGTGTAGTGCTGAGATTTCCCTTTTGGCTGGGTGGTGTGTTCAGTAATACCTCAGTGTGTGGGCTGACCAGTGTTTGTACAATTATCTGAGGGACTCTGGCTGTAAACACTTGCAGTGGGCTTGTGCCTTTACACCCCCAAGCTTTGAAAACAAATTGCTCTTCCTTTTGGGTTGAATTCCATTCCCATTTCATTTTATTGATGCTCTTCCTCTATGTTTCTCTCATGTATTTTCCTCTGTTTGCCTCTCAAGATTTTCTGTATTCATATTAATTATTACCTGCAATAGTTTGTATGCACATATTCTATATCTGTGTACATATTCTATTCTATTTGTGTATATATATCCTATATACTACTTTATAATCAAGTCCTGAATTAAATTCAGTTGTCCTAGTTCTAATGATAGCATAGTCAAAGAGAACCCTACAAGAACAATCATGGCTGAAAATGCTTGGGGGAAATTACATTCTTGCCACAACACTGATGTTCTATCCAAAAAGCTGCAGGAAAAATAGCACTAGTCTGTCAAAGCCTTTCAGCTGTGCTCTGTTCTCCCATACAGTGGAAAATATTGCTTTGATCCACCCAAATAAAGGAACTCAGGTTTGGAGGCCTCTTCTGACTCTTTGGTCAGAAGTGGGTTTGGGCAAGTGAGTTTCGTAAAGTTCTTAAAGTTCTGTGCTTAGGTCTGATACCCTTAATTACACACCATAAACTTGAAAAACTCATTTTTGGGAAGAAGAATGTAGAAGTCAAAGGAAGAGAGTGGAAGGCAAACACCTTTTACTCCTAGAAAGACTTAATTCTGAACTGAGGGAAATAAGGCTTGACAAGAAATGCTGTTTCGTTAACTGACCAACAGGATGATCTCCCTCTGTCCAAGTGGGAGGATGTTAATGACTCGTTACAGTTTGTTTGATGGGAATTGGAATTTATTTTGGTATCTGGTCACATCTATCTTTCAGTTCTTCGTCTGTTTTGATAAGGAAAAAATCCTGTGCTGCTGTACCCAGCTTCATTCCTCCTGATAAATAAGCTGCATATCTTTATAAACCATTAATTACCCTCTGTTTGTCAGTTTTATAAACTGGAAAAGATTAGTGGGAAGAGAAAGGGAGGGTTGCAGCTCATGTTGTCTGCAGGACTGAATGGTGTCAGGGAGGGAGCTGAGGGCTCCTGCTGGGCAGGGAGCTGGGAAGGTGGATGGGGGACACCCCACCAGGGCACCTCCCTGCTGCTGCCTCCACACCTGCAGCTCCTGCCCAAACCCTGTGTGGCCCAAGCATGAAGGAACACCCGTGCACAGCACTGCCCTGTTCTCCAGGTCTGGGGAGCTGATTGCTTGGACCAGGGCTGCTGTTGAAGGATAATGTCTTCTGCTGGGCTGAAAGGTGCCCTGGGAGAGTTGCCCACTTTGTAAGCACCACCTTGAGAGCCTGCTGTGGGCAGATCTCCTCCTACATCCACAGCTCCCTTGCTCAGTCATATGTGATGCTTTTTTAACTGTGCCAGCTGCAGTGCTGTTGGGACCATGGGTTTCCCCTGCCACAAACACTGAAACTAGCAGAGGCAGGTGTATTTCTTGTGCTACCTGAATTTTACTTTTGATCTCTTATTGAATGTAGTCCTAGTTTTTACAGAAGCCTGCCTCATAATTTCCAGTAAATTCACAGGGAGCTTTTTGTACTCCAAGATAGAAAATAGACCTGCTGGGATTAATCCAGACTACAAGCACTTGGCTGAATCACACCAATGTATTTCTCCCCTGGATATTTTGAGACTTCTTTGAACATTTCAAATTAGCATTTCACTCAGACTGATGCTAGTGATAGGGGATGAGTGACGTTAATATTTGAAAATTCTGTAGTAAATCTAATTTTCAGGTTTGCATGCCAAATCTTAGCATGTACTGAGGCACTTGAAGCTGACATAGATCTTAAAGTTACAATTTAAATGTGTGGCTTGTCTCAGCATTTCATACTCTGATATACAAATGTTACAGGGTTAAAACCAGTGTGTTGTTAGCAGGATGATATGGCTCTTTTGAATAATTAGTACCTGGTAGAACTAAACACCATGCCACAGCCTGTGATTATGGTTTGTCACCACATGAAAAACAACTGGGCTGGTAATTTTAATTTACCTCACATTTTTCTGGGAGGCCACGGGCAGAGTGATGCATGTCTAGATTATGCTCTGATCTCCAGGGATCAGTATGTGTTCCTAAGGGCAGTGGGACAGCAGGAGCTCAGTAGCTCAGCAGCCATCAGCTGAAGTGACTCAGTCATGTCCTACCACACTCATTGGGCTCCAAAATGGCCACAAATAGTAGGCCTTGATTAATCAGTTTGATGCGCTCTATGAAAGTTGTAGGTGATGAAACTCTGTGGAAATGTTTCAAGGGAAAGCACAACATTAAGTCTCCATTTTAAGCCCTGAAATAAGGCCAGGGAATGCATTTCTGGAGCACTGTTGGTCCAGTATATTTGTATCCTTGTGCAAAGTAATTTACCACAGATTTTACAGTCCTCTTTTTGTTGTGATAGAGGACTTACCACACGCAAGTCATAATGCAGCAAATTAATAAAAGCATTGATTTTCAGCAAATGAAAAGCTGAGCTAACAGGAGGTAATTAACACAGACCTTCCTCCCCTCCCAGCACAGGCTGCCTCTAAGTGAATATTTCAGAATACTGTCAGTTTTACAAAGACAGCTGGGGTAAATACCTATAAATTCATACTGCACACTGTTTTTTCATTAAGCAACTGCAATGAATGTGACTCAAGTTACAGAGTTCCAGAACTAGTTGTAAGCAGATCTGCAATGGAAAACATATGCCAGATTATGAAGGATCCCAGCAGGCAATAACTGCTTGGCTGTAAGCTGTGTGCAGGACAACTCTGTGTCCTTTTGAATTGTCCATAGTAAATACCACAGTTTAATCCATTAAACGCACTAAAAGAACAAAAAAGTCCTCAATATGTTCAAGAAGCATTTGGACAACACTCTCAGGCCCATGGTGTGACTCTTGGGAAGGTCAGGAGTTGGAGTTGATGATCCTGGTAGGTGCCTTGCAGCTCAGGATATTCTATGATTGCTGTGTGTCTTCCCTGCTGCAGTAAGTGAGCCATTGTAATCCCCTCACTTCTGGGGTGTGGAAGGAGCCCCACAAGTAGCTAACACAGCCCATGGAAGTGGGCTGGCCTTCAGAAGATGGAGTAACTTTTTAGTTTTGAAAGAAAGTTTGAAAACATTTTATAGCTGAATATCAATCTGGTGAAGGAAAAAGATGTTATTTATAGAACAAGAAAAAAAGCTGGCTGTAGCATTTTGTGTCCTCTTGAGATCCACACTACTCAGTCTCCCCTCAGTGCTTTCCTCCTGACAAGTGTATACTCATATAGTTAAAATTTCAGGAGTTCTCTTTGAAATGTGCTTTCCCAGTTCTGGTAAGACAAGACTACAGACAAGAAAACTGAAATGCTACAGAATTTCTTACCTCCACCACCAAGTTCAAGGAGGGGGGTGGGGGGTG
Source organism: Serinus canaria (assembly GCF_022539315.1). NCBI lineage: Eukaryota > Metazoa > Chordata > Aves > Passeriformes > Fringillidae > Serinus > Serinus canaria. The sequence goes on along the minus strand of NC_066322.1, from coordinate 16,128,724 downwards.
GTTGATAAGGAAACTGAGCTCTTTGGAACAAGTAAACAGACAGAAGAACAGGAGCAGGACTCAAGAGGACTCCCAGGACACTTGGAAATAATTGGTTAAATAAAATAAGTGTTACTGTGTATTATGTTAAAATAATTATATTATAACATAATACACAGTAACACTTAAAGCACCAAAAGAATGACTAAAGCCAAATGCCTTATAGCAACACAGAGTGCATCTGAGCAGATTTTTTGGGGGAGATGGTGAGAAAAAACAGGAATGGGAAGTATGAGAGAGGTTTATCAATGATCTTCCTGCTGCTACACATGACCTGTGGCATTCATTATATCAATCATGTAACTTTTCCTCCTAAGATCCTGGTTTTTTTAATGTCAGTTGTTGGGCTACATCCCTATCTCATCCCATCAAGTAAAACTAATTATGCATTATTTGTTACAATTACTTTGTTTATGCCATATAAAAGACATGGAGCAAATTAATACCTTATGCAAAACACTTTTAGCAGTAAAATTTTTCAAACAGAAATTTAATTAGGTCTTAGATTAAAATCTGACTCTTCTGAAAACTATGGAAGAACTTTATGCAAGAAACCAAATAACATGTAACAAAACCACTCTCTTCCCTGCCATACCCCCACAGGAAGATGTGAGTCTTTCCATAAATGGAATAAACAATACTCTAGGGATACTCAGGAATGCATATCGTGGTTAGTTCTTAACATATACAATAAACCATTGTATAGGGATAATTCTAGCAGTCAGTGGACATGAAAGTAGAAAGGGTTGAGTCATGGAGAGGCAGAATTGAGCATACAACAGGCATATTTAAAACCCCTTGGTTATCTAGGTTATGCTGATGCAAAATATCCAATTTACTGGACCCTCAGCTCAGCAGTACCAGAATTTTTTTGTTACCAGGGTAACAAAACTCTATATGCTGGCCTTTGTAAGCATATGATCAAAGGGACTATCCAGTTTCCACCCACTGTGTGCAGGCTGCCAATTTAAATATTTACTACCCCTTGAACTGGCCAGCCAGGAACGCAGCAGCAGAGAGGGGTATGAACCACATACGTACTGCCACTGACCTGGGACATGTTCTGTTTTCTGGATAAGCTACAAGAGAATTCTGAAGTGAACATGCTGTGGCTACATTAGCAGAATAATTTACTATGTGCTCTAACAAAAATAAACATTAGAAACACCCAACCAAAAAAACACTTACAGTTGTGCTGCAGGAAGGGCATTGCTTCAGTAATGTCTCAAGAGAACTGTCCTTGCTATAATCCTACCACTTGAGCTGCATAGTTTCATTATAGATTAGGAATTCATAAAGCCATAAAGTTTTAATTTCCTTTAAAATGCTGTTGCTCTATTAAGTGATTTGAATGGTTAGTCATTTTCTCTACACAGCCTAGCTGTCTTTTAAATGTGGTGTAAAATTGAGCAAATGAAGAAACTGGGTTGTTGAGGTTTTTTCTTTTACTTCAGTTGCCGTGTGTGGTCTGTCTTCACGAGGCAGAAAAAATTCAGAAAAAAAGGTGTCCCCTGCTAAATGCAAACACTTTATTTATACCACCTCATTCAGAACATACCTCTTCATCACCAACAAATACATGAGGAAAGCTCTAAAGATTTTTTTTTCTTTCTTTGTATTTTGCTCACTAGTAGAATGTAATGGCCAGAAAGATGCTAGGAAAATAAATATAAATATGCATTTGTTACCCTTTTCAACTAGGATGAACATAATAAACATGTCAGTTTCCTCACCTAGTCTGGCTTACTACTGAGAATAAGCTAGTCTTCCCAATGCTGAATACACATACGTATTTAGATTTGCTCCCAGCATTCTGTCCTCAGAATTCTAGGTATCAGTTTCTATTCATCTCTCCAAGCCCATGCAGCTTTTTGCTGCCATTTTTGGTTTCTGCCCAATTTGTTACTAACCTTGTCATAGATGGTGTCCAGAACTTAACACTAACCCAGCTGTGGCCTCACAACCACTGAGCATTTGTTGAAGCAATGTAATTTCTGTGCAGAATTTTTTCTAATTGCAGCTCTCATGGCACAAGATTCATGTGCAGTTTATAAATATCTCAAATCATGTATTTAAACTTGAAAGGAATCTTAGTACTTGGCTCTTACCTATGGTTTTTAGAAATTCTTAGAAACACAGCAGAGAGAATCAGAAAATCTAGAGGCAACCACTGCTCAGCTGTAGTGTTTTCTTGCTCTTTTCCTTCATGTTTGGTGTTTTTTTAGGTTTTTTTTGGTTTTGTTTTTTTTTGGGGTTTTTTTTTTTTTTTTGGTTTTTTTTTTTTTTTTTTTTTGTCCCTGTAAGAGCCCATTGCATTTAACATTTTGTTTCTGGCTTTCTTGTGTAGAGTGCTGCAAAGGTACTTCCTTACCATATGCTAGTTCAAATGCACTTTTCTTTTTACTTCATTCTTCCCCTTGAAAAAAGAATTCTCCACATTTTAAATAGCTGACTGGAAAAAGGAATACCAGTGTGTTTTTCCAGCTTGTTATGAAATATACAGAGCTTAGAACTGTTCCTTACAAATTTCATTTACCCTTAGTGTTTTGGTAAAAATACAATTAGTGATGTTTCCTTTTTGGCTTTTAAATGAATGCAGAGGTTAATTGTTGTGGGTCTGATGGAAGGAGCTGCTGAAGGCAGTTAGCAGGGAAGCTTAAGAGCTGAAGTTGCTTGAAAGCTCACAAGAGATAGCTGACATATTTTTGCTTGTTGTCAGCTGGTGCTCTCATAAGACCATAGACAGCATGAGTGAATGTAGGAGGAAACAATACATCTGCAGACACTGGCAGACAGCATTGCTTGCCAAATTTGGCCACAGTTCCTTTAGATAAATAATTTCTCAGTGACGTGCTGTGTTGAAATTATATAAACAGCAAAAATTACAAGACCTGGGCCCCAGGGTCTTGAGGGTTTCAAGATTTTTTGCAATCAATATTCTGACATCTGCAAATATTTTTCCCCTAACAGCTGATGCCAGAAACAGAGCAACGTTACCATTATTTTCTATGTATTCAAGATTTCAAAAATATTGAAATCTTGTCTCTTCAGCCCCAGTCCTGGTCAGGATCTTTGTACTATCATAACCATCAGCTCATATGAGAAGACTTTTACAAGACTTATCAAAAGAACTTCTTACAGCAACTCCATTAGCATCTCAAGAAATGTATATGGAAAAACACTCTATTATGTTTCAGTCTCCAGAATTATCAAGGGGTTTAGAGAAACTTCTGTTGAACATGATGTAGCTTGCTTTGCACATTGAAAGTGTGGGATTTTCCTCCTTAGGGCCAGAAATTAGCTAGCTGACTCTGTGGTAAGAGTTCCTTCATAATTAGGATAGTTCTGCTATAAGAGCCATACACACAAGAGCTATCCAAAGTGTCTTCTATCACTGAGGAATTTATGCAGGAAACCAGTGTGGAAGACTCCCTGAACAGAAACATCCCACAAGAAAACCTTACCTGACTTTTATAGAAGCATCTCTAGACAAGCTTCTGAAGTTATAAAACCAAATCATTTATTGAACATGTATTTTTTAAGAAATCAGTTTCTAAAACAGAAATCAACCCTATGCCTGGCACTCAAGACATGCTTGAAGACAGCAGCTGTGGAATACTGACAATTACCCATCGCACTGAGGAAACATGCAAAATGAATAACTGCATTTATTACTATTTCCTAAGTAGCAAAGACCAGACAGGGACCAAAATGTACTTTAAAAAGTTATGCTTTTCTTTTGATGATATAATCTCTAGCACCTGGCCTTTCCTCTAGCAACACTCCCAAAGTAATACTGTTCTCTGAAAATAGTCTGAACAAAATGAATACTCTTTGTTCCATTTTCAGTCCCCCATGTATCAAACAGGAACAAAGCAGAGATATCCAAGTATAGAAAAAAGTCTCAAACACTTTCTTATTTCAGTGTTCCCTTAAGGCAAACTTGTAAATTTTAAGGGAATATCTCGAGAATTAAGCATAGAGCTTATGAAACTCTTTTTTCTTTGTTGTTTATGATCAAAGTTAACTTTCTCAGAGAACAGGTATGCACAGCAATAACCTCTCAGAAGTGTCTTAGGATAAGACCATGTTAGTGATGTTTATATAACTTTTGCATCTGCAAGTATTTCTTAAACTGACATTTGCAGTCTAACTGTACAAGACAAAATTTCAGTAGTTCAGAGCACAGTGGAACATTATTTCAATGAGTGTAAATGTTGAGGGCAACAAGGTAAAACTGCCTCAGTATTTCATTTCCACACAAGACATATGAAAGGAATAACAAAGTAAGTTATCTTCTCAGAGCCTTATGTCTTTAAAAAAAGGATGCAGCAAAGCCTCTTTTGCAGTTATTCTTGTTGCAGGGTTTAAGTCTAGTAGCTTATCAAGTAGGTCATATGCTTCATCAGGAACCTGATCCCATCCTTTCATGTCAGTTGCTTTCATTTCCAAAGCACCATCACCTTCCTGCAAACTCTGTAAGTGTTGAACTTGTTTTCCAAGTGTCTCAGGAGCACAGGGTTTGTCTGCTGCAATTGACAAAGCTGTGTTGTTTTCAGACCTGCTGGGCCCTTCCCCCTGAGGTCTCTTACAGCTGCTATTTGTTCCTCTCAGCTTTTCACAGAGCGTTCGTAGGTTTTGAGTTGGGACAACTTGGGTACACACAACTGATTTTCCTAGGGAAAAAAGTTGTACAGGAAGCCACGATTTATTATATTTTCTATGCAACTGTAACTTTTGTTTCAGAGAAACTTCATGTCAGAAATTATAACCAGCATGATAGAGAAACATCCCAAATCTATCAAAGAACCAAATCCAGCCCTCCACACCAGCCCTGTGGCTACAGAAGCAGCCCCTGAGAGTCAGAAGGGGTCATCATCTCAGCTCTGCTCAAAACAAAGAGCTTTGGGCTGTGTCAGGTTATGTAGTGACACGTTGTCAGCCACCCTGTACACCAACTTTTTGCATTTCACTGTCATTTAAACAGAACTGAAGACGATTAAATACCCTGATTTCTACACCTCTGTCTGGAGAATGAAACTTGATGCTGGCAGTTACACATCCAGGTAGCAAGCACTGCAGCATTTAGCCTGCAAGCAATTAGGGGAATGGTTACTTGGCTATTTTGTGCTTTGTGGTGACTTTGTCTTTTTTAAACAGGCCAGCTGTTGAGTATTGGGTTTTTAGCTTGTTTGTTTGTTTGTTTTACTAGGCCTTCTGGGGGAAGGAGTGGGGAGAAAAGCAAGGTTTACATCATCTAAATTTTAAGTCAGATTGACTTAAGCCTCCAGGCAAATTTTGTAGAAATAGAAACACTGTCTCAAGAATTCTAACCAAATGCCAGTAGGAAACATTTCGTTGGCATACTTCACCTCAAGTAGCCCTGACTTAGTGAAAGGCAGTAGACAGGTTGGGAAAACTGTGACATAAAGTACCCCATACACACATTGTAAAAGACAGAAAAACACAAAATTGTCTTAAAAGTCTGTCAATATTCACTTCAAAAAACGTGATTTACTTCCAAAATTACTCGCAAACCTAAAAATATATTTATTTGCACAAAAAAATAATTGATTGTAAATCACAGTATTGAGTAACATTTTCCCCCTACCCCCATAATTAAGGTTTGCATACCAAAAGTTCTAGCAGCCTGAATGGTTTCTCTGGATCCACGAACTGTCATGATTTGTGCCAAAGCAGTTAAATCATCACTTGCTTTGAAAAATGGATACCGTCCACTGAGTAGAGAAAGGAATATGATTCCTGCAGACCACATGTCTATTGCTGCAAAGGAAAGCAAATTTATTAACAATTAAACTCACAATTTCATCACAAACAAAATCTCAACTTTAAACATAAATTATGATCTGAAAAGTTTCTATCAGCAGAAGTTATGTTCTGCAGTACTACTTGACTTTGGTCACATAGATAATACACCAGATAAGAGTGGAAATTTCTGTAATTAGATTGAAGAATAATTTCCTACTTTGATGCAGAGTGACTTTTTTTCTTATGAGTAATTCCATTAACTTGCTAAACTTAAAATGAACCAAAACAATGTTTGAAGTTGTTTTACCTAGGAAGATGAGAGGGAGCAAATGAAATGGCTGGTTTGATATATATTTAACTTTACTTCCTATAAAGAAAAACTTATATAAGGGTCATAAATAAAAAATGTTTGTGAAACAATTTTTTGGGGATTTAGGCTGGCACAGGTAGGCAGTACTAAGAAGTTGATCTTATGATGAACTTTGTTGTTCTCTAATATGAACTCACTTGACAAGATAGGCAGTTTAAAAATCATAATAGTTCAAAGTTATTCATCACTTTCATTGTGTTATGAAGAGTACAGAGAGTACTCTGGGGAGAGAGGCCAAAGCCTGATGGAAACTTCAGTGCTGGAAGTTACAAGAATACCTGTCTGCCATAATTTTTTGGCTCACTAAGGTGCACATTTTAAGAGATGGCAAGGAAAGTGAAGGAGAGAGTTTGAAGGATCTCAAACTCCAAAGAGAAAAATTAACATTTGGAAAATAGTGGCATATTCATCCTAGTCCTATTGAAAAAAGTAAGCAGCAAAATAGGCAGTAATTAATTTGGACGTTTTAATTAGAAACACTCAGCACAGGACTTTGATTTGGAAAAAAGGTACTAGGTTGACTTTAGTTGCAAAACCAGATTTTATGTCTTTTATTAAAAAATAAAAATCCAAGTTAATAATTTGGCACAATTTCCAGTGGAAGGGTTTTCAGCCTTCTGCACAGTTCCTGTAAAAAAGTTTTTAGTATCATCTTTCCAACAGTGATACAGTAATACTATCTGTTTGAGGGGCCAGGCATCCCCCTGAGGATATGGTTGGGTAAACTGGAGTAATCAAGGTCAAGACCTTTGAGAAGGTTTAATTATGTAACTCTTGCTGAAATTATAAAGCTTTATCCATCTGAGTGGGCAGTAAATCCTGGCCCCACAACTGTAGTAGAGCTGTGATCATCAGCAGAGTGCAAAGTCTTTTGGAATGACATCAAAATCATGATTCTTCCCTATGCTATTGTCTAGTGTTATCCAGCTAGTGAGGAAAGGGGAGCAAGGGACAAACCAAGGGAAAGTGTAACTGGACCTGTGTAGCCTCAACTTGGGAGTTCCCAGCACTCTGAACCTGGGTCAGATGTGCTATAGCAGCTCTGGGTAGAGTCAGCTGTATTCAGCCAGTAACTTGGTGTCAGCACAGAGGCCAAAACCAGGAGTAATACTGGCAGGAGTACAAGGAGATGACTCCAGCAGCCCCAACTGAAAGTGGACAGTAATACTTGCTAGTTCAAATAAAACACTATATCATAAAAATTAGTATTAGTGTACCCAGTTCTAACTGAGGGCTTTGCTGACATACTGCAGGAGCTCAGCACCGCTGACACAATCCAGGGGTGTCTGTGCCACACCCAGGGGTGTTTAGATTTACCCCTGCTTCTTGTAATCTCACTACCCTAGAGAGCAGAGAACCATCTGAAAGCATGCTTAACACCAGCATGTGTCCAAGATTTGTCTTCTTTCTGCATCAGTTCTGTCTAGACAGATTCAGAGATTGTCTAAACTTGTCCTAGATTTCTGGATGACTGCTAGCCCATAAAGCTGGCTGTTACAGCACAGGCACAAGAACTGCTAACAAGCTGCCGCACCTTTGAAATCCCAGTCAGACCCACAGCACAGATGTTGTTTCAAACAGCAGTAAGCTACCTAGGCTTACTGATAAGCTGACCACATATATTGATAATTCTATTTTGAGTGTGCTTACATACTTTACTGAAAATTGACAACTTTCTCAAAAGCTATTCAGAAAAAAATGGCTAAAACCTTATATTTTAAATCCAGTTTTTTGGGGACTTTTTTTTTTTTTTTGGTAAGTTAGAACTCCTGGCCATGCAGCAAATATTTAATGGGTAACTTGGCTTTTATTGGTAATCCATCCTGCAGGTAGGCACAACCTCTCCCTGCTTGCACCAGGTAATGCATTAACCATCCCTCTGCCCTGCCCCAATAGTACCCAAACTGCAGAATCTTAGTTAATTTTAACACAGGGAAATTAAAATTTTAGTTTAAAAAATTACAACAATTATACACCATCTACTTAAACTACTAGCAAAAAGGAAAAATATTATAAAAAAGTCATTAAATAATGCTTTCTAGAACCCATCTGCAATTACACCATTAATTATGCCTGCTATGGCAGCATAAGTTACAACTTGCCTAGAAAAGGCTAAACAATGTTCCCTCTCCCCAAGATTTATTCAAGACTTTTCTTGAACAAATAAGCCAAGAAACTTTAAAAAAAAAAACCCCTGTTTTCTTTTAAAATACATTGTATTCAACTCCTGCACATGGCACTACCTCTCAAATGAATAAAGACACATTCAAGTTTCAAACACAGGAAAAATATTTCTGAATTGGTCTTCCCCTGAATAATAAAGTTTTAATTAAAATCAGGAAGTACTTGAAAAGCATTAGAAGGGATGAAAAATGAATTTTACAAGTTAAAAAAATCCTCCTATAAAAAAAAGAACAAAATATGCATAAAATGAGAAGGATGAAAAGGTGAAAAAAGCCATTTGTTTGACTCTGTTGGGCAGTACCTGTGGTCTGAGTGGGGCACTTTGTTAATACTTCTGGAGCTCTGAATCCAGGTGTTCCTGCCCTGGGAGCCACTTGCTGACGCCTTGTAAAAAGAGACAAATATATTTAGAATGTAAAAGTTGATAAGTAAGTTCTAAATCTAATAATACTTACTATTATTTTTAGAATATATTTGTGTAAGATGTGTAAGCAACCTAACCCTGCTTTATTCAAGTTTTACAGAGGTTTCAAGCATCTTATCTAGCATGAAATCCTAAGATACCCACATAACAGCCTTATTATCTATTATATTATATTGTAATTATATTATCTAGCATAAGATAATACCAGAGAAATACTTATTGCAAACTTAATTCACAATGACCTTTTCTTAGTTTCATCTAAGAAAAGTGTCATTTTTGTTAAAGGCTTGTTTTCATGGGAAATGTTGTAGTTGAGGCTAATTAACCCAAGGCAAAAACTCTATGAGATTCTTGAGTGTGGATGCTATGACTTTGTGTTAGTGCAGAGCAACCTAAGGGTCATCCTGAGTGTTGCCAAGAATTTACTTTTTGTTAGATTAACTAAAAGGTGCGAGGTTATCATTATTTAAAAGATCACGTGTGGATAAAAGGCAGTAGTAGATCATAACCAAACTACCTGCAGAGGGATGGAGCTGAACTCAGCTACTAAGATTCTCCAACATGAGGCACTGGAGCAGGTTGCCCAGAGAAGCTGCGGATACCGATCCCTGGCAGTGCTCAAGGCCAGGTAGGATGTGGCTTGGAGCAGCCTGCTCTAGTGGGAGTTGCCCCTGCCCTTGGCAGAGGGTTTGGAAAAAGATGACCTTTAAGGTTCCTTCCAACCCAAACTGTTCTGTGATTCTATTAGTTTTTTAGATGAAGAAATACAAAACAGTCTTGCTTCCTTTTTATTCTACATTTTGTGATGTCCAGAATCCCGACTGTTGCTATAATTTAGGCCCCTTCGATAACTACTAAATGACAAAATTTAGAACACTTTTCTAAGAGTTGTAATTAATTCAAGTGATTTTCCACCACACATGTAGGTGAATAAATAAACACAACAAGAAAATAATTACCAGTGAATCTTTCTAGCTGCAGATAGTTGATGGAATTCATGGATTAGTTCACTGCTATTTTTGTTTAAGAAGAGCATAGAAGGGTTGCAGAGATCAAATACTATCTTTCACTTACTAAATCAGCAGTCTAGTAAACCTAAATTTCTGACTTTGCTTGACAGCAGAGTAGACAATTCTACAACATTATCAAAGCAAATTACCTTGAAAGGCAAACACTGCAGACTCTGTCCGTTGCATAACAGTCACAGAGCAGGTTTAAAGGGCAACCACTGGCAGCTTTCCTGGCTGCCCCATTGCTCACAGTTTTGGTAGAAATAATCTTCTTCTTTGTTACTAACTTCCTAGATGAAACATCTACCATCTTTGATTGTTTTATGAGCTGCAATGGAGATATTTTAGAGAATGTGACATATTTAAGAAGTTCCCCTTTACATAAAATAATGACTTAACAGGTGCTGATGAACAAGAAGAATTTTAGAACAGACTGCAGACTTCTTTAACAGTACCAAAACTACTTAAAACAGACACAAGAACTTTGTAGATAGCCTGACTTCCTCCCCTGCAGAAGACATTTTCAGTGTTTTCAAAAAAACCAATATATATTAGATATTCTGAAGCTACAAGACAAATCTTTTTCAAGTTACTATAGTGTTTCACGATTTTTTTGGCTCAATATGAAAATTAAAAAAAAAGAATATGAAATGACACAGCAACAACACACTGACACTAACTCAAGTTCTACAATAAAATACCGTAAAACAAACCCTCTAATTAGTTGGAGTTTGCCCCTTGTCATATTAAATACTAATTTAAAAAAATAGTTACAAGTTTTACCCTCAGCTTCAACTGCAAAATATTTTTTTTTAAATGTCACGATGTAAGTAGGGAGTGGTTTAGCACAGGAACAGGCTCCCCAGGGCAGTGATCCCAGCACCAGCCTGACAGAGCTCAAGAAGTGTTAGGACAATGCTGTCAGGCACAGGGTGTGACTCTTGGGGTGTCCTGTGCAGGGCCAGGAGTTGGACTCGATGATCCTCATGGGTCCCTTCCAACTCCTTTTATTTTGTGATTCTAGGATTAGCTGCACAGATAGATGTATAGGAAAAAAGATGAACTTAGCATCCAAGCAAGATTAGGTAGGGACACAGTTACAGGACTCCTTGTTTAGGAGCTTCAAAAGGGACTGAAACAGAAATGAAAAATTCTGAGCCTTTCAGGAAAGACACATTTAATAGTCTGCTCAAACCTTTTAGTTCCACAGCATTCTGGAGCAGTGCTCTGTCTTACAGAACAACCAGTTCTATACTTTTTCAAATATGCAGCATATTGATTCTACTGATGAGTCAATACTTCTTACTTTTGTGCTTGAATTCTCCTGGTATGTGGAGCTGTAGACATTGAAATTCCTCTCTCCGAAGACAGAGCGCTGGACAGAATGGTGCACAGAGTCCTCCTACAGACCAATAAGGACAATAAGGATCCTGTTTAACAGGCATCTGGGTACTGACAGTTCAAAAAAAAATGTGTAAAGTATCATAAAACAAGAATAGCTGCATGTAAGTAATTTTCAGGCATCAGGTCACTGTGGATGAAGAAACATGGTCTAGACAGAACGACAAACATGTTTACAAAACCAATCACACCTCAGAAGTGTCCCAAGACAATCCAAGTGAAGTCTGTATTGCACTTGTTATGCAACTAGTAGCTAAACATAGGTGAATGATTATTGTCTTGGGGAGGAGTTTTCCCCATCCATGTCTCTAAAAAAGGATTTAAGGCTGTCTAATAGTAACTCTTGTTAGGGTTTATACAGCCTTCAGTACTGTATTACATTTAACAGATAATGATGAAGCCAATAGTTATGTGGAAGTAGCTCCTTAGATATGAACACTGTGCTGCTGTGCAGGCTCAGCTTCTGTGCAAGTACTGCATCTCCCCCTGTTGGATGAAAGAACACATTAAACATATAAAACAGCATTAATGAAAGAGACTGAGAACCTTTCCTCCTCTTCCTTGTTTCATCTGTACTTTTGAAAGTGAGCTGGACCTTCTATCAGCTGCTTTTGAGGCCGCCTGTTGAGCTATCTGTTTAGGTGCTGTGACACTGACAGAAGCCCCATTTCCCAAGGTTACAATCGGATTAGTTCGCAAGCAACTTCCCTGCTGGTCTTCAGAGTGGGCAGTTTTAAGAAGCTCAATTTTTGTATCAGGGGTTCCTTGTGCCAAGCCAAAATCTACCAAGGCATACCTGAAAAGACAAATTCAGAATCAGGAGTCACAAAGTATCTATTAGTCATTCAACTTACTATTCATTACTTATGTTTCTTTCACATTTCATTCAATGTTGCTTATCTGTACTGTTGCCAGCATCACAGTCCTATTTTCTTCCTTGTCCTCCTACTGACCCATCTTACCTAGCTCCTCAATGTTTTCACCCTACACCATGGTTCATTGTTTCTTGTCCCAAAATCTTATCAAGTGCATCCTTCCTCCAAAGGTATTAAAAAAATATTTCCAGCAACTCCATTCTGACTTCTTTCTGAAGTTCTTCTAATCCTACAGCCCTGAATCTTCAGCCAGCAGTCATGAACAAGTGACTCAACTCTTGCAGGATTCCCATGGGCAGAGGACAAAGGCAGCAGTGAAGACAGACCAGACCAGCAGTGCCTAAAGTTTTGACAGAGTTCTGGCAAACACTACTGGAATTTAGTCTCAAACAGGTAAGACTACATTAGTTCACACTTCAGATCTGTCTCTAAAAGAATTATTTTTTTGCTACAACCAGTACAGAGACAATCCATCTGTCCCTGGGTCTCAAACTCAACTCCATGCTACCTAACGCAAAGTAGAGATTAAGGCTCAAAAAAATGCAGGAAGAGCAAAATGACAGTATGTCATTTTGACAGATTAAAAAAAACCAAAACAGTATTTCTCACACTTGTAAGTTTGTGCTTTGGCAAAATGCAATCAAATCTCCCCTGTAAACTTTCACTGCATAGAATCACAAAAACATTTAGGCTGGAAAAGACCTTTAAAATCAAGTCCAACTGTTAATCCCACTCTGCCAAGTCCCACAAACCCATGTCCCTAAGTGCTGGATCTACAGGTCTTTTAAATTCCTCCAGGGATGTTGACTCAACCACTTCCCTAGGCAGCCCATTCCAATGCTTGACAAATTTTTTTCTAATATTTAATCTAAACCTTCCCTGGTGCAACTTGAGGCTGTTTCCTATCATCACTTTTTACTTGGGGGTGTGCATCCTGCTACAGTGCTTTGTTTTGGACACACTCCAACAACTCAGTGTCTCAACTTGACAAGCACAGTGCTAACAAATACAGCTATAGGACTGCTAGCACTAAAGCATTATGTCCATTTCAGCTCTTCACAAAGAAGCAGTACCTCCTTTTTTACAATCTTTAAATTTTGTAACTTGCAGGCAAAAGAGCCAACTCTACTAGTTATAAACATTAATTCAAAAGGTGAAAACAGCCCAAAGCCAGCTATCTTACCTGCATCAGTTTTACTCTAGCCACTATAAAAAATGTAGAAGGATCAGTCTATGAACCACAAGTTACAATTAACTTTCTTATTAAAAAAAACTCCATGTTTTATTCTTCTCATTCTTATTTGAAAATGTAGTACTTTTAATCAGTAGTAAAATCTTCATTTTATCAGGTCTTTGCCACTCTATGACGCAGATACGACATTAAGTAAAAAAAAATCCTTCCCTTTTTAAGTCCCTTAACAGTGAAAGAAAAATTTTACAAATAAAACCCCACGTTTTTAGCTTTATTCTTTAAGCACATGTTATGGAGCTGGAAGGAAAGAAGCTTAAAAGCCTAATTGACTCTGTTCTGCCAAGGCTCACATCCCCAGATGAGATCACAGTATGGCCAGACTCACTTTCTTAGCTGCCTGTTGTAGAGGAAGTTGCTGGGCTTGACATCTCGGTGAACAATACCGAAGTGATGGATGCGCCTCAACGCTTTAAGCAGATTAAACATGTATTCCCTCACTTCTTCAAAGGAAAGGGAATTCAAAATGTCCTGAAAGAATATTTGGATATTGTAATTTATAGAATCATAGAATAACCATAGAATAATTATGCATCTGGTTTTAATTATATGTTTTACTACATATCAAAAGTCTGACTCACCAAGAAGGACTCATGCTCCAGATATGGCATAACAATAACAACGTGATCATTTTTCCTAAAGCAGTATTTAACTCCCATAACATTATCTTGTCCCCTAGAAGAAAAGTAGTATTACTGAACAAAGACCAGAAGATGGATGTTTATTTTCCTTTATTTCTTCAAAATAAAAACTTCTGTAAAGCTTTCTTTTAATTTATATTTTGACAGCAGTCTTATCAGCAATCAGCACTTGTGCTCTTGCTGCTCACTGCTGAACACATATACATGTTCCCTTTGAACTCCATTTTATGCTCCATTCTGCAGTTTGGAATAGAACTCTACAGATTATCTGTGGGACTGTAGTTTGTAGTTACTGCTGCAATTAATATAAGCCCGAACTTTCATGGTCCTACTACTTTAAGAAAGTGCTATTCAGCACACTCCACCAACTACTATCTATTCCTTAAACCACATTTCTAATGAAGTGCTTCTTTTTTCCAAGCATTTCAGAACTGGAACTTTGTTACCACAAAGATTTCTCAGCTGGTAAATAGAGCACTCCCCTAAACTGAGACTAGCAGCCAAGGGCATCCATTACAGGTAAGACACTCCTTTGTTATTTGCTCTCAAGAAAAAGAATATATACATGTGTGGTTAAATACAAATCAAGAGAAGTGCCAAAACTTAAATACAGAACAGTGAGACAACGTTCAGCAGTTATGAAAATCATTATTTTTTAGTTTATGTACCCTGCCACTGTGAGGCACTGAAGTTCAGCAGCTATTCGCAGAGGGTGGCTGGTTGGAATCAAGTGCTTCAGAGCCATTTTCTCCTCATATCCTGTTTGTAGCTGTGCTGTGGCCAAGTAAACAGAACTGAAAGTACCTGTAAACAAAGGAGAAAAACACTGTCTTCAATATTTTTAATTAGGTCAATGCAGATTTTTACAGAAGTGATCTAACTGTTCACAATCCTGCAGTACACTTGATACTACATCAAAAGCAGATTCTCGAAGAGAAAAATCCAGTTCCTTTTTTCTACTAGTGAATATACTGATCTTGTATACAAGTTTTTTATGTCAGTAAAAATGCAAATATAACACTGTCTAACTTGCCTGGGACACAGTGCTCTTTGAATGTAAATTTCCTATCTTTGATTTGCTTTCTTGTTTAGGTAGCTTACTTTCATCTGACATCTATCTCCTCTCCCAACAATGTAAGAGGATATATAATGCTAATCTGGAAAGCACTGCCAGTGCTATTCAAAGCACTTCTGAAATTGCTACATTTTCCTTAATTCTGTACTTTTTCTATAAAGTAAGGCTTCCCACACGATGTCCAACTGCACTGTTTATTTGCCCAGAGCATTTTAGCACATCCAATGTGATACACTTGCTTGAGCAAGGGAGCATTCAGCCTGTGTGATAAGCTTACCCAGACATTTAATTTTAAGGATATCCTAATAAGCCTCTTAGGAGGTTAATTTGTCCTAATGATCTGAGATATCTGAACATACAAGTTGAAGTGTTCTTCCATATGAATAAAGAATAGAAAATACTTTTGATTACATTGTAAGTATTGTGTTTGCATCATGCTGGTTCAACAGTCTGAGTGCAAACATACATCAAATTGCCAGCAAAACCTAACT
This sequence comes from Serinus canaria, assembly GCF_022539315.1. Taxonomy (NCBI): domain Eukaryota; kingdom Metazoa; phylum Chordata; class Aves; order Passeriformes; family Fringillidae; genus Serinus; species Serinus canaria. The sequence continues at coordinate 16,113,196 of NC_066322.1, read as the reverse complement.
ACTTCATGCAAGCATAAAAAAAATCCCAAACAACCTGGATACCCATACCTTCAACAGAATTGACTGCAGCAACAAGGGTTACCAAATTTGACTTACGACATGGTTTTGGTGGTGAGAACTACTAAAATGAAAATGATTCCACAGTGGAATCCTAAGTTGAAGCTTGTTTTCTCATAATGCTCTTGTACTGGAAATGGTATTTTTAAAAAACATTGTTTGCTCCCAAGAGTAAAATCAGTATTATTCATAACCAGAATTTTTTTTTTAAATTACACTACCTTTTTTATGATAGGTAAAAAGTTTTTTTCTTTGGTTGGTTGTTTTTTTTTTTTTAAATTTTGCATACCTGTGGGGAATGGAGCTGGAGCTTTTTAAGTAGTTTGGTGGTTTTTGAAATAAAAACTCTTATGCATCTAAAAAAGTGCTGAAATCCCACACTCAGAAGTACCTGGATCTATTTGCAGTCATGGCTGACACTAATTTAAGGTATTTGCAATCCTGTCTTGTTGAAGGCAAGGTGAACACAAGCATTCTAAGATTTGATACTGTATGTCTTCAAAAATAAAAAAGTTGTTCATTTTTCAAGTAAAGCAGCTCCAACCTTTCTGTTCCCTTATCCACTTCTGCCCAAGAGATTTTAGTGGAAACAAAGCTAACTTAAGGAACACCAATTAAGTATGTCAAAACACAGCTACACATAAGTAGATTTCTCATGTAAGGGAGAAAATGAATGGATTTTTAAGACTATTTACTTGAATCTACCTGAAAAGTTTTTAATTGCCAAAATTGGAATGCTGATTTTTTTAAGGCTTTAATATACTAGATTTTCAAGAAAATATATTGAAAGTGTTCCTAATTAATACACCTATGTGTTCAGAAACATATTAGAATTCCTACAGAGACCATGTAGTAAGTCAAGAAAAGGCATTTGGTTTAAATCGTGTATATTGGGATCTTAGATTGATACTTTTTAAGTTAGAAATGCCAGAAGAAATCTTAACTCTAAGCAAGATAAAATGAAACATTTACCTTCCCCAATTTTTTCCTTTATTTTGAACACATTTACAAGCTGTGGCACTGCTTCATAAAGTTTTTCAATATCTTTTTTTACTCCTGCTGTGGGAAGAATGGGGGAAAACACATTAGGAATTTTTTTACTTGATTCAATAACTGATCTATTTTGGAGATCACAAATTATGCTTCACTTCACACGATTGTGGATTCACGTACACAGAGGAAAAAACAGCATAAAGGTATCCTATTCTGTTGACATTACCATGTGGATACTTGATATTGTTGTTCATCATCACACTCCTCTCTAAACTGCAGCATTTAAACAATTTTTTTTTACTTATCTGACAGATAGCAGATTCTGAAAGGGCAAAAGCTGCCTGGTTTGTAGGACAGCTACAGCTCATCACCAAATGTTTACACAGGATTTGCAACAGCAATTTGACAAAAGGCAAAACTATAACAGTTGTTTCTGAAAGCACAGGTGCAAATCCATAAGATGCAAATTTCAAATGCAAAAAAGCATTTTAGATATTTTATTTATTAGATATTTTTAAGATTGGTAATGCCATCTTTCCCACTGTTACTTAAAATAGTTGGCACCAAAGCCCATGTTTGCTCTGCATTTCAGCTGCTGCACTTCATGCTGCAGTCACTAGATGGCATGACAAGGATGCTGTACTGTAGTACTTCAAAAAAATCATGCAGTTTTCTATTCAGTTCACAAATCCTTGTTGTTCAAGCCTTTTCTATACCTCACATAAGAATTCACTTCTTTTGAAGCTATCAATTGTGTAGAGGCTGTGACTAATTTCTGTGAAGCAGGGGTAAAGAATATTTCAGTATAAAAGCACAAACTGGTATTTGAAAAGTCAATCAAATGAGTATACATTCTTTATTCTAAAAAAAAAACAAATTAAATTTAGCATAAACAGATAAATGTATTCTATATGTAAAAATGGATCATGTTTCACCAGGGCAGTAAGTCATAAGTAATATTATTTTTTTAATCACAGATCTGCAAGAACCAAAGCATGGATTAGCATGCATCCCTAGCCTTCTATGTAGCTTACTTTAAACAACAACAAAAACTGCCTGAAGAACACTTTCTTCCTGCTAAAAACCCAATAAATCAGCTACTAATTCAAGTAATAGTTAGTTTTCAATTTAATTTTTTTTTATTTCAAGATTTTATAAAAACTAACATACTAAAAATGCTTCTGAGAACTGAAACCTGCTGCCTCACACTTAACTATCCACTTACATTCTTTTTTTTTCCTTTAAGTTGTTCCCTCTGCTTCTTCAAATTGTTTTAAGAGAACGTTGGGAAATATTTCGGTAATGAAAAAATCCTAAGGTATATACTGACAACCATGGAGAACTAACTCAACAACTGCTATAGAATCTGCCAGATACTCCATTTTGTCCAACACCAAATTGAGATTACTCCCTGGAGAAAGTTAAAGCTGTCAGACCACTTCAAGCAGGGTGGCAGAGGCTGCAGTGCCTACCCAAGGCACTGACAGCATTCAGGAGCTCAGTAGAGCTGGTTTGGGTGAAAGAGAGACATGCTAGAAAAAGTCAGTGACTGTCCTTGTTGAAGGATAGCAGTGTAAACATCACCTAGTCTGTTCTGGGGGCCCAAATCCTCAGCTGGGTACAGAGTACAGTCACTGTGCCATCAGGGTAATAATACCAACAATATTAGCCAGCATTTTCTGTCAGCAGATTTTAAAGTAATTTCTTCTCACATTTGCAAAGCAATACAAACACTGTTCAGCATCAGTCTGGGCATGGATCTGCAGGAGCCTGAGAGAGCACTGTGTATTTTTAAAAAATCAGAAGCCATTATATCTATTAACTGGCTGACCATCAGGGATTCCTGAGCAAGCAGTGTACAGAAAGTGGAGACTCAGGCACACAAAAAGACTCACAAACAACCAACAAAACCTCCATCAGAACACATGTTCTTAGTTCAGCTTCTACGAAGGAAAACAAGAAGAGTGTTTTTATGGACATAAACACATCTAAAGGTATTGGAGCATAAGGCTGGTAATTGTAGATTAAAAGACAAAATACTGGGTTTTTGCACTTGTCTGGTCAGTTTTATTCTCAAGGGCTGTTTTTTTTATTCTGGTATGCTCTTATAATAACATGTTCTGTAATATATTAATAGTAGGTTTAGCAAACCTACTGTTGCTAAAGTTTTGTAACACACAAACAGCAGGAATAATCTTAAAATCAAAAGCCACTTCAAATGTTTTCATTTCATTAGTTCTTTATACAACAGGATCATATAGAGACAGGCTTATAATCAATACTGAAATTTCCCTAAGTGATGAAGCAGCATGTCAGCAATAAAATGTAATGTTCACAATTCCTGTTCCAGCACATACCTGAAAGCTTGCTGTTGTGCTCAAGATTCCCGTGGAAGTCTTCAGCCTGCTGAGGGTGCTGTTCATCACAGGGAGACTTCAATACCACCTCCATCACAAAACAAGTCTCAAGTAAAAAAAAAAATCCAAGACTCCGAGGGCAGCTTCTGGACACCTCAAGGAACAAGCATATCTGGTAAGACACTTCCTAGCCCTGCACTCAGTTCCTGAGATGAGATTTAGGGAGTCTGGGGAGTTCCTCTGTGTTGCCTAAAACAAAGTGCCACCCACCATCCTAGTGAAACAGTACACCAGTAAAGCAATAAGGATAGAGGGGGGGAAGGGAAGGAAAGGAAGACTCCAGGATAAGCTTAAATACAACTGATTTTCATCTCTCATTTTTCCTCATTCACATTAAAGCATTATCTTTTCCCTAAAGTTTGCTTTGAAAGGCAAAGAACGGAGGTACACAGAAATAGCTGCACTGCACACTGCAAAAGCTATAGAAAGCCAGGAAGACTGAAAGAAATTATAAGAGAAAAAAATACCTTCTCCATACAAGAGATCTCTCCTTCCTAGATAAATTCACCAAAAGATAATTATTCATTGCCCTCCCACCACAAGAAAAATAGAACATGCTTATTTTGAAATGCTTCTTCCTAAATCTTGGAAACACTATATAAAACTGTGAACTAGTAAAGTCCACCGGTACTGTACAATCAAAAAAACCCCTGATAATCCCTTTTCAGGAGCAAAAGAGGGTCAGGGTCTCCCAGGGCAGAACAACCAGTGATAAATAAACGTGGAAGTGGCAGCTCTGACAGTTACTCACAACTTCCATTCAAAAACGTTCCTTCCTTTTTACTCTGTCAAACTTTTAAAAATCTGAATGAACTTTTCCACACAGGGGAAACAAATTCTGAAAAACTCCTGATGAAAGGATTCATCTGTTTCAGCTGTGGAGCCAGAAATACATTTTGTCCCCAAAGAATTTTAGCTACCTTTACTCTGTCACCCTTGTGTAACAACAGGGACAAGAGGCAGGAGCCGTCTCTTTGGAGCCCCGTTTTTCTGCGGCAGTTTTGGTGGAGAGGGCCTGGGACGCTACTGGAACGCGATTAGATCCGGTTCCAGTCTCTCACAGGTAGGCACTCCCTCTGCTAGAGGCGAGCAGGCAGTTTCGCCTGCTCCAAACGCGTACCACCCGGGCCCCAGCAGCAGCACAAGGACGGCAAGCTAACGCACATTGGCGCAGAGCAGCCGCCTGCTACAGGCGAGCAAGAGCCGTCACACATCCGAGCACCGGTGCTGGCACCAGGGCCGCACCGAGCGGGACCACCCCGAGCTCGTCACTGCCCCAACGGGACAGCCCCCGCCAGACGGGCCCCGGGCCCAGCGCACGCCGCGGGCTTCCCCATCGGGCCCGGGGCTCACGGGGTGCAGACGGGCCCTTCGGTTCCCCGCCTGGAGCCGTCGCTCAGCTCCACTCCGGCCGGGCAGGGGCGCCGCCCCCGCGGGGATCGCGGGCACTGAGGGGCGGAGGGTGCCGGAGCGGGGCCCCCCAGAGGAGCGGCTCGGTGCCGGCTCGGCTCGGCTCGGCTCGGCTCGGCTTGGTGCCGGGCTGGCACCAGCGAGGCTGAGGGAGGGAGGGGAAGGAGCGGGGGACACTCACGCGGACACCGGCGCGGGCCGGGGTTTCGCTGCTGCCGCCTTTGGCGCCCGCGCGCCGCCGCCAATCCCGGCTCTCGGCGGAAGCCGCGGCCCCGGCCAATGGCGGCGTCGCGCGGGGAAGGGCGCTCTGCCATTGGCCGTCTCGAGGGGCGGGGCCCGCCAGCAGCGGCGCGCGGGGCGGGGCGCGGCCTGTACGCCCCCCGGAGCCCGGGCCCGCCGGACGGGGGTGCTCGCTGTGTCCCGGGCCCCCAGAACGGTGTTTGTCCCTTAGACTTCGTTTTCTACGTGTGATTATTGCTAAATAACCCAACCCCAAGTCCCCAGTAAATTCTTGTTCTCTAAAGCTCCGCTGTAAATTGAGACAAATGACCCAGAGGCCAAGGAAGGCTCCACCTACGCCATTGTAACGGGGCTTGGCTTGCAGCTTTGCTCACTGCCTGATTACACAGCAAAAAGGATCGCACAGAATACAACCTTAAATTTGCACCTCGGCTCTGGTCTGGGCTGTAACCGCTGACCAGCAAAAAATAGGTCGAGGAAACTTAGTGGAACTACTGGAACTATTCACTGTTAAGGTTTCCTGATGTTTGCAGTAGTTGGGTTTTATTGAAACTACGGCAGTTGTATGCTTGTAAATGAAAGAATTCAGCACTTCCTGTCTTTAACCCATTTTTGGTCTACATTTCCTGTTTTAAATATAAAAGAATATTACTTTTGTTGAAGACTAGCTCTGCTGCACTTGATAATGCATAGATCTCTTGTTCACTAGAATATGAACCAAAATAATCTTGTTTATTCCATAATTCAAGCAGAGATCTGTAAATGCAGCCCTTGGTAAATAACAACCAAGCCTGGGGTTGCCAAAGTTCCCGAGGCAATGTTCTAGCTTGGCTTTGCCTTATAACAAGCTGTACTTGGGTTAACAAAGTGTTAAATGCAGAAATTGGTTCCACCACTTTTGTTAAGCTGTGCTTCCTATTACACATTTTAGAAAAAGGGTGCTGAAATGAGTTGCTGAGCTGCTTTGTTGATTTTAGTAGGTTTTGGTTTGATGTGTGGGGTTTTCTTTTCCTACAGTTGTTCTCAGATGCACTTTCTGTTTAGGGCTGTAAGAACTCAGTGCAGCAGCTTGAGACTTAGTGAAGTTAATTTCAGTTAAGTGTGGCTGAATTTAAAAGCAGATTATACCAACCATTAATTAAATGAGGTATAATGACAAAATAACGTAGGCCAAATTCTGTTCTTTCTTTTATCCATGTAATCTTACAGAAGTTCAAAGGGGACCATAAGCATTCATGAGTGCAGGTTTGTCCTAGTGCTAATGACAAGCAACATCATTCTAAATTAACCTCTTGGGACAATCTTACCTACAGCCATTTCTGAATACTGTTGAACCAGGAATTCTGTTTGCCAGTTAATACTTGCAAAATAGCTGCTGATTATTTACAGGTTGCATACTTAGCTCTGCTGCCTCCTGGCCAGGTCAGAGTTTCATCTGACTTCCTTGGCCTCCCTGCCTTGGAGTTGTCCTCATGTGGAATACCAAATCACCACCATTTCCATGCAGCTCCCATTATTGGCACTTCTCTGTCAGTCATATTCATACTAACTTCCTCCTTACTGCTTCAGTTGCACATTCACACAGCAAGAAATCTGCTTTCTTTGTATCTTCTTATCAAGACCCTGTCTAGATGTGGTTTGTTTCCCTGCAATGTCTCAATTAATCTTGGTTTCAACACCTAAAATTATTTTCATTTATACCCAGGTTATTTATCTAGCTTGATCATTAGCTCCTCTCCATTTCCTTCTTTCTTATTGATCCAAATATGTTGTGCTCTCTCATGCCATCCTTCCAGTTATTCTGATTCTCTATCACACCTAATTTAATTTTTTTGTTCCCATGAGCATAACTGGCCTTGTAGTATAATCTCATATTGTTTCTTGATTTATTGCCCCACTCTTTCTAGTCTGTCAGAAATGCCAGCTTTGATGCTTGCCTTCATTTATGTCTTTTTACCTTCTTGTTTCTCCTCTGTTTAAGGAGAATGTTAAGTCAAATTGTACATGACTCTTCTCATATCTTCTCAAAAGTCACCTTTTCATCAGTGTTTTTCTCCATGTACATCTTCACAGGAGAGAGATAGATTATATGTGCCATTTCCACTCTATTGTCTCAGTACTTGCTTAAGTACCTTTAGCTTATTTTTGCTCTATTTTGAATGAATTTAGAAAAAGTAAAGGTATAGCTTCTGCTTTGCATCTGCACAGCTTCTGTGCCTTTGCTGTAGCATGAGACACTCCTTGTTTCCTGTTGGCTTGGATCAGCAGAAACTCCTTCAGTTGTGGGGCAGAGAAGGCTCCATCTTCTTGCCGGCACTGAGCATCCAGTTCCAACCATGCTCCACAGCAGGAACTTCTCAGAAGGAAAGAGAAGAAATTGCATTAACTAAAATTGACAAACAAAGCAGCACATCTAATGCTCTGTGAGCCAGACTGCTGCACTGCCTTCTCTTGTGGCTTTATCTCTAGGTTGGAAATGAAGGGTGAGAAGCCAGATGACGAGCCAGTCCCATGCAGAATGTTCCCTATGGCTGACAAGCAATCGCCAAAACCCACATCTGGGAGCTCGCCAAGAAGGGATCTAAACATTGCTGTGTGATTGCCTCCACTGCTGCCAGAATCTGCAGCTGAATCAAACTTTTTTCTGTCTGCTGACAGGCCTAAAAGAATCTGTGCTGACACTAGAGCACATCTATTAACTGCTTCCTAGGTCAATTAAACCAGAAGCCTCCCTGTGTTTGTGCTGTCCTCCAGCCTTAGAAAAACAATAAGCAAGATCCAGGAAGGCCATTGATGAATTGTATCCAGCACAAACCGAGGCAGGAGATCTTTAACATCCCCTTGCTGCCAAGAACATCCGTTCATAAATTAAAAACTTAAAATTAGAAGTCAGAAGCTATTTAGAAAAGAGCAAATAAGAGCAGTTGTTGCCCTGTCAGTATTAGAAGTGTACATATGCCCATATAGACAAAATTCAATTCTAATGACAGTAGAGACTGTTAAATGTACTATTCAGTTTTCATTAGCCTAAATGACACATGCTTTCCTACTTCTAATTACTCTTTTTGTTAGCAATATCAGTCTATGGCAAAAGTTTGCTCTCTTTGGCACCAGGTTGAGATACATCTCTTCATGCTATTGTGCCCTTTAGGAATACTGTCAAATTCAATTATTCAGGACTCATGAGTCTTGCACTAACATGAAGAGATTGATTTGAAAACCATGGGACTAAAGTCCTTTTTTCTGTTTTTCAATTTCCATTTCTTAACCAGGAAAACTGAGATTGCCAGCTTTGCTCTCACATGCAGATGAGTGCAGCCCTAGAATAATGAACTCAGATGTGTCAGTGACTGTCTCTGCCAGCATTTTCTGATCAGCTGTATCTGAAATATCAAGAATTGTTGTGGTGTCAGAAAACATACCACAATAATAGTCTCTACAGCTTATTTAAAGGCAGTTAAAAATAGATATAAAAATTATTTAGGCAAAGACATTACTTTAGGCAAATTCTCTTATTCTTTTATAAACTCATTCAAGCAAAGATCTCATTCAAATGAAATATGTTTTAATAAAATCTATTGAAATATACCTAATAAGGAATGTAGGCTCTCCTACAATGGAAAAGTTGAAAAAGGCCAAGCTGAGTAAGCTGATGAGTTTGCTGTAGCAGACGGGGTTTGTGCAAACCTTGACTTATAGACAAAGCACAGCTGTTAATGGTCACAATTTTTATCTGTATGTGCAAAGTGCTGAGAGTGGTTGGGCTATGGTGTGCGCAGTTCTGATGCTCACATTGCAAGGTGGATACTGAAAAAACGCAGTGAGTGTAGAGAAGAGCTACAGAATGATCAGGAGTCAGAGAAAATGAAATGAAGGACTAAAAACCGTAACTTACCTACTGAATCAAAACGATTGAAAGGTGAGTCGATAACGGTATACGTAAATGCACAGAAAGAAATGTTGAACATCAGGAACATTTGAACCTGCCAGACTGAAATAAGGAGGAATTAATGTCTAGTAGCTGGAATCAAGCAAAATAAAATAGTTTTCAGTATTTAGTGCAGTACTGACAATAAGTATTCCTTGGAATAGTTAAGGGCCCTCATTGATTACTTGGCTTTGGGTGTCATCAGACTGAGACCCAGTGCCTCCCTGGAAACATAGGCTAGCCAAACACAGGCTGTGTTGTGTTTGAGTACAGCAGGCTTAGTTCAGGGTTGAATACACTGGCCTGTAATTTACAGATCACACTATATACTCCCATAGTCTTCTATAGACTTTATAAATAAATTTATGTACTTTGTAAACTCTCCAAAACATCTATAAATAATTCTTTTCCTCCTCCCACCCCAAATTTAGCTTTACTTTTCATGTGTGTCTCATATCTATATGATTATTTTGTCCCGCTTGCACAGCATTATGGCTGGAAAAATATCACTGATAGGTTAAGGAGGCACCCACTTCTTGTCTTATCTTCTGAAACTGCTCAACTCCTCTCTGAGAAGTTTCTTAAGTAGTGTCATGGCCCTCGATTTCATTTTACCTCTAGGAGTATGTGCTTCTTCCAATTCAGCTCTCTCTATAGCTGGTCTGGGGTTGTGCTTCAGAGATCTTTCAACCTTTCAAAGAAAAGAGATAAAATCAAAGCTTTCCTCAGCAGCAACAGTCTGTTTGAAGTAATTCAGGTGTTCTTATAATTGCAGCAGTTTTTGTGATTGCTTACACCTAACAGGAATATTTGGCTTGGCCAAACTGGTACCCGTGTAACTAAGAGCAAATCTGGCATCTTATGTGTATGAGCTGTGTGCTTTTCCTTCCCTCATGTTGTATATTGTCTCTTTGAATGTAGAGCAACAGCTTTCTTTGTTCTTTTTGTTTTATCAACACACAAGAATTTCCTCTTGGTTAAATAAGAGATTTTGGTCTCCTAGTAGATATGTAGATAACGCTGTGGTTTTGCTCTAGTAGCTGACATAAGGCTGAATGTGGTAACCTCACTTACTGAATGATTGTGTTGTCATTGGGAATACTCACACATGTAAAATGAGTAGGACTTGGCCCTTTAGTCATATTTTTGTAATAAAAGATAAAATGAGATTTTTAGGAAACTGCAACTTATGACCATAATATTTATGAGGCTGTCAGGACTGCACTGTAAAAATGCATATTATTTAATTCTTCACTCTGACACTAAAGCATCATTTCATTTATATGCAAATAGGAATATGCTCTTTCTTCACTGAAGAAGCTGTTTGAATTATTCAGATTTTATTAATAAAGCTTCATAAATAAGTATTTTTTCTACTCAATTGGCAGTGGCCAGGGGAGAGAATCTATTTATCAGACTTTGTTATTAGGAGCTTCATAACAAAATATGAAGATTTATGGAGTACATAATTAGACATTATGTGATTCTAATGGAAACACTGGGTTATCCAGATGAAATACTGTTTTCTTTATGCATTTCTCCTTGGCAGAGGCACTTTCTGGAAAAGGGACAAAACCTGTCCCCATCACTAAGTTCCAAGAAATGCCTATGAAAGGCTGAGAAACTTATTACTTTTTTTTATTCATACACACTGAAACAATTTTGAATAAAAGAAGGTGCCTGAGGAAGACTATAAGAGATGCCAAGGAGAAGCAGGTAGAGAAACTGCCTTCTCTGGGGAGAGGTGCTGGGTTGTGTGCTGCTGTTAGCAGCAGTGCCAGGTAGATAAGTGAGTTTGTGAATGTGTGTAAATGGGCAGGCAGCTGCCTGAAGGATCCTGCTTTGGATAACCCAGCCACAGAGGCAAAGGATGTTCTGCATGGTCATTGTGGACATAATTATGGTCAGAGCCAAACTTAATAATGTACATTAATTCTGGCCCTTTAACATGTGACCAGGCGTTTTGAATGAGAAAATTCTTTAAAAAATCCACCCACTTTTCATGCTAGCTTGTATACCCACTTATTTTATTTCTAAAGCATTGAATAAGACCTGAAAACACTACACCTAAAGTATTCATTGTATCAATTTTTGAATAATAACTCTGTAACTTGAATTTCTGGAGTTTAATTAAAAAGAAAAAAGTCAGTACAGTTATGATGAGCCTGGTTATCCCCACCTGAGGCCTTTCCCCACCCTGCCCACCTCCCTATTTCAGCCCAGCCTGGGCCCCTTGCCCTGGGTCTTGGTGATGTTGTAAGAGTGCTGCTCTCTTGCTCCCTCCAGCCCTGCTTGGTTGAGGGCTGATGTCCTGGGCTGTCCCTGTGCCCAGGGAGGTGACAGGGGGCTGTGGGGGCTGTCTCCTCCCTGCCTTGCTCAGGTCCTGCCCACACTGGAGCTCCTTTCCAGCACTCCAAGATTATATTATGCCTAGATTATTATAATCAAATTTTACTGTGGAAGAAATGCCTCACTCTGTTCTCCTGTACTCCTCCAGAGCAAAGATGTACAGCAGAGACTTTCCATGGAAGCCTTCCAGAGCCAGGAAGGTTTTGACCCAGGTGTTTCCAGCCTGGCAGCTCTCTGCACACAACTGTCTGTGCTGCTGGTTCAGGCTCCCAGGTTCTTTGGCCAAAGGAAGCAAATATAGAAATTTATAAATTGGGCACCACATAGCCTAGTCTGGGCAACTAGGCAACCTAATTTTTAGGCTCTCACAGCCCAGCAATAGGTTGGAAGAATTCCTTGTTCTGGACTGTGATATACTTGTAACTTTCTCCTGTTGCCACTTCAATTTTTCCTTGGGGCAGAAACAGTAAAATCTGAGAAAAGTTAATTTCTTGCAATCTCTCATACTGAAAGTAGTAATATTTCCAAGTCAGCTGCCTCCAATGCTACTGCAGTACTTGCCAGCTACTGTAGGAATAACAGTACTGAATTTGAACATAGAGCCTTTTTTTTGGTTTTTTTTTTTTTTTTTCCTTTGGATTGTTTTCCCTTTCACTGAGAGGATAACATGCCTTGGAAAGGTTTTATTTTATGTGTGTACTGGTGCACTGCAGAGCTTGTTCTGTATGGAACTCCAAGGATGAATTCTCTTGTGAGTAGTTTGCTGGGACTTGATTGATTCATTTATTTTAAAGACAGTTGTCTGGGGTTTTACTTTTTCTTCCTTTTTTTTTTTTTTTTTTTTTTTTGTTACTCTCAGCTACAGGTGATGAAATGAAAATTAGCTTCACTGTTATTACATGAACAACTACAATGAGGTGACTTTTCTAATGCCAGAATAAGGTGGTAACTTCTGTGGCAGAGGAACATGTTGAGGCTTACTGTGGCTTCAACCCCATGTGTCAGGATACAGCAGAAGGCTTTTATCAAGCTCTGGCACAGGGAAGGCAGGGATGTGATCATGTGGAAAGGCAGTTCTGCTTCTCTTCCTCCCTGCATGGAAAAGCATGCCATGTTTCTAGTCTGCTGTGACCTCTGGCACATACATGGGGGCCATGTTCTTGTTATCAAGTTCCATGCTCAGGTGTCTCAGACAAGCCCTCTCCAGACAGGTGAGGCAATGGAGCAAATAGCACATACGGCTGCATCTGGAATAGATAGCACACTAACTTAAAAAGGAACTCTTTTCAGCCCTCAACTGCCTCAGTCTTCTAATGTTCCTTTAAGCACAGAAAGTCACCTAGAATATTTTATTTTGTGATGCTGCCTTGCCTATATCTGGTTGCTTGCTTTCTGCTGTAATCTGTTTTTTGTGGGGAGCTATGCAGGACATTAGTTGTTCCAACATTCCTCCTACACAACACCATTTCTGGAGTTGTGGATCCCTTTCATAGTCTCAATGAGGAAATATTTTAGTGCTGCAATTTGGTGTGAGCATGCTTCAAGTAGTGGGTTTTGCTGCACATGAGCTTTCCAGGGAGACTTCTGGTGACTACATTCTGGTTTTAGTTCTGGTCTTCACTCTGTCTTATGCAAGCCACAGGACTATATGGTACAGCCACAGAAATATGTGTGCTTATTATGAAACTACTTCCTATTACACCTACAAAATATGGAAACTATGAGTTAAATTGATCAAAAGTTATGTCACTATTCAAGAAAGCAGCAAGCCCAAAACACTTATCTGTGAAAACGGAAATGTTGTTGTCTAATAGGCATTTCTCAAATAGCTAATGTTAAGAAGGAAACTGAAAATTAATTTAATTCACAAGTAGCACAGGGAGTACTCCAGATATTTTGCCTAAGTGAAGACAGATTTTTCTACTAGCGTTCCCTGAAAGGGGCATGAGGGATGCAATGGCTGCTGTTCATATTTTGTCCATAGGAGTTGTCAGCTACCTAGTGACTAATGCATGTATTCAACAAACACAGGATATTGAAATGTCCCTGGTTTTGGTACAAATATGGTAGCAAACTGACCTTTATGCAAGTCCAAGGCATTCTCAGACATTGCTCTCTGTCAGTGAAATCTCTCGTATTCTCTCTTTTGACCCTCTGTTAACTGAAATTTGTATCAAAGTACAAGGAGTCACTTAGAAACAGGTACTATCATAGGAATTTTGAAAAAAAATGGGAAAGCAGTAGGATTGGATGGAAGGACTGAGAAAAGGATTTTTTGCAGATAGCAGAAGCAGTTTTGTTAGCAATACTGGTAGAACTCTAACAAAGGACAGAGCAGACTGGAGATGGTGGTGCTTAATGGGGGGTTGGGAATTCACAGGAACATTGCAGTGCTCATTTGGAGTGGCTGGGGAGAGCTGAAGTCTTCATGTTTGTTCTTCTAGCAAGGACCTAAAGCTGTTGTGGAAACACAACTTAACAGGGTGTCTTCCTTCAGAGATTTGAGTATGGGAAAGGAAATAAGGCAACTGTAATGCCTCCCTCCACTATGAACACTGCCTTTCATGCCAGAAAGAAAGGCACAGCCCCTCAGCCTTTCTGATCCCTATTATATTCAGTATTCGTATAGCCACAGGCTTTGTGTCCTAACCATTCCCTCTCAACTCAGAAAACTCAATTTCCTCTTGTTTTTTATCCAAAATATGTTCTTTGGGCACAGTTAGGGGTATTGTGTTGTAGATGGTCTGTTTATCCCACTGTATTCTTGCATAGCACTGACCAATGGGACCTTATTCTCTGCTGACTCTATCTGCATTTGCATATATACAATGCAAACAAAGCTGTGTATAACAGTTTTACTTGATGGCCTTTGGGATCCACACAGCTCTGATGAAAGTTACTTCCTAAGGAGAGGTGGAATGAAAAGTCCAGCCTTAGATGAAAAGGTAGTCTGGAGAAAATCCGTGGAGGAAAACAAGGAGAGACATTTCTTAACAGAGTCTGCAATCAATGAAGAGCTGGTAGGGATAGCTGAAGATGAAAACTGACATAATTTTACATTAAAATTGGCCTTTAGAGGATTAATTTTAATGTTTCTGCAGGGTGCTTATTCTGAGAAACACTGAGGTCAAAATACAAGTATTTCAAATTAGGAAAGCAAACAGCTTCGATGATAGCTTGAAATGATCGGATTTCTTAATGGGAGACTTCAGTGAGGATGAAATGATGGTAAAAAATAGATTGCTAAAGCAATGAGAGCAGTAATGTGCAGCCACAGGAGAATCAGGGTGTGGAAGAAAGCCAGGGTCAAGGATGAAGTCAGCATTCCAGCCAGCAGGGACAGCCAATAGGTCAGGCTGGAGCAAAACAAGAGAGGGAGCAGCACATGTATAATAAATGTGATAGGCAGGGCCAAATCCTGCCCGAGCCTGCATCAGTACAACTTCAATAGCTGAAACCTCTTAACACAATGTCACTTCCAATATGATCTAACAACATACATGCAGGCTTTTATTTAAATCAGTGCACAAGGCTAGACTTTCCAGTCTCCTATGCTGTTTCTGGGCAATTGTAACTTCATTGTTCCACTGCTATTACTATTGGGGTCTTAGATACTGCTGAATTTCTTCTCTTGTGTATCTCCTATGAGTAAAAATTCACCTGTTTCTTATTGGCCTTTGTTTTAAGAAGACTAAATTTTTCAAGTTAAAAGATCATTTTAGGAGAGCATGATATTGGACTCTATTTCTTGAACAGTTTACTATTAAATTCAGATTTTAAAATTAAATTCTTTGTGCATTCCAACCACTGATCCTCATTTTAAAAAATTCAGAGGTTGTTTTTTTTTTCTTTTTTCTTTTTTTCTTTTTTTTTTTTTTTTTTTTTTTTTTGCTACACTGCTAGTATTCATACTCTCCATATTTTGGCATCTATGGTTTACAAAAAGGTGATAAAGAGGAGAGTCAGCTCCTAGAATTAATAAGCTGGAAAACTGACTTTGTTTGAAACACCTTTCTTGTAATATCTTTTATACTTGTAGCGTTTATATTATTTTTGAAGTCGTGACTGATGTGAGAACAGTTATTTTCATCTAGCACTTAGCTTTCTACACAACTAAAACTGTGCCCACTTATCTGCAAGTATGCATGCACACAAGGGTTTACTACTCTAAACCCAGAAGAAGTTACATGTGTTTATGCTTTTGAACTGTAGCTTTTAAACTCTGGTTCTTTTCTTTTCATTGTTTGGCAAAAAAATAAACAAACCCCTATGGGTGATGTTACAAATAAAAATCAAAAAATTGCAAATCTCTAAAAGCTGCCACATCCCTGTGCCAAAACTCTAGGCTTTAGTTAGTTACTCTTTTAAATGTATATTTTTCTCTTAGCTTAGCGTTGTAGAGAAGACTGTATTTCCTCCTTGTTTCCCTCAGTATAACGGATGAGGTAGAGTTAACCCTTAGCTCGCTAAGGCACAGCCACAGTGGGACTGTCTGGGGTTTCCCTAAGCCTGCTGCAGTTTCCTCCCAAGGGCTGCCAACCCAGGAGCAGAGCCGCGGTTCCCGAGAGCAGGGTTCTTTCCATAGGTGCTTGCAGAAGGAGGAGGAGATGCACGCAGGAGAGCCTGTGCTGTGCCCGGCTGGCAGCACCCCCGGTGGGCACAGGGAGCCCCCGCAGCTGGGAGCACCGGGGCCCTCCCACCAAGGCAGAAAGAGAAGAGACAAAGAGAAGTGGGATACTGAAAGGAGAGTCATGCATATGTCACTTAAGGCATCTAGCTTAAAATATTAAAAAGGAGGACAGAGCTGCGGTAAGGAGAGTTCTTTTAGAAAATTGCCTGTGGACAGTATTTTAATGTACTGAAGCTGTTCCCTCAAGCTATTTCACACAATACTCAGTTTTCTTGACTTTCAGAAGTACTAATAATTCAATGGATGCAGAATCACAGATAGCTCCTGAACTCATCCTATACTCTCCTTCACTGCCTTGAAGTTCTATTTTCAGCTAGGGGTTCAGAACTATAGGGCATTGCAAAGGAGCAAAAACCTCTCTGTGGTGTTAACTAATACCTTCTTTGAAAGAAATTAATTTTAAACCAGAGAAACTGGATATATATGAATGAAATTTTGTTTCTTTTTCCTGAGAGCTGGTAGATTCCTAACCTAGATGCTTTGTTTAACACCACAATTATAGTAACGCAATGCAACATTGTCTTTTGTGTTTGGTATGGGGGGGGGTTCCTCTCTTTTCCAATGTTTCTGTCGATATTTCTTTAGGGTTGTTATGCTTAAAATAGAAATTACTTGAAACTCCGTAACACAAATAGAAATAATGTAAGTAGCAAGCTCCTGTCCTCAGTTTAATATGAGGATAGTGCTTTTTTAATCCTCCCCAAACAAATGCAAACAATTCCTTGTATATAACCTAGAAATACCATTTTGTGCAAATTTCAGTTTTATAAAACTTAAGATACATGCTGCATACTGTCTAGCTATATAAATCATCAGGGGAAAGCTGGCTTGTTTTTATGGCAATAGCAAATAACATTGCTGGGATTTTTCACGATTAATGTAAAACTAGGAAAAATTTGGGTAATGCAAAAATAGAACTGAAATTTTAAAAAGTCCTGCACCTAAGAAAAAAAATCTCATTTTAATTCCTTTTTCCACGAGACTGTTCAGAATGAATTAGAAATTACTGAAGTACTGTTGAACTGAAGCCACAATCTGCTGAATTTTCACCATAATAAGAATATTCCATTTGAAGATAGCAACTTGGCTCAAGGTTTTTATGGAAATCTCAAAACAACTGGATATTTTAAAACAGAAATAGTCTTAAGCACTGGGATTTTACTAGGTTGAAAACTCTATTTTTCAACGTGCTTTAGGTGGAAATGCCCTGTTTTAATTCCTGTGTCATTTTAGTTTCACTAGCTTTTACTTACCTGTCATGACAGCAATGAAAGGTGGTCTTGGTCTGGGGAACAGATTTCACTCTATCCTACTCCACCATATTGTTTGAAATAGTCTTCGGCAGAAAAAAAGGCAGTTTTAACAAATTAAAGCACTAACTCCTCAAACATCATCTTGAATCTATACCAAATTGCCCAGATTTAAAGACAAAGCTAACCAAACTGCCTAACTTTAGTATCATGTATGGTAAAATCTTACACTGTGATTATGATGCCAGTGGGCTTCCCAGAAATCAACAAAGGAATATAACCACTAAAAGTTATAACCATTAAAAATAAAGCTATGCTTTATTACCAGAGAAGTGAGGTGGCAGTAACAGGGAAATCAGTCTGAGTCATTGATATTCCTTTTTTTCCAGTGACACATTGTAAAACTGTTTAATTGGCAGGAAAGTAATAAGGTAAAAATGCTGATTTCAGGCTGAATGTGCAGCAGTGGTAGTTTCACAGGGGAAATTGTGCTGCTGTCTCGTTCCCTAAGATAATTACTGTAGATTAGTTTATGCTCTTAGAATGATATGTGCTAGTACATGTGTGTGCTTATGTTTCTGGGCTTCCTATGTATGAGGGTCTCTGTTTAGTGCTGGAGGCATCTTTTATGCTCTCAGTGCCAGATAAAAAGGACCAGGTGACACCCAAGATGTGTTTTCAAACCTTGAAATAAACACAATTCACACCCATAAGTTAATGGCAAATTCCTTTTAGTCTTTGGGAAACAGATGACAAGAAGAAGTAGTAACAACCTTGATTGAAAGCTTGGAACACATTTGGAGAAATAGGAATTTACTTTTGAAACATGAAATACCTGTAAGGAAATGTAGCCAGAACTTTCTTTTGGTGCTGACATAGAGAAGTCGGGGCTTCAGGATCTAGATGCCCCTCTCAGGAGCCCCAGCCACTCTTAGAGCCCTTTCCTATGGTTTTTGGGGTTTCTTTGTTTGTTTTTGTTTTTTTTTTTTTTTTTTTTTGGGGGGGGGGGGCGGTTTGAGTAAACTTCCTCTGCTTTTCTGCTGTCTCCTGTTGTATTGCAGAGTTGTTCTTGTGGTGATAGATCTCAGCTCCATCAGGATAACTGCCTCTGCCTTTCCTCTCCTCTGGCATCTGAAAAGCAGTGGTTGGAGCTGCCTTGCAGAGCTCTTGGCTCTGACTGGTAACATGATAAATATGTGCTCTAAAACGGCATGATTTCTGAGCTTTGTCTTAACATTTTAGTGCATTTCTCTTGCTCACAGTCCAATTTTTAATTACTATTATTTTTAAAATACTGTAGGTTGCAGTTAATTCTGTAGATCTATATTCTGTACCTTGTGCACAGGTGATAAGATTATTCCCCATACATATATGAGCAACACCTTTTTTGTGCTTTTTTTTTTTGCCTTTTTTTTTTTTTTTTTTTTTTTTTTTTTTTTTTTTTTTGTTAAGAGGAGATTTATCCTAACACTTTGTTTTCCTTGGTACTCCTGCTGTTACCCCTTCTGTTGCCCAAGGAAATGTTTCTACCTCAAATCCCTCTGCTTCCACAGTCTGTGCACAGACTGTGAATATAGGCCATAGGTCACACTTTGGAGAAAACAAGAGGGTGGAGGGAAAAGGAAAAGTTACAGGTCTCAAAAAGGGGATGACTCAGTGAACTTTAATGGCTTTTTACATGAAGCAGCTCAGGTTGGGAATTCTTACAGCCTCCTTGGTCATACCATTCTGGCTCTGTAAAGTCAGAACAAAGAGCTAAAATAAGAAGACAGGAGATTAATTTCTTTTTGTATATATATAAATAAAAATACTGTCTGAATATCATGAGAATTTTATCTGCAGTTTCTCATCAAAGAAAATAAGACTTTTTATGAAAAAATTTATTTTCACATTGGGTATTTTGTAGTCAGCTTATGAAGGCCAAATGTTAAAGTAATTTGCCTAGATGTTGCAAATCTAGCTTGTTTAAGAGGAGAACATGACACTTAAGTACAAAGAAGTAATGAATGGCTACTAAACACCTGAAATTCACTCTTTATAACATTTAGCAATGCTAGAGCATACTAACTTTTTGTAAGTTAGTATGACTTGCAGAAACATTCTGTTAAGGCATGGCTTTTTAATCTTTAGTTTCTTTCATACTAAATGAAACAGTTTAAAGACCTATATAAAATCCACTCCTGCAATTCAGTGTTATTTGCATGAGAAGAATTTTTCATTTAAAATAGTGATTTGATTTGATGTTTGAATCACATTTGCTTTTTTTGCAAATGTGATCCAAACATCACTGATGTCACTAGAAATACTTTGCTTACTTATAGCAGGTATTTGGTTACCAGATATAGTGGGTTCAATTCCTTTGCATGAAATAAACATTTGGACAAGAGCACAAATGACTGTATTCTCTTGTAGCTAGGGGAATGCAGTGATTTGGTTAGGGGGAGGTCTCACAAGTCTAAGGTGATTTTCCTGAGTCAAACAATGGTATTGGCACATATATGCTCTTTCTACATAAGGTTTAATTATTCCATACAACTTTAAATGGTTTTACCCTCAAAGAGCTGGTACAGGCTTGGATCACAAAACCCAATAATGGAGCTTTCACTCATGAGATGGAGACGTGGACTGAAATCACTTCACTAAAGGGAAGGGATCTTAAGTGAATACTGTAATGCTGTTTGGTAAAATGAGAAGGGAAAACCCTACCATACTTCACAGTGCTGGGCTAGACTTAATAAATTCCCAAGTCCTCTTTAGAAATACATAGGAAGCCAGGGCTTTCACTTTTCTACAGAATGTTTCAGCAGAAAACACACAAACCGCCTTCTAGAAGAAGACTCACAAAACTGTCAGACTATTATGACACCCTGAATTCTTTTGTAGACAAAGTCCAGTAATCATTCCATCTATTATTTGTGCATTTAAATGTATATGTCCTCTTCTGAACATCTTAACCCAAAATTTACCAGTAGGTCTGTATGGTCTGAATTAATACATGAAAGGGTTGATTAGTGAATAGCTGGACTAAATATGCAAATTACAAAGTTTTCTTTGAGGCTTTATATGAGAAGGTGTTTTAAAAACTTTATCAATGTCAACATGTCAGACTGCATTTCTCTGTGAAATCTTGAAACTGCTCTTTCATCTATGTTGTAAACACATCAGCAAGTATGTAGAATGTCTTGACTTTGAAATACTGTCACCTACTTTCTGTATCGTTGTCAGTAGTCAGCTTGTTATGAAAGTGTTTCATATCTAACTCTGTTTCTTTTGGTAGTGTGTCAACATACTGCATTTTTCAGCTGTGCTCCTTGCTGCCTCTTCCATTTTTATCAAAAATTCTGTGTGACAGAAGTTTTTCTGTGCAACATGTTGATAGCTCAGGTTCTCCACTGTCACCAAAGCAGTTGTGCTACTTTGAGGATAAGTTGAGTCTGTGTAAACCATCTTCAGTATTTTGTGCCAAAGTGCAGTGGGATTTGTACTCAAATGTTTTTGTGATGATGAGAAGTCCCCAAACTTCAGTCATTGTCTTTACTTCTCAGTTTGGAAGTTTCCCAGAATGTGTTCTATTTAGTACTGTGCCTACTCCTGAGATGTTCAGCTGTTTGGAGTCCACAGTTTGCTTGGAACAAACCCATCTGGTGATGGACAAGTTCTTAAATGTAAGTGTACTCAGACATTCTATTCTGCTGTTTCTCATATAATTTTTTGTTTTGTTTTGGGGTTTGTTTTCAGAATATATCAGGAACAATTGCCTCAAGTGCCCCAACTGGCATCCGAACATCTGTATTTAGTTACTGCATTCCAAAATGTAAGACATTTGCTAGTTTAAATTTTTGAATTATACTGTTTCACAAGGATTTTCAGTTCTAAAATACAATACTGCTGGAATTGACTGAGTTGGAAAAAAATATTCTGTTCAAATGCTTTTGAGACTTGTGCAATGGATTTGCATAGATTTGTAGACGAAGGACAGTGAGCCTATGGACTGTGATGAAGTACTGAAGAGATAACTTAACCATAGAATCCTTTAGGTTGGAAAAGCCTTTTGATATCATCAAGTCCAACTGTTAACTCAGCAGTGCCAAGTCCACCACTAAACCATAACCATAAGAACCACGTTTGCAGACATTTTAAATCCCCCCACAGATGGTCACTCCACCACTTCCCTGGGCAACCTGTTCCAATGCCTGCTAACCCTTCCCATGAAGAATATCCAATCTACATCCTGTCTGGTGTAGCTTGAGGCCATTTCTTCTTATCCTGATATCAGATACTTGTGTCATTCTTGTGTGTTGCATCTTGCTGCATCTACAAGGGTACAAAGGTCAAGTCATGTTGAGTTCCTACATCAATTTGGTTCTAGTGCTGTAAAACACAATTTCCTGGTTTCTGATATGAGTCAGGAGGGTTGACTTGTGTCCGTTCCATCCTCTGCAAGGATGCACAATACATCTGCACTTGTACTTTCTGTTGTGCATTACTTGCATTGCAATAATATCCCAATGATCTCAGGACTAGACCGCCTTGTCTCGTACCTGTGTACAATACACACAGTTTTGCACTTAACCTTCTTATGATGAATTAGTAAATATATTAAATTATTAAGTATTGAATCAGTAAACTTAAAATCATAATTGTAAAAGTTGAAAACAGGGAGAAAATATCAACTTTGAAGAATGTGCGCTTTCTACCTTAATGCAAGGAGAATAAACTTCATTTTTGAAGAAAGATCAGTGCATGAACTTGTTTCCTCCTCTATCAGTATAGATCACATTCCTGATAACTAACATATCATAAGGAAACATTTTCTAGTTATGGTATGTTTCAAAACCAGGTTGACACGAACCAGAGATCAAACAAAATCTGTATACACGGACCTACTTTGAAAGAGTGAAGGATCTGTAGGGTGTTCAGATCATATAGTCTGCAGAAATTTAATTGGCATATTGTTGCTGTTTAACTTAAAATGCACAGCATAGCTACAGTATGGAAGATTATTAGAAATAACTGAGTAAGTTAGCTGTCATTCTAGGAAAGACAGTTTCAAATTATTGGAATTATCTCTGGAATACATATGTGTCTTAGCCCTGACTACATCAAGCCATTAAACATACCGGCTGGACCCCCCACAATTTGCATATGGATCACACTGCTGCTTTAAACACTGTTTGTGGTTGAGTTGTTTTATTCCACCTTAATCAGTATAAATTTAATAATTAGGATGTGACCAGGAATGCAGAAAGTGAAGATTAAGTTTTCTAGAAATCTTTGGGTGAGCATTTCTAAGAGAACAGTACCTAAAATGTTTCTTTTTTTTTTTTTTTTCCCAAACAAAATAGAGCAAACACAAAGCCAAGAAAATGAATTCCCTTGAGGAGGAATCATACACATAGTTGGTAAGTGGCCATAGTATCATGGTTTCCTCAAATCATTGTTTGCCAGAATAATAAACCGCATCTGAAAAAATATAAACTTTCTTGATGAATAAAAAAGCTATGTGTAAAACAATATGTATTCTAAAAATTCATCATATATCAGACCTGTATTTTCAAAATTCACAAATTTTCATCTCTTCCTTGACTACAGACAAATATTTATTTCTTACAAATGAAAAAATTATTCTAGGAAAATAATCTATAGAATTCCTAATACACTTATCTATTTCAAGGAAGAACTGTAAAAATGTGTTACTTTTCAGGAGTTCTCAATATTTTTAAATTATAGAATTATAATTTCCAATTGCTGACAGGAAACATTTTCAAAGGGCGTGAACCATTAGATGATCTGGAATCCAGATGTTATCTGTATAGCTGCAAGCAGAATTGATTCATAATAATTTAAAACAAATAGCTTAAAAACAGAGCTCTGTTGAGAGCTGGCTTCAACAAAATAGTTCTAGCTTTAAAAAATCCATTCCACCCTTACCTTTAAAAAAGTATATTGTTGGAATTGACAAGATTAAAATAGCCAGCTATTTTCCAAAACAGTGGTTGCAGACATGGCTTACAGATTGGTCATCTGTGCAAAAGCAGACTCCATGGACACTTTTCAATGAGACATTTTTGTTTCATTTTTAAGGGAAGCAGCAATGACTTGGCTCCTAGGAGATGCATTGCGAAAGAGCAAATATCACTACAGCATTAATCTAATTTTCTTTCCTTCTGTATATGTCTTATTTTATCAACTGAGCATTTGAGTTAGATAAACAGGAATTGTTAAGTATGAGCTATTTGAACTATTAAGTCTATATTCAATATGATATCCCCTTTGTCTGTGTGCAAAATTGCTAATATGTGTGTACGTGACAAGATTTGTTCAGGGTGGGGTTGTAAATGTGGAATGTGCTTGTTTTGTTAATTTGAAGCATGAGCCTAACACTATACATAATGAAAATAGTTCTTGGTTAGTCTGTACTGGAGGGTTCATCTCTTAAGTGTTAAAAAGAACCCCAAAATGTATATGGGTAAGAAACTGAAAAAGGAAACAAAGGTAAAAAAGTGCAGAAAAGAACACTTTCTCCACCTCACCGTGGAAAAAACCCCAAACAATAGTGCTAAAAATATTTTCGTTTAGCCCCACAAAAATCAGAGTTCAGGAGCTAAACTCGGCGGAGCAGCATCTGCTGGGGCACGGCCGAGGGGCTGGCGGCAGAGCCCTGGGAGCCGCGCTCGCTGCCGCGCCGGGCCAGCCCTGGGGCGGACACGCGGAGCGGGACTGCCGCGGCCCCGCGGGACGCGCTCAGCGCTCCCCGCACCCGGCCCTGCCAGCTCCGGCACGGGAGTCATTGCAGCTGCCACTCATCTACTTATTCACCTGCTTTCAGTTTTTGTAGGGGTGGTGCAACATCCGGCCCACATTTTTAAATCCTACATTTAAAAATGATGGCCTAAATCCACCAAAGCCAACATGATAAAATGGAAGGAGCTTCCCTTTTCCACACCAAACTGGGTAACTTCATTATTGCAGTATTTCTCTTTGTATTTTATTTTACTGGAAAAGGTTACAGGTGCAAATATTTTTTTAATTTTTGAGTTTTACAATTTCTTTAATAAATTAATGATTACAGCCACCTCAAGCACTGATAAAAATAAGTTCATGGGTTGCCTGTGTTTTCATGCCTTCTAACGTTTCCCAGTGATTCCTGCCATGAGGAAGGGTGCTTTTTAGAGACCAGTGGTTTTGTCATGTCTCTGAAATTGTGGATAAAGCTCGGCAAAGGAAACTGAGAGAAGTCACCATTGATTGTGAGCACACTTACATCTTCCTACTTTTCTATACCTTATTTACTGCTGATTTGTTCAGTTTGTAAGTTCTGGAGAAAACTGAATGTTCTAACAGCTCTGTATTTAGCAAGTATGAGAATTATTCTGTTCTCATATGGATCACTGACCAATGTCTGATGTTCATGATTTTCTAGTTGTGTTGCTCCAGAACATGCAAGTTTATGACTTAGTATGTGATTTCCATGAGCTGGAAAGACTCAAAACATATGGCAGATCAGATGTTAGGCTTGGGGAAAATCAAAAATTAAACTGTCTCAGAGCAGTTGAGAGACTGCTTTGCTATATATTTTATGTGATTTGTGTGTGTGTTGAGGGAGATGTCACCTAGGGAAAGGAATCGAAGAAAAAAATAGCTTTAAAAAATGAACTGTTTGTATTATGGCTTTAAACATTAAAGTCTGGTCAGCTAAAAGCAGATGTTGTGAACTAAGATGGAAACTTGCCTGAGGCCAGAATCAAAGAAGGCTTTCACTAATAGTAAGAAAGAAAAATGCTTTCTGGTTTCAAAATTTATTGTAAGCAAAAAACCGAATGCTTACTGCATGCTTATGCACAAACATTTTCCCACTTTTATTCAGATTACTGAGTAAGATTGATGGCTTCAGAATCTAATTTCAGACAATGGCTTCATTATCAATCCTGATTGTATTCTAAGCTCCTTGTAAAATCTTTTGTTATTCCGTGCTGGCCAAGATCCTATCATGTTGGAAGTAGGAATGAAGTGCTTCTCACCTTTGGCCGTCTGCCCAGTAATTAGATGGGGAGGTGGGTTAAATGTGCGGTATAAAAATTGGAATATTGTAATACGACACAATTCTGATGCAAGTCTTTTAAAAGGAAGAATAAATAAAAACATGAATATACACTAGATAGTAAAAATAAACATAATATTTCTTTCATTG
Organism: Serinus canaria; assembly: GCF_022539315.1. Taxonomy (NCBI): domain Eukaryota; kingdom Metazoa; phylum Chordata; class Aves; order Passeriformes; family Fringillidae; genus Serinus; species Serinus canaria. The sequence continues at coordinate 16,087,671 of NC_066322.1, read as the reverse complement.
ACCTGGGCTTGGACAACTTGAGTGAACACACATTAAGTAAATATACACAATGTCTAAGAATTTGAAATGGAAAGTTAAAAATTAATATTTTCAAGAAAGAAAAACAAAAAAGTTGATTAAATAAAAATTATTTATGTTAAAATCAATCAATACTTGAGAAAATATTCTCCTTTTCATCTATTTATGTATGAGGAAATACATATTTACAGTAGCTGCCTCTATAGTATTTGTTGAATGTCATGAAGCTTTGAACCAGCCTAAAATTTAGACTTTCTTAGACAGTTGTGCCATTTATTTAAAAATTGCTAGTTCAAAAGCTATGCTCTAATGGCAAGTCCACAATTTTATGTTGCAGTATTTCAGGGAGGAGCGAGGTTAGCGACCTAATTCTGCATTTTACAAATACTTTGTCATATTGTTTCAATTCATATAACTTGAAGAATTTTGTTGTACCACTTGAACAGCAAGGAGAAAAACCGTATTGTTTTCCAAAATCCCTTAAAAGGATCAATATTTTTGCTATCTTTATTTCTTCCTGCAAGAATAATTTTCCTAACTGAGTTGTATGGCTCAGGAATCAGCTGCCTTTTCTAATTTACATCAGGGTTGAACTGAGTAAGGAGTTCTCCAGAGAGTAATTCCCAATAAATCCATGCTTGGACAAGCTCTAAATCCAGCAGCAGAGGAGTGGCTGCACATTCCTCTCTGGCTGTTTTTATGGGGAATTCAGGCCAATTCTTTCCCATTAGAGGATCTCGAGTAGGGGGGTTAGTCGTGTGCTGCTCCCGGGCGTGAGGCCGGCCCGCGCCCTCCATTGCGCTTCGGCGGGAGCGCCGAGACGCGGAGCGGAGCGGGGGCCCTGAGGGGGCGCTGAGGGGGCGCCGGGCGCGCACAGTGCGGGGGTGGGCGCGGCCGCCATCACCGTTTCCCGCCGGCCCCGCTGAGGCGGCTCCAGCGCGCGGCCCCCGCGGCCGCCATTTAGCGTGGTGGAAGCGGCGGGAGGCGCTGTTGGTGAGGCGGAAGGCGCAGCGTTCTCGTTCCTCGGGGGAGGGAGCGGAAGCCCGGCCGTGAGGGGCCTCAGGGCCTCGCAGGCTCTGAGAGCAGCGTGGTGAGGCAGGGACGCGCTCTGCTCTGCCAGGCCGCCGGGCACTTGCGGTTTGTTTGGGTCAGCACCCTTAAAGGTTGTGACCTTCACTTTGGGCCCCTCGAGAGAGCACTGTGATGAAATAAGTGTACTGAGGAAAGGATTTGTTTTAGGAGGAAGGTGAAAAGTAAAGTGGCTTCAAAACTGAGCAAATTCCCTCGTGTCCTGCAGCGTTTGTAGTAAGGTGTTTGTTAAAGCAGATACATGAGAGAGGTCTTTGCTCGCAGGATTTGGCAAACACCTCTCAGTAAATGTGATTCGGTGGTCTGTGCTGCTCCTGCGAACACCTTCTCCCTCATTCTGCTATCTGGAATATGCATTTTCCCTGCGGAATCCAACAGCACTGAGCGTGTGGAAAAGACGCTTTGTTTCCTGGCCATCTTGGAAACGTTTTGGGCTCCACCACTCCCCGCCCAGCTTTTTTTCTTTCTTCTTTTGCTTTAAAAGTCTGAGAGAATTTTCACTGTTTCCCAGGTGGAACAGGTGGGTGAATGCAGAGCTGCATAAAGGAGTGTGTTTCTTTTAGATTTCCAGTCTTGTAGAATGACCACAACATATCCTGTTATTTTTATTTACATAATCAAGCAATTGGGATTAATAGAGCTGGTCAAGGAAAAAATTACTCATAGAGCAGAGCAAGGGCCCGGGAGATCAAACATTGTGCATAACAAAGGCTGCTCAACAATGGGGATCATAAATCCAGACTATTTAAATGGAAGTAGCATAATCACATTTGATGATTCCCCTCCTGAGGTGGGAAAACCATTTCCAACTGGTGTGCAGTATTTGCAGCTCCTTGTAACTGATGGAGCAGTGGTTATTCACTTGGATAGGCACTAACACAGATTTTTACTACTTCAATAACATCTTGATTAGTGCTCCTCACAGATACTTTCTGCTGCCACTACTGATACCAAGACTGAGAGTTCTTGCTTGATTTTACTGACACTAAAAGCATGGTGTCAAAATTAAAAACCTTTGTTCGACTTATCAGAGTGATTTCTAAATTCTGTATTTATTAATGTGAAGGGGAAAGTGGCAAAACCTGGCAGTGGGGGAGTAGTAGAAATTGGCATGTGGGGTACTGCAGACTTGCAGTGTGTAAAAGGGGCATTGACAGATTTCTTGTTTGAAGTTCTTCACTGTGTTCACAGATAGTTTTGATTACATGCTCTATATTCTGGTATTGTGAAATGTTTTTGTTTTTTTTTTTAAATTTGAAACCTCTCTGTAGAATATTTGAAGGGATATAGATTCTGTGAAAGAAAAGTACTTTTAAAATTTTTGATTCACAGCTGACCATCTACAGTAATTAAGTAAACCTGAAGCCTATTTGCAAAGCACTGTTAAAGATCCTTTTCATATATTACTAATGAGATACTGGAGTACAAAAGAAGTGTCACCTTTGTTTTTTTCTCTGTACATAAAGAAGAAAGTTTTGCTTTGTTATTTTTCTTCCACAGTTAGCCTTTATTGAACTTTATAAATTTAATTTGTATTTTACTGTTTGTTTCAGTGAGTCTTAGGTTTTTGACTCATGAAATCTTCTGTGTGGTATTCTTTTAGTAAGATCTTTGGTTTTTAAAGTTGTTCTCAAGGAAAATTAAGAGCTGTAAAACTTCTCAGCAGAAAGGCATAAAGAAGCATTTCTAATGCCTACAGATGGTGCTAAATGAAAAATACTGAAATTAGCTGGAGTATTTTTAATACTGATGTATACAATAAATAATTTAGAAATAATCTCTGGTCCTGATGTTTCAGAACAAACCTGTTAACTGCTTTAAGGTGTTGGCCCATACTCCAATTATCCAGGTAAGCAATTTGCATATATGTTTTAAAAAGTGTAATTTGCTTGTAAATTAAAATAATTTTTGGGGTAGAAGTATAACTTTATTTTTTTAGATAACAGTATAATTTTGTTTTGCAAAAACTTGACAGACTGTGATTATAACAAAACAATTGGAGGAAAAAAATATTGGCTGCAGTTGTATAAAATAATCACAGGATATGCTGGGTTGGAAGGGACTCAAGGATCATTGAGTCTGACTCCTGGCCCTGCACAGAACACCCCGAGGGTCACACTCTGCCTGAGAGTATTGTCCAAACACTGTCAGGCTGCTGCTGTGACCACTGCCTTGGGGAGCCTGTCCCAGTGCCCAAACACCCTCTGGGGGAAGAACCCTTCTCTAATGTCCATCCTGAACCACCCCTGACCCAATTTCAGGCCACTCTCTTGGGTCCTGTCACTGGTCACCACAGAGAAGAGATCAGTCCCTGCCTGTCTCTTCCCCTCATGAGGAAGTTGAAGAATGTCCCCTCAGTCACCTCTTCTCTAGCCTTCTCTATGCTGAATTTTAGCATTGTTCTTAGAATTTAAATACTTTAACATAAACTTTATCTGGATCTTCACTCCTACCCACTTTTTCTTCCCAGATATGTCATGATAGTAAATGTTGCTTCAAGTGCTGCCTTATAGGGCTTTTTTAGCAGAAGCAACAGGAACTACATTTTATCAGGAGAGAGATTCTCTATTTGAAAAAGGATTAAGAATGCAGTCAAGAGCTCTAAAAGAAAACAATATAGAAATTAAATATTGGCACAACTAATAAACTTTGTATTGCTTTAAACAGGTTCAAGTCTAGTAATTTCAGTTTTACATTTTCTTGTGCTGCCTTTTGCAGACAAAGAGACTTCACATTTGGTCTAAAAATGTTCAACTCTGCAGACATGGTCTTTTCACTGGATAATTTATTTTATGAAAAACCAGATATGAGACAAAGGTAAATCTTTATTATTAGAAATATAGAATTGTTTTCCAAATGGAATAATTTTGCAGCAGTGTTTTTTCTTATGACTCACTTTTTCATCCACTGATAGAAATGTGGGGCTAGAAATTTCTGGTTCCATAACCCATACTTTGAAATGTTTCTCCAAGCACATTCAACGATGCAGGTGTATCTTAGGGCTTTGAGAAATAAGGGTTAGCAGAAGTTAGGTTGTTTATGACTAGCGATTTCGAGCTAATTGTTGTGGAGGATGCTTTAAAAAATGCTTTTGCCTCACCTTTGTGTGTTAAAAATAGGTGTCCGGAAAATGAAGATCGTAAGACTTGGTTTATTGCGCCTGCTCCAGCTATTGCTGGAATTCCAGCTGCAGAGGAGTTACAGAGGGAGCTGGAAAAAAGCTCACCTAGCACTCCTATGGGTAAAGTATCAGAAAATAGAATCACAGAATCATTGCAACCTTTGGAAAATGTCTTTAGGATGATCAAGTCCACCCATAAACCCAACACTGCAAAGTCCAACCAGTGTCAAACAATGTCAAGTATTACTTGACATTGATATTAAATTACTCAAATAATTAGTGTGACAGATCATTCCTCTTTTGCTGTGAAATATGAAATATTCTAGGTATGCAAGTAGAGACTTTATATATAAGTCTCTATATAAGAGACTTTGATATAATATATCAAAGAATGTGTTTGAGTTGAGAAGGATGGTCTTAGATGTGCCAGGAGCATAGCAGTCCTCTTTAGGCATAAAGATACCACAAGTTTGCTATGTGGAAGTGTGCAAGGTAAGAAGTATAATCAAAATTTCATTTTCTGCACATTGTTTCACGGAGCATTGTAACGCAGTGGGAAGTGGCTGTAAGAGCGTAATGTTGTCACATGGATCTGATGGCCTGTCTGCCCCCCAAGAACAGAGAGTTTATGTGACACTCACTTTTTTCTTCCCTTTTTTGGGGCTTTAATCAAATTGATCAGGCGGCCGAATTTGAATCTGGTCATTAATTGCTGCTAAGTGGCATATTCCTAGACATTCAGGATTATCTTAAGGAAATTTATTGTAAAGAATGCCATTGCTTTATCTCTGTCAACTAGATTTGTGCATTTCTTACCTGCTGTGCTGATTTATAATATTCTCTATTTAGAAATTTTAGTAAAAGAGAAGGTGGGTTTTTTTCTGCTTAATGCAAGAATAATTCCATTAAGAGCTACTTATTCAAAGAAGCTTTTTGACGTTTGTAGAATTAAAACTATTGGGGTTGTGTCACAAACAGGGCATTGTAATTTTGAGTTTCTGGATGGATAACATTGAAATTAAGACAGCAAAATAGAGTTGTTGTTATCTTGTTGCATTTAGTTGCTTGTTTCTGTTTGTGCATTTTCCTTCCTGCTGCCAACAGCAATGCTTGTTGATCTGGTCAGCCAGATCAGGACACTGATTCTACTGAGAATTAACCCTGCAAAAGGTGATAACCAAGAAGGTTATGAAACCAGCCTGTCACCAACATCAGCAACCAGTTCTGACTGTTGAGATTGCAGTGTTTATTTCAGCAGGAACTTTGTAGCAGGAACTTCAAGCTTGGTCATTGTGCCATTTTTTTAAAAGATCTATGTTTCTGGTGGAGTTCTGACATACAAACTATTTTGTAGTTCTGAAGAATAGCTTTTAACCTTTATTTTGCATATGGAGGAAAGAAATTATTTATATTTATTTTATTATATATATAAGAAATTGTTTATAACTTTTTATTGACAATGCTTACGTCACATTCATTAGCACAAGTCATAAAATACACACTAAAGTTCTTGCAATTAGATAGAAATATCAGTTTGTATAATAGATGTGAATTTGGTTGATTCTGTGGGAAAGATATTTGATAACTGTGAGTAAGAATATGAATATTAATGAAATAATAATTTACAGTTTTTGTAGGGGGGAGCAAGCATGAGAAGTTTGTACAACAGTGTAAGAGTAACACAGAGAAAGTAGAAGATAAATCATCAGCACCTGTTCTTTTTGGCATAACCCCTGAAAAAGAAGCCCTACAATTAAGTCTAGGAGAAAGAGATAAAATTAATTTTCAGCATGGAAATCTGAAAGTGGTTTCACCTTTTCTCTCCTTTGATGAAAATGAATCTAAAAGAGTAATAGGTTTTTTCCAGCAACCAGAAAATAATAAAGCATTAAGTGAAAACGATGATGAGAGTGTCCATTCAACATTAAGAAAAAGGTATGTGTCTAGTCAACTCAGACAATTTATCACTGTCAGAATAATATTATTATTTTAGATAAATCTCTTGAACACAAAGTTTGGGATCCTTCAATTGAAGGTACTTTAATAGGCTCCAGATGCTAATTCTTTCAGTATAAGGAAAAAAAAAAGTTTATTTTTGGCAATATTTTAGTAATTTAATTAAATGTGTCCTGAGCTCAGCCTCATTCATGAGAAAAGTAAGCATTGGTTTGTTGCTTTAAAGTTTAAATAAGTCTTTAGATAACAGAGCTTTTGGAAAATACTTCTCTGAATTCATTACCTGCATGGTGACAAGGAAGAAGGCTGAGACAATTTGCTTTGCTGAGCAGAGGTCAGCTAGTCAGGACTACCTTGAGCAGTTCTCAGTGTGATTTTAGTGCTGCCTGGGAGGAGAGATTTTATCAATAAACTGCTCTTCTGTGTCCAGCTCCTCCCATTCCTCAGAACCTGGATGTCTCTATTGGTTTTAATGATGCAGAAATTCAGAATTAATATGCTATTAGGAGTCAGAGCCCATCTGGGCAGGCAATTTATTCTTTCATGTTCTTTCTGGAATGAAAGTGAAGTTAAAATGTATCTTAAAAGGAGTCTTTAGGTCATATTACACAAAGTTAGATACAATTTTACCAGTTCTGCTGCTCATACGAGTGTCCATCTAGTATTTTTCAAATATTAGATAAACTGTAACATTACAACAAGCTAATGAAAATTCTGGATCTTTTGCAGCTTATTTAAAAAGTCTGGCAATGTGCATAAAAATACAGAATTTAAAGCTGGTTCTGTTGATGTGAAAGAAATTGGTGCTTCCTTAAATACAAATGAAAATATGAAAGAAGTGACTAAGGAAGGTTTTTTGAGAAATAGTCATCATGGTCCAATAACTAAAGACTCAGATTTTACTTTGCATAGGGTAAATAATGAGGAGATTGTGTCTGGAAATGGAATTAAAATTCAATCATTTTCTAATGCTTCAGAGATTCTGGACATGACAGGTAATTATTTTTACTCTATTTCAAGAAAAATAGTCCATTGTCTGTCTTTAGTATATAATAATAAAGGGTATCCAAGATCTGAGGTAGAGTGAAGAACATTTCCCCACCAGCTCAAGCTGAGATAATTGGCTAAAACTGATAGAATGTATTGCAGTCCTGTGGAACTTAATTGCATTGTTTTTTAATATGAACTGGCTAAACAATTTGTGAAGAAGATTCACATTTCCAGAAGTACTAAGTCATGTAAACCTCTTTGAAAATATCATTTCACATCCCCTCAGCAATTTGAAAAAAACTAGCCTTATTCCTTTGTGTGGTAAAGAGTTTCATCTTCATTTGAAAACAGAAATTGAAAATTAAATGTTTATTTGTGGTGTGGCTCACATTTGTATCTTTGTAGGAATAGATTTTAAGTAGGAGATACCTAGAAAATGGAGGGAAGTGGTAAGATTTTGATGAAATTATAAAATATGTGGTTTAGAAATTATTTTTGGCTTTTAATAGTTTTTAAGTAAGTGCAGTTTATTTCTAGATTTTTATTTCTAGATTTTGAACTTTTTGGGACATGACACATCTGTGGAATGTACCTTGTGTGACTTCTGACTACTACAGAAATATGGAGTAGAAAATTAGTTCTAGCAGAAAAATGTAGGGCGGAGCAGTGTCTTAGGATGGGATTTGAAAACAGGTCGAAATGGAAAGTGAGATTCCTGTCTGATTGCCTTATGAGCAATGGTGATTCAGTTTGTGGGTGAGGGGGCAGCAGTGGATACCATTCACTTTGCCTTCAGCAAGGGTTTCCATACCACAGAGTGGTTGAGAAACCACTTCCACAGCATTCTGGTACCCACATAGAGCACTAGGAGTGGATCAGCAACTGCCTGGTGTAAAAGTGATTGGCTGGGCTCAGGGGGTGGTGGGGGACTGGTCACACTGCCCACATGCCAGCAGCAAGGGGATGCAGGGGTCTGCTCTGCAGGAGAGGCCTGACAGCAATCTCATCAAATTCAGCAGGAACAAATCCACAGGCCTGCCCCGGGGAAATAGAAGAATCCCTGGCGTTTCTCTGGGATGGTTTGACTGAGGGCAGCTTGTGAAAAAGTGCCTGGGGCCTGGTGAGCAGCTTGCTGAACTTGAGTGAGCAGTGTGTCCCCGCAGTAACAGAGGCCACCAGCATCCTAGGCTTTGTTAACAAAGCTAGGGAGTTTAGAGAAGTGATTATCCCTTTCTTGGCACTTTTGAGACCACAGCTAGATACTGCATCAAGTTTTTAGTCTCTGGTACATGCAAGATACCCTTAAACTGGAGTGAGTTCATGAAAGGGCCACCACTATGGCCTTTTTAAATGATAAGCTGGTGACCTCCCTGTCCTATCCCATCTTCTCCTTTCTATCACCTGGACCTTGTTGCAGCCTTGAAGCTCCCTACACAACACACAGCTTGGGGTCAGGAAGATACTTTTCATGGTTATTGGTTGAAAAATAATCTTATTTATAAGTGAACTATTTTTACTTCTTTAGGAACTACAGGAAGAGAATTGGAAATTTTGAGGGCCGTTACAGAAATACGTATCCTTGGATTTGCTGGATGTGGTTTTCCTGATTTTATTACAGTGCTTTTACATTTGTAAAATTATAGTGTTTGATTTGTAGCCATAGAAATTAATGCATTACATTATACCAGTTTCAATTTGTAGCATAATGCTGGGACTCAAATGTTCAATAGGTGTTTATCCTTTTGACTTCCAAAGTCAAAACTTATCATATTCCTTAGTGGTCTGTACTTATGTTGTAGTGTGCCTATACTGTGTTTCCATTCTTAAAGCAGATTTTACCATAATTTTTTTTCTTCTTGGCCCTGCCTTGAACATAACCAAGCATTCATCTATATCTATCAAACTTCTGGGGTTTTTACACACTCTTTTCAATACTTTGTTTATAGGAACCCATCAAATGGTAGGTTAAATATCAGGAAGAGGAAATGTCTAAATGTAGGCACCTTAAATTCATGTAAATAGCTTTATAAAGGCAGTTTTCAAAGTTAGTAAGGATTCTATTGTTGTGAATTTATCAATTAAGGATCATTAATGCTATGTAGTTTGAAAGTAAATCACTTATTTAGAGCAGGGATTTTAATTTTTTTTTTAAATCCTGGTTTTCTTTATTCTAATGTTATTTGCTTTTTTAACCCATTTTTAACTGCTTTTATTTCTTGCTTTACTCCTGTATCTTTTCTTTTGTAGTCATTTAGTGTGCCATGGATCTGAGGCCTTAGAAGTTCATTGTTCCTGTTGCTGTTGGTGTCACACCTGGTTGTGTGCTCACCTCAGCCTGAGGAGATGCTCACAGTCAGGCTGCTTATGTGGCTGCTCTGCGAGTCCAGACAGGGATCAGCTCGCTGCTCTGGAGCTGTAACCCAGCAATGCTCCCTGTTCATCTCCCACGTATTATAGATAAGAACGTTGTCTGAACTACACACATTATTGGCAACTGAAAAATATCTTTAAACCAATTTAAAAGTGATCATAGGTGAATTTTTTTGCTACTGTTATCTCTGGGCATACAGTATTATGCTAAATAATTTGTATTTGTTGTATTACAAATATTATGTGACCACTGACACCTTAGGTAACAGCTGTGTTCTGCTTGTTCATGTATCTGATTTGTCCCTTGCAGCTTCACATTCCATACCTGTCTGCCATCCTATAAAGCCTATGCCAGGGAGGAGGTTCTTGATTATTGCTATAATCCTGAGACTTCTCAAATAAGTTGTGGTTTTTTCAGTGATACGGAATATATGGCACACCAGGAATCTAAAGCTACTAATAATACTAATAAAACTACTAATAATAGATTACTTTTGGATAACTTTTTACAAGCCTGTGTAATATTGTGGTATGTTTTAAGTTTGCATTTAAATTGCAAGGACAAGATGCATTTGCATTCCTAGAATTTTATAATTTATGCTCTAGTATTTTAAATTCCTTAATGCTCTCAAGCAACCCAATTTAGAAGTATTTTTAAGGAGTTCCCATATTTTAACTATGCACAGTCAAAAGCTTTGGATGATGTAAGTATGGAACATAAACTGCAGCTGCAAGTAGTGCTTTATAGATAAATTTAAGTGGGACTTTGATATTCAGAGCATAAAAGGGAGTAGAAAATTATAATATATGTAGAACCTCTTCCTGGAATAGTTTATCAGGGTTGTGCTTAGCTGGGAGAAGAGACCAGAAAAACTTTAAAATGTGTTTTTCTCAGTTTAAAATACATTTATGTTAAGATGAGAATTACATTTATGCATAAAGATTGGTAATATATTTGCAAGGAGGAGGAAGGGTGGGTGAGTGAGTGACATGGGTGAGTGACACTGCAGAGGGGGAAAGAGGGAAGACTCAATCTCAGAGGAAAATGAGGGAGCTTGCCTTGAATACACTTGGCTTCTAAGGTGGTGAAGGATAAAATATGTGGAAAGGAAGCACAGTCATGCAGACCTTTCATTTGTCATTGAAAACTTAACAGGACTTGGCAATTCTTTCCTAGCTTTTATATACAGATAGGAACTTTGTGATTTGTGCTCCAACTGGCTCTGGGAAGACTGTAATGTTCGAACTAGCTATTACCAGATTACTCATGGAAGCCCCACTGCCTTGGTTAAACATTAAAGTTGTTTACAGTAAGTATTATGCAGCTTTAAACATTTTGGTGACAGAAGAGAAAATGTCATTCTGGGAATGCAGAGATCTGGAGTGAGTCCAGGAATAATATTGAGATTAAATACATTAAGGTATTGCAACCTGCTTCATTCTTTACAAAGTTGATTTAGTGTTCATTTGTGGTACCATTGTAACTGTTACTAGTACTTAACAGCACTGTGTAATTGTAGTGTTCAGCATTGCCTATACAAATAAAAATTAGAAAATCCTGTAGAAGTTTGTCCTCCAAGAAGGTGAGATGTACGCAAAATGTAAGGAGGAAGCAAATTCTTAATGCATGGTTTCTGGCCAACACTATCTTTTGTATGGCTGGCTATTGCTCTGAGATGAGGATCAAATTTTTCAGGATTCACTTACCTGGCAACGTTTCCTGCTGTTTTCTGAATACTACCTCAGAGGCACCAGAACTGTGATCTTCATAAATTTAACTGATCTGTGTAGAAATATGAAAATACGTGGAGATACTCACACCAGTTACACTTTTTTTCTTTCCTTCTTAGAGAACTGAGTTAATATTGTGTAAATTTTATTAAATTGGTGCTTTTGTCCCAGTTTTAATTTATTTCTATGTGTTTGTCAGCCTTGCTATTAAAGGTTTTATCCTTATATTTACAAAAGATTCATATTTGTTTTTTATTCCATTTTGTTCAACTTCTTACAATAAGGCTAGTGTTGCTTTCGAGTTTACTGTGGGTTGTAAACTGGTCTTAGAAGCAGGCATGTGCTACAGGTTCTCTGTCAGCTGAACCAGGTTGAGTGTATGGTAATAGTTTCCACTTGCCTTGGTAGAATTACTACAACTTGGTTGGTTGGAACTGTCAGTAAGGAAGCAGTTAGCTGCTAGTGGAGGTAAATCTGCTGACCTTTCCAGATTCCACAAAGATGGAGAAGGAGACTTGTAAGTTTTCTGAATGTTGGAACAGAGGTTGTAATCACACTATGTCCTGCTGGTGTGAGCACTGGTGCCTGGTTCATCAGTGGCCCCATATATATGAATTTGCTTGCAGTAGTTCTGTTGAGTTGTTTTCCTGTAGCTTTACATCCAAGGACTGGTGACTGTAGTTCCAGGAGCAATCTCTTGCTTCTTGCATTGCTGAAGATGATTAGCTTTGTGATTTTGTGAATTACTTGCTGGTAGCTTAATCAGTTTTCTGGAGCTAATTATTTCTCTGATGCTCTTATGAGATTTTACACCTCTTTCTGAAGCAGAGACTGGTTCTTATATCTCTTCATTTAGAAGTAATTTGTGAGCTATTATGCAGAAATAATTCATATTCCAGTACCTCTAACTAACTAGAATGTAATCCCTGCAAGCTCTATTATACTAGGGCTGTTTTAGACTGCCTCTTTCACTTAAATCACTGCATTTTCCGTATAGATTAATCATCTAGTATAGCCTTACATGTATTGTTAATATCAGTCCTTATTGAGAATGATATCTGATTTCTGGGAAAAAAGAGTCTGCAAAAGTACAGTGTGTATTCTCAGGAAAAGAAAAAAAAAAAGAGTAGATTGTTTTAGGATTCTGTTTGTGAGAACCAGCATGAGAACTGCTACCTGCTGTGTTAGCTGCTTCATATGACCCTACACTTAACTGTACACTTGATTTTGATAGAATACCAGAAGAAATAAAAGTCTGTCTCTTGCTCTTGAATGGTTTTTCACTTATACTTTGCTCTCTGAATACAGAGTATTCAAATCATTCTTAACTGGGAAAAGGTTGGTGTTTCTCTGATCTTCAATTAGAAAATATGTATTTCCTGTGGTTTCTTCCATCTGTGAAAAAAACCTTTGATAGCTGAATGATTGTTTCCATGTGGTACTGCAAAGAAAAATCAAACCCAACAGGATAAAGGATTAAGAGAGAGCATAAATAATCTTAATTAAAGGGTTCTGTTTCTGCTTGCTGATGGGAAGAAATAGGGCCCAAAGCTCAATATTGATTGTGCACATGGAGTAGGATAATAAGAACAGTAACACCAGTTACAGATTTTATGGTTCTGGAAGCAAAGCTGAAAATTAGGGAAATTAAATTCAAGAAGGCATCTTACTAAAGAAACTAAATGCATACATTTCTAATACAGTTGAAGATTTGGTTTTCCTGATTTAATTTTCGTTATTTGGTGTTGTTTTTAGTGGCTCCAATAAAAGCTCTATGCAGTCAGCGTTTTGATGACTGGAAAGAAAAATTTGGACCTATAGGACTCATCTGCAAGGAGTTGACAGGAGATACAGTGATGGATGATTTATTTGAAATACATCATGCTGACATTATTATCACTACACCTGTAGGTTTCATTCCCAGTTCTTACAAGAACTTAGAATAAACAGACATGAGTGGTCTCCTGCAGCAAGGACTGCTCTTTTTTCGTTTTTTTGGTAATACACAGTAATTTTGTGATCCTTTTGTTTGTCTGCACACTGCTGTACACACTCTCAGTTCATATAAACGAAAGTTAGTAATATAATAATGTGCCAGATGAAACGTAGATGGCATTAGCTTGAATTAATTTGTTTCTGTTTAAAGATTTATTGACGTTTATGCAGGTCTCCATGTACTATAGTTGTGGCATGTGTTGGCATTTAAAACACCTTTCAGCTTCTATTGTTGTTTTGATGTGTTGTTTTTTTCCTCCAAGGAAAAGTGGGATAGCATGACTAGAAGGTGGAGAGACAACTCTATAGTCCAGCTTGTGCGACTGTTTCTCATCGATGAGGTAAGAAAATGAATGGTGATTTATGCACTGCTTTTATATCTTTTGCAAAGATAAAAGGAATCTTAGAAAATATTAAATGTATTTAGTACATGTCCGATTGTAACTGGAAAATATTTAGCACATCTTTTAAAATTCCTGATAGGTACACGTTATAAAGGATGAAAGCCGTGGTGCAACTTTGGAAGTTGTAGTCAGTCGGATGAAAACTATTCAGTCTTCTCTTTGGCGTCACTTAGAGAAACATGACACTGTTCCTCCCCTGAGATTTGTAGCTGTTTCTGCAACAATCCCAAATACTCAAGATGTAAGAGTTACATTTCAACCATATTTTGATTGGTGGAGTTGTGTTTTATAAAATTTGTCTGGAATTACAATTTTAGATTGATAGCAAAATAGTAATTTTTAAGCTGTCATCTGAAGACAGCTATGAGGCTGCTGCTAATGTAAGATTACCTTCAACCATATGGAAATGTCAGCCATGTATGTACATGCTTCAGTTTTAGATTTCTGCTTGTTATTTTTACCTCATATGTGCAAATCACAACAGAATTGAGATTTCAGTCCAAATTATATTGGTCCTGCAAAAAGCAGCCTCTCACCTGTGATTTTAAAAGATAAAGAAATATGTTAGTAGTTTACGCATGACAAAAGCTAAGTTAATTATTCTGTGATGTTATTAGAGCTGGAGCACAATTAAAAGAAGAAATTTATGTTTTCTGTTCTACTTTTTTAAAGATTGCAGAATGGCTTTCAGATAGTAAGATGCCTGCTGTTTGCCTGAAAATAGATGAGGATCAACGACCAGTGAAGCTACGCAAAATTGTGCTTGGTTTTCCTTGCAGTGACAATCAGACAGAATTCAAATTTGACTTAACTCTTAACTACAAGATAGCTAGCGTTATACAAACATACTCGGAGCAAAAACCAGCACTTGTGGTACACAGCTTTTTTTTATCATGTTTGAAATTGTTTCTTTCTTAAAAGTGTTGATTCAAAAAAATATCTTTTATTTATAGTTTTGTGCCACAAGAAAAGGAGTACAGCAGGCTGCTTCTGTTCTTGCAAAAGATGCTAAATTTCTACTGAGTATAGAACAGAAACAAAGGTATTTTTCTATTTAAGTTGGAAGTAAGTGTTTGTACATTTTAGTAACCTGTGATATCTGTGAAGAAAGCTGTTGAGCTAATACAGTTTCTAGAAGAGGAGTGTGCAACAAAATCATCATCACAGTTGACATTCTTTTTTGGTAAATTTGCGTTCTTCTTGGGAAGTTTTGTTTACTTCTCAGAGTTTTAGGGTATCTTTCACTGTCATTAAGTTGTTTCTCAAAGCTGTTTTCTGAACATAAAAATGCTAATTCTTACGGCCTTCTGAGACCTTGTAATGCAAAGATTAAGCATATGAATAGTTGAATTGGATGTGACTTTACTAGTGTTTTAAGTTGTCTTTACTTTTTCAGATACTGTTAACAAATATAACCATATTAATTATTTTTTACTTCAGGGTTGCCTAGTCATGGTAACTGCAGAAGCTACTTCTGGCTTTGGACCTAAAATACGATCTTATTTGCTTTATGTGAACAACACATAAGGATTGTTGATTGTCACTTGGAAAGATGACCAGGCTTGAAAAGCTGTAACGGCTGCCCCAGAGAGTCAGTCTGTTCTCTCTGTGAGGATGGGAAGGGTGGTGGTTGAAAATAACCAAAGAATGTATATTTTTAAATTTGTTTTTTTGTTGTTGTTTGTGTGTGTTGCATAGATTACAGGGGTTTGCAAATTCATTGAAGGATTCCAAACTCAGAGGTAAATATAACCTACAACTTCTCTGTTCTGTGATTGAATATTTGCTTCAGGAAACCTAGTCAAATGATGTATATAATAATTTCATTATCAGACCTTTTGACGTATGGTGTGGCTTACCATCATGCGGGTATGGAGATATCAGACAGAAAAATAATTGAAGGAGCTTTTACTGTTGGAGACTTGCCAGTACTTTGTAAGTAAAATTAACTTCAAAAGCCAAAATTTAATTTCTGTATCCTGAGAACATTGCAGTTTGGAAGTAATATTTTATGGTTCTATGGTTTGCTTAACCTTTGGAAGTTGTGAAATCCAGGTGGAGGTGTTTTTGTGTTTCACATGTACTTTTACCTTGTGAGCCTACATATGCACTGTTACTAAAGACGGTAGAACTTCTTTTCACCACACATGGAGGTCATCCCCCTCGTATGTCCATATAGATCTGGCCATGTCTGTTTCATTTTCCTACCATTGAACCCTGCCATTGAGGTGGAGTTCTGTGCTAGTGAATCTTTCCTCTGAGTGTCTGAGATGTTTTCTTTGCAAGTGGCTTCCCTGAAGGTAATTGTCTACATTTATGCATCTTAGGTGGGCAGGATGCTATTTTCAAACTCCCATACATGGTGTTGTGACTGATGGGGAGGTCCCTAAGAAATAGTCCATCTGTTGTTTTGTGAAATGAGAAGGGATTTGCGATGTGATTGTCTCATCTCATCTGGGCTTTCTTTTTCTGTAAAAAAAAGTTCCAGACCCTATGGGGAATTGTCTGTGTGGTTCATATGCAACACTAAATGATCTGTGGATATTTTTCTTTCCTGTTAAATTGGTCATAAGAAAAAATAATATAATTACTAATTTTAATTTTCATTTCATTTCCAGAAGATTTGGAAATTTCAATAATCCTTTATTTTCCTAGCAGAATAGTAATATCAGCTGGCCCATATGACTGGCTTTCTGTGTTGAATTCTTGCCACTCCATATATTCTTTAGAGAAAGTGAATTAGGAAACATGAGTGTAAGACTGCTGTTTTCTGTGTGAGAATGTGTGTATTGGTAAAGTGTTGTGAAGTATTGGTGGTGGTTCTGGTTTGGTACCATGGATATAAACAATGCTAATGGCTAATGATTTAAAAAATATATCTTAATATTGACCACTACTAAGCAAGATGAAGCCATGGTTCTATTCAAATTCATACCCTTGAAGAAATAAGAGTAAGGTTTCTTCATTGTGTGTCTGTTATATTGAACATGGATTGTATTCTTGATTATCTCCAAGTATAAAGGAACATTTAAGTAAAAGTGGGATGTAATTTGTTAAAGAATATGAGAACAAATGAATGCTGATGATCAGATACACAGAAACTGTTATGTAAATACTTGTCTGAAATCTACATCAAATTCTTTGTGGTGCAGAATGTCCACTGATTCCACTAGAAACTAAGAACTCTTAGGCATCAAGGGTTAAGTTACCTATTTGCTGCTTGATTAGTGTCTGCTAGACATTTTGATGGTGTTCATATACTTTGATCTGATGTAGTTACTACTAGCACCTTAGCTATGGGAGTCAATCTGCCTGCACACCTGGTGGTTATAAAATCCACAATGCATTATGTTGGAGGAGTGTTTCAAGAGTACAGTGAAACTGATATTCTGCAAATGATTGGGAGAGCTGGAAGGCCTCAGGTAAGTGAATGTTTTATTGTATTGATGCTGTCTATAGGCAAATTAGTAGAAGCTATTCTTGCAGAAGAAAGTACAATGCCATGAATTTTGCTGCAGCATTTAGTTTTTAAAGGGTTATTAATACTTAAATTACTCCTAGGTAAGTTTTCTGTTGAGAAAGAAATCTGTTTGCTTTTGTATTGTCCATCAAAAATCACTGCTTCACCTTGCAGTGGAAAAAGATCTGAAGATTACATTTGGGTTACATAGAGAATGAGGATTAGAGAGAAAGTAGGAAACTGGCATACAATACTCATTTTAGACAGGATTTTGAGAAAAGAATTTTAGAAGATTCAGCAGCTATGTGATGCATATTCAACTGTGTTTTTTTCTAAGAACTAAAGAGCAGTTTTTATTTGGGGTTTTATTTTTCAGTTTGACACTACTGCCACAGCAGTTATTATGACTCGTTGCAGTACCAGGGAGAGATATATACAGATGTTAAATGGAGCTGATATAATAGAGAGCAGGTAACTAAGTAGATAGTAGCAGGTAACTCTGTAGATAGTAGCTAAACTTCATAGTGTCTGCAGAATCTGTTTTTCTTCATGTGGGGTTTGGGCTGCTTCTTTGGTCTATTTAGAAGAAATCAGGAAAGAATTAAGGAAAATAAAGCCAAGCTTGTCGGTAGTTAATGTTCTCTTGTTTTATTAGCCAAAAGAATCTTTAGGACATCTTAAGCTCAAAAAAAAAAAAAAAGTTTTAGATTCCTGCTGGAAAACTGAGGAAGGTGAAAGATATTTATTGCAAAGACAAAAAGCAGGAATTGAAGGCAGCCCCTGTCTCTGAATTTCTAGATGATAGAGTCTGGAAAGTATTAGACCTATATTTGCTGTTATGAGATTATCATGAGAAATATGTGGGAAAGTTGGGATGTTAAAAGGTAAAACAGGAAATTTTACTCATTTAATTTTATTAAGGTTTAATTTTTCAAATATATTTAGAATATCAACAGCACAGAATGTCTGTGCTGTAATTTTTAAATGCTTGGAACTTTGTTTTCTAGTAAATGTGGAACTTCACTATTGACAGTTTATTTTTGCTTGCTAGGCATTATGCCATAATAAAAAAATTGCATTATTAATTACTTACATAATCTTTACTGTTCTACATAATCTTACTGCTTTATCTACTGTTCTATCAATTTCACTGATTACAGTGAACAGTTGTGGTTTGAGGGGAGGGGTTTGTTTGATTTTGTTCCTTCTCAAAAATTAGTTTTAGCACTTTTTGTATTGCTCATTGGTACATTTAACATTTAAACATTTAACATTTTAACTCTTGTTTTTTTGTGCTAGCTTGCACAGGCACCTTGTTGAACACTTAAATGCAGAAATAGTGCTACATACTGTCACGGATGTCAGTGTAGCTTTGGAATGGATACGATCAACATTCTTGTACATTAGAGCCTTAAAAAATCCAACTCATTATGGTTTGTTAGAGTTTATTTTTTTAATTCATCTAACTGTGGCATTACGATGAGTTATTTCCATTTTATTTGTCTGTCATTTTCTTATAGACTGTTATTTCATAACGTGATGAGAACAAGATGTGCAATGTGGCCTATAACATTTTGTTCTTTAACATAAGTAGTGGGAGTTTCAGCATGGTATAACTTTTAAAAACTGTGAAAAACATTTACGGCTTCATAATCCATTTCTTTTTATCTTCATATACTGGGCCATGTATTAATACAGTATCAAGCCATAATGTATTTTGCACTGCTGAATATGTAATCTGCTAAGAAAAAGAATAGTCTAGTATTTCATAGTTTTTTTCTAGAATAAAATTCTAGTTATCTTAATTCCAATGTCTTCAGTTTGTCTTGTCTAGAACATTATCCCAGTCCCCAGCCCTGACCATATATTTGTTCCTGCCCACTTGCTCTACGCCTGATTTTGAAGTCATTGGGTAATTGCTGGAGACAATTTTATGTAAGGATCTATAGCTGGAACATAGCACATCTAGTACTTGAATGGATGTTACAATTTAGGTGGTTTCCTATATTCCAAAATAAGAAAACTGTACCTGGAAGTTTCTACTGACATTTCTGAAACTTTTAGGACTCTGATATTTTACATGGAGGAATGTCTGCAGCTTTTACCTTTGCACATCTGTTCTAGCAGTCTCTTACTGATACTTAGATAGTTACACCCTGTAAGACTTCTTACTTGTTTGCAGTATAATAAATATTCCCACATTTTACACTTCAGGGTATTTATCTGCTTCCTAAAAATCAGCAAATCAGTTTTAATGGGTAATGACACTGAGGAGGAAGTGTATGATAGTACTAGGTTAAAACAACTTTTGTCTTTGCCATGAAGGTTTTTCATCTGGATTAGATAAAGTTGGAATTGAAGCAAAATTACAAGGTAAGTGGCTTCTTAGCTTTTTTCAGTAAAATGTTGCAATTTAGGGCAGGTACACCCATGTTTATTATCTATATCCATTAATTTCAACAGATCCATTTGCAGAACAAATGTAATTTACTGTGTGTTAATAATTTTATTTTGTTATTAATATTTTTAAATACTATCGGTACCTTTTAACTGATAGAAAAATTTTTCTTGTATAGAGGAAAATCATTAAATGCCTTTACCTACTTTATCTCCATATACATGCTCAGAAATATGGAGCAGAATATTTTAATTTTGCTTGTTTGTCATTCTTCCTAATTTTCCTTTTAATTTCTGTTACTATACTTTCAAAAAAGTTCTTTTCAGAAAATGTCATCTTCCGTTCATAAATTTAGCCTTGAAAGCAAAGGATATAAAATGGAAACATCTTTGCCTTGTCCAGAAACAATTTAAACTTGCATGAGTTTAAGAGGCTTTTTTTTTTTTTTTTTTTTGCTAGGAGTTGAATAAAACCCAGTTATAAACCTTTTTTTAAAAAATACTGCATTTTAGCTATTTGCAATTCCATTACACAACATACAGTGGACAAAATCATCTGTGAATTGTTGTCTATTAACTTTAAATACAGAAGTAGCATACTGGTTTGTTTTGTTAATTTATTTTAAAGTAAGTTTTCTAGTACTTTAAATGTTAGTATATTTATAAAAGAGTACTTGCTATCAAGTTCTGCAAATCTACAAATACAATTTTCTTTCTTCAGTGAAAGTCCATCCAGACCATTTGGAGCTAAAATGTCTGGAAGATCTGGTCCATGAAAATGGACAGATAAAATGCCCAGGAATTTGTAGAACTTGGACTCCACTTACACATTTTTAACATAACTGTGTAGGAAACATTTGTGATTGATTTTGGGCTTGGTGGCATGATGGTGAGGCTGTTCATTATGTAAGGGTTTCAAGGGCCTTCAGGAACACAGTATATTTGTTACCACTTGAACTCCCCAAATGTGAGGGACATTGACTGTGACTTGCAAACAGTGAAAAGAGGAGTACATATCAGTAAGAAAATTTGCCTCTTTCAGTAGTTTTCTATCTTTTCCTGTCTTTGACATCAGGAGTTTTCTATTCTTGTCATGTAGGTTGAAAGGAATAGAGGGAATGTAGCACGATACTACCTAAATAAGCCTTTATGGGAGAAAGCATGGTTTAAAATGTACAGATAGTGCTAGAAGAATTCAATTAATGCATTTTTAGTGTGGATTATATTTCCTTGCAGTTCTGATATTAAAAACTATATCCTCTTCCCTGCAACATGAAATATTTTGTAGTAATGTATATAATGTTTTCATATATTTCATGTGTAAAGTGAATGATTGCTAGGGGAACTATCTCTTTGAGTGCTAAGTGACTTCTAAATTCTGAATATCGCCTTGATCTTGAAAAAGAGAGAACAAAAGCCTTTGGTCATTCTTATGCAGGTACCTGACACAATGGGTTTAGTGAAATAGATACAAATGCACCTGATACAGTATGAAAATTTCTAATGAAGGATTCATGAATACTTGTGGGTATTTGAAATTTGAACCATTTCAGTGTTAGCTCTGTAGCAAAAGTCTTTTGTAAAAGTGCTTGTGGGCTCTCTGATCTGTCACTCAAAATTGAATATGGCAGCCTACATTCCAGCATCTAGTTTCTTTTCCTTTGCAACTTTTGCCTTACTGAAAAACAGTTGGCTTGTCCTTATCAATTATCTTTCAGGGAGTTTCCCCAGAGAGAAGTTAACCAACAAATTTAATAGAAGGATTCCAAAACCTTTTCTTGTGTTCAGTGGAATTACTGGGGTACACATTCATACTATTTGATGATGATGTTTGTAGTTTGTACATGAATGAGGTATTTTTAGTACATGCAGAAAACATTTTTCAAATTTTTAACAGAACTGTGTCTGAAGAACTTAAATGATTTATCAGCTTTTGATTTGATCAGGATGGATGAAGCAAATAATTTCAAACCAACAGGTAATACTTGTTTCAAATAAACTAATTTTCAGAAGTGATGTAGAGATGGAAGTGAACTATGAAGGGTCTCAGCTACCCTTGTGACCCATTAATAAGAGCACATAAATGTAGTAGAGAGTAAAATCTGAGGGATTTTTTGAGTAGAATATATGGACAAGTTCCTTGACCAAGTCATGGATATTCATTCTCTTAATCTTGTTTCATGAATAGATCTTCTCTTGTTGCTGAAAATTTGTTATAGACTAGAAGATTGCAGAACACTGACAGGATAGTTGGTTGTGGCACAGTGCAAGGAAGGACAGGTTTTATCAATACCTGCTCTTCTCTAGGGTCCTCTGCTAGAAGTGTTTGGCTTCTTAGCAAGCACAGTTCGCTGCCTGGTGTGTTAGTGGGACTTAATCTCCATTGGAGAGAATTACCACTGCACATGGTTCTTTCTGCCACTCTGTGATCGGCTCAGTCATGTCCATCACACAGCTGGGGACAATAACATACTGAGTAGTGGGGGTAAATCCCACAGAGGCCTGTAGTAAGAAAATTAATTTAATTTTGTGGCTTAAAAAACTAAGCCATTAAAATATACTTGACATACTTATTTTTAAGGTATATTCTTCTTTTACAGAGACTGGAAGATTAATGGCATGGTATTACATTGCATTTGATACAGTGAAGCAGTTTTTCACAATTAAGGGAACTGAGACACTAAATGAATTGGTAATTTGAGTTTTTTTTTTAATTACATATGTTCAATTGTTTTTAAACAGTCTGAAAAAAGAAGCATAAGGTGTTATTTATTTTAAAGAGCTCAGGCTTTGTATAAAGTTTTAGAGAATACATCTAATTGAATTAATATGGAGTATTTTTGAGACTGTACTTTGAGATCTTTTGATTTCCAACTCTTTCTCTGCTCACTAACCTTGCTTATGAAGATGCAAAGTTGCTGAAGCTGTTCTGTTTATGTATTAAAAGCGTTAATGTTTTCTGCTTTAGTAGGTTTCATTTGTTGTGAAAAACATCTGCATCAAGAGCAGGTTTTACTTTTAAGGGAATTGTCTTTCTGTTTGAAGCAGCTTTCCTCTTTCAGCTAACAAGTTGTTATCTGAAGCACAAGATGTTTTGTTTTCAAGCAAATACTGTGGTAAAACAGATTTGCTGTGAAAAAAAAAATGGAACACTTGTTCTGCTGTGACTATCTTTGTTGTTAAAGTGTGAAGAAAGTGGGGTGAATACATAACAGAAAAAGTTGTTTGTATTTCTTTGTTCCTTGTATAAAGTGTTAGTAATGTGTATGGTTGATTTTAGATAACCTCAACTGAAATAGCAATCTAAAAGCTGAAAGAAAAATTTTCCCCTTTTATTAATAGCCTCTATAGGAAGAGGAAAGAAAGCTGGTCAGTATTAAAAAACTGATGGATTGTGTCTTCGCAGTCATACTGTTGAGACAATAAAATTTTTTAAGTGTTCTTTAAAAAAAATAGCAGAAGTAATAGAAAAAATGGCAAATTAAAGCAATTACTAAAAACCTTTAATTATTACAGATTACAATGATCTCCAACTGCACAGAATTTGTGGATGTGAAGTTAAGAACAAATGAAAAGAAAATATTGAACACTTTGAATAAAGACAAAGACAAAATAACTATCAGGTATTTAAAAAATACATTGAAAATTGAAAGTTCCTTTTTAACAATAAATAAAATGAATTGTAGAAAATATGCATGTTTTCATGCATAGGTTTCCAATGGAGGGGAAGATAAAAACAAGAGAAATGAAAGTAAACTGGTAAATATTATATTGCCTTTTTATTTTTTATTGAAAAACTCCCATTTAATGGCTGTTGAAGTCCCTGCTAAATTTTTTGTCATGTTGCAGAGGACCAAATCTTGTATTTCGTTGTTTCTATTCTGGATTTCCTTTTTTTTCCCATTAAAAACTTTGATGTTGTTCTTTGTTTACAAACCCATTCTTTTTCTAGTCTCATTCAGGCTCAGCTGGGATGTATTCCTATTCAAGACTTTACTTTGACACAAGATACTGGCAGAATATTTAGAAATGGCTTGAGAGTTACTAGATGTATGGTAAAATTTAATTAGTTTTTTTTTGGTACATATCCTAATAAGCTACATTTTAGTTTATAAACATAAGTCAATCTTCTTTTTGCAGGGCTATCTGACTTTCTGGCATCATCTAAGAATAACTTCTCTGCTTTATTAAACTCCCTGATTTTGGCAAAGTGTTTCAGGTGCAGACTTTGGGAAAATTCACTTCATGTGTCTAAACAATTGGAAAAAATTGGTAGGTACTAGTTAAAAATTATAAAAGTGTAATCTTGACAAAGAATCACAACTCATAATTAGTCTGCTGATTTCTGTGGTATCTACGTACATAATTGAATAAGTCTGCTAATTACTTATTTGCCACAATTGAGTACCACAGTTGTCAGACAAATCTGGCATAACAAAAGCAAGCTCTTTAGTAATTTTCTTAAGGCTTTCAAAGTATTTCAGAATTGTTCTTATTCCTTAAATTCCTCTCAGTATCCCAGGCATATTCCACATTGATGTGATTGCGGGTCCCTGACTAGGCTATGCCTTCCTTTCCAGGCAGCTGTTGCTGTAGGTCCTCTTACTTGTATGCATTAAAACTTTTTAATTCACATTGAGAAGGATGGAATCATGAAATATAAATCAATTTATTATGCATGAGGTTCTAATACACGTGATGATCAAAAGTT
This sequence comes from Serinus canaria, assembly GCF_022539315.1. NCBI lineage: Eukaryota > Metazoa > Chordata > Aves > Passeriformes > Fringillidae > Serinus > Serinus canaria. The sequence continues at coordinate 16,063,429 of NC_066322.1, read as the reverse complement.
TCTAATAATCTTCCTTTCACTGTATCCTGTTATTGAATGAAATTCTGGCTGGAAGTACAGGCTTGTCATAATTATTTGAAAAGGAGTTCAGAAATTTTTAAGTCTTCTGTTTTATAAAAATGTAGTCATACTTATTTGAGGTAGTAGTGTATCTTCCTGCTTTGATGTCTGGTCTTTTCATGCCTTTGTGCTTTCAACATTCACTGCAGCATTCTCTGTATTTCTTCTTTAGAGACACATCAGCTCTGCACTGAACAGTGTAGAACAGAGATCTTCAAATTAGAGAATGGCTAAACCCAGAGGTCCATCAGGTCCAGAACCTTACAGGCTTGCCTGCTCAAGGGCAGAGGCTGTAAGACTTCATTCATGTGGATTCAAAGCAAGGGCAGGGCTTGATAGCTTGTGCACAGCACAGTGCACAGTGCTGGGAACACATTTCCACTACCCCACACCTGTAGCAATGTTGACACAATCATCTGAGGAATCTGCCTCATGTTCAGCATTTCTGTGGAGTTAGGATGCGTGGGATAAATATGGCACTTGCAGTGTAGACAAATCCTTCCCTGTACACTATATTCAGTAGAATAAAGTCACGTTTAGTTTTTTAATCAGAGGTGTATATACAGACATCTCTGTCCAATTTTCCTTTTTTGGGTACTTTTTTCTTATGCTGTCATAGCTCTTGCAGCATATGTTACAAAGAACTGCTAACTTCCAAAGTGACATTTGTTCCCCTCCCAAGCTTCTTTTGAACATTCTACTGACAGTTCACTCTTTTCCTGAATCAAACACTGAATTGATGCCTGTAGTATGATGTGATTTTTTAACCTCTGCCTATGGCTGCTAATCTTCTTCTGTTTCTTTCTGAAGTTAAATGAATTAAGTTCTGAGAAATTTGCTGATACCATGTAGCATATTCAGAAATCCTTAATTTTTAAACTCTTATCTCAGTGTGCTGTTTTTGAACCTTAAAAATGCCTTATTAGTCAGTATTTCCATTATAAAAGTGACAGTTCTTTGACTGACACTTGGCCTTACTGAGACTGATATTTCAGTTGAATTCTTACTGCATTTCTACAGCTCCTGTCCAATAATGATATTCCTCCATGTTACTGAATGGTAGGTTTGATTTCTGTTTGCTTGTTCTGACAGACAGGATAATGATCAGTTGTCATACAGGATTTATGACGTTTACTACTTGTTCAATTTTACTTCCACTCCCATTTATTCTTTTTGCTCAGAAGTGTAGATGAAAATAAAGAGAAAAAGTCTTATTTATATCTGGTGTTCTCTTCACCGGCAGAAATCCTTCTACTGTTTTAGGAATTAGGATAAAAGAGTTAATCTTCAGCTTCAGTTATAAAGAAACAGGGCAGCAGCTCTAGCAGCAGAAGTAATATATGAGAGTTCTCAGTATTCAAACTGCAGAGCTTCTGCAAAGGAGCAGGCAGATGGTAAAAGATGTTTTCCCCAAGTCAGACCCAAAAGATGTTCAAAGACACATAAAAAGACAAAAGGTCTTCTGTTTCTCTAAATTATTAAATTCTTGAGTTAAGTCTTTTCTTATAAGATTACAGTAATGTCTTCCAAGAAACAACCTAAAAGTATATAAAGAGTTTTCCCACTTAATTTTCAGATTTCTTACACTTGTTCTTTAGCAGAACTTACACAAGTTCTTTAGTAGAACTGTGTGAGAAGGATCCAAATGCTTATTCTAAGTATTTGGTACTATTTTTTACCTACAATCATTGCAGTTGTTTTAATACGCTGTAATGCCAGGTCAGTTAAATGCCTTTTCATATGGTGTGACAAATCTAAATCTCACTGGAAGTACAGTGAATCGTGAAGAGAAATAAAAGTGTTCGTGGGATTCTCTGCTTTTGTGGCTTGCATGTTGTGGGAAGGTTTTTTGCTACTGCTGGAATGACTTGTAGAAGATTATAATAAATACTTCTTTTTCATTGAATTTCATTATTAGCTTGTTCAAATACATTGAGGTCTTTATGATTTTAACATAATTAAATAATTTCTTGAATAGGGAAAACATTCTGAGACAAGGAATACTGTGTGGCATGCTTTTTTTATCATATATATACAGAACACATTTCTTGACTCCTGTAGAAAGTGATTTAAGATCTGTTTTACTGTAGAGAATGCAAAAGTTGTCATCATTGAAATATTCTATATTTTCATGTTTGGCTTGTATTGCATTTCTTTTTCTCTTTATTAATGGAGAAATTAACTACTACTGAAATACTTAAACAAAAATAAGTTTAGTGATTTTCTGGGCAGAATGATGCATCAAATGTAACATAGAATTATTTATGCTTTGGGTTTACCTGCTGTAATGCATTTGTTAGAATAATTTGAAGTTATTCATTGTCCTTTAACAGCATAAAACTTGTATACATGTTTTTCACAGGTGTATCATTGTCAAATGCTATGGTAAATGCTGGGCTCACATCATTTAAAAAAATTGAAGACATAAATGCAAGAGAGCTTGAATTGGTAACATATTATTTTGTACATAGATAAATATGATAGGAAAATACTGAGGATTAATAATGTTGCCAGTAAAAGCAGTATAGTAAATATATATTTGCTGTATGACCATAGCAAAATTTAGATGTTTAGGTGATTTATTCATTTTAACTAGTAGAATTTTAAAAACTGTGCAGCTACTGCTTGTTTTCCTTTAAAATGTGTATGATGTTTTGTTGTAGCAAACTTAATGTGAATGATGATTTCACTGATTTGGCTGGCTGTGGAAAGCAGATGCTTAAGTATGTAGAATTTCATCATTAACATGGTTTGTAACAAAGGACAATATGCACTTCTCTGTTAGGAGTGTTGAAAAATATAAAAGGGAATATGTATTTACAGTTTCTCCTAGTGTATCTTAATTATGAAAATCCCAAATTTCCATTATTGCAAGTTTGAGATAGGAGTAGAATACAAATCTTCTAAATCATCCATAAAGCACTTCTTATTTTAGGAAAGGTGTTACCCTAGGACTCGTTCTTTGGCTTTTGGCTTCTTTTCTGGGGAAGCTGGTGTTTCAGTCTTCTGGAAGATATAACAGACTTCTAAATCTTACTTAGGTTTTTCTGTTTTGACTTTGGAAATTTGATTTCTCATTTCTGGATCCTTTTGTGTTTTTTCTTGTAATTTGTTCTGTTTTAGTTAAAACTTGTGCAGCATAGAAGAGTCATCCCATATAAAACCTGAGTAGTCATTGGTAGTTGATTGGCTGTTAATTGAACTGAAGGAGTAGCAACATGTAAAAGTGTTGGAATTTCCTTTTGGTAATGTTGCTATTCTGGGCATCACTGACAGTAGAGAACCAAGAGTGAAAGGGGCTTTTGTTGCTAACATAATTACTCATATGACTTTGATTCCTTGGATTTACATCTTTGCAGATTTTGAACAGACATCCTCCTTTTGGAAACCAGATAAAAGAGTCTGTTTTGCACCTTCCAAAATATGAACTTGAAATTGAACAGGTACATTCTTTTATATTTATTTTACGGTTTTATGCTGGTATTATTAAAGGAAAAAGCAAGTACTGACTTAAAGCAATTCTGAGTCTTCACAGATAGAAGATCACACAATATTGTGACCTCCTTCCAGCTTAGCAGGTAGAATGAAACTCCTAAATCTCAAAGGAGAGCCTTGGAACAGACATTCCCCATAATATATTGGCCTGTCTTGATATCATTTTATGTTACAGATGTATACCAGTCTATTCACATTCTAGCATTATATGTGAGTCTGAGAGGTCTCTTGTATCTTGAATTTAAACAAACCCTAGAGACAGCAAAACATCCAAATACAGCTTACTGAAATGGTATTAATGCATGTTTATTTTCTACAGCACACTTAGGAATACAGAGAAACAGTAAGTTATTACATTAACCTAGCTGGTGCTCTTTCAAAGGAAGGGTACAATTCTATGTGTAATCAAGAACTTTGAGGTTGTGATATGCATTTTTTTTTATATATATGGACCACAAAGATGCTCTAGTTTTCTAAAATGCCAAATTTGAAAAGTAACCTTAAAGTTGGTAGAAATGAAGACACATTTGAAATAAAAAGCTCAATAGATGTGTGAAATTCTATTGGTATAACAATCATTCCTAGTTTACTTTTCATTTGACATAATACCAGATGAGTAGCTCAATTCTCAGAATGATTTAAAAATTTATAAATATCGTATGGAGGAATGTTGGGGATGCCAAAATATAACTTCTATATAACAAATTATATTCTTGCATATTTCTCTTTGTCCTTGATTCTCAGTACTGAATCAAACTTAGGATATTTAACTGATGACCAAGTTAGTACTGAAAATCAGTGTCTCTCAGAAGAACAAATAAAATTGTACAAATTCAAATGGCTTGAGTTTTTGTGCTTGTGTCAACAGACAGAAATTTATGGAGGGGCATATATTTTCCTTTGCATATTTTAGCAGTTCTGTCTTCTGTGTCATTTTCCCTAGCTTCCCAAATACAGTGACACGTTGGCCGAAATCTTAGTAACCATCAAATTAACAAACTATGAGCAGCTCCAGACAAAGAGGACAGCGCCAGACTTTCACTATGTTACATTGGTCATAGGAGATGCTGACAACCAAGTTATTTTTAATCAGAAAATTATGTATGTATGATCAGCTTTTTGTCTCGCATAGTTTTATGGTGTGGGCTTTTCATCTGTTCTGTGACTTGCAGATTTTCAATACTTCTACTGATGTCTAATAGTACAGAATTATTCTTTACCCTACAGCATTTTCTAGTCACTGTTGTCATTTAAAATGCTACACAAGATTCAGAAACCCCCAAAACATGCCAGTGTGCTTGTCAGTGAGGAGAGCACTTGTAAATATCTGTTAAACATCAATGTCATATTATGGAAAAGTCATAATAATTTTCCCATAAATATAAAACAAGTAAAATACATTTTAAAAAGGTATATAAACCAGTTGTTACTTACTCCTGGTAGCTATATTTCTTCAATTATATTTTAGAAATAATTTTTTTCCCTCAGAGATGGATTTAAATTCTCCAGTTGGCTAAGAGATGCTTGCAGCAAATGGAAAAAGAGGAGCAGAATCTTTTCCAACTGCTTGACCTTCATGAGAATTCTGGCCAAAATCTGGCACTTTTGGCAAAATGGAAACTGATCTGTAGGATCCTGGCCCTCTTATGGCCATAAATCATACATTATTGAAAAGTTATTCTTCGGCCAATTATCAAGCAAAATGAAAGAACTAGGACTAAATAAAAGCTCTTCCACTTGGTTACAGATACCATAGTATGCATACCATAGTATGTTGTCCTTGTCTAACAACTTTGCTGATGAATTACAGGGATTCTGTGCTTTTGAAAACTGGAAATTGGATGAAGAAAATTGAAGTTAAAAGAGCTCTTAAATCAGAAGACATTAGTATAAATTTAATTAGTTCTGATTATGGTAGGTTAAGGTAATCTTTGAATTAAAAAGCAATATGCGTATGATTTTGGAACAAATTACTAAAACCCTTTCTATTAAGGCAAAGTATAATAAAGTGAGCTGGTCTGGAAACAAACCTCTATAACATGCATTTTACTGGGTTGCATACTGCCTCTCACAATTATTTATCTGTTTATTTAATTTACTACTACATTAAGGAACTGAGATTATCAAACTGTTACTAGAAGACAGTGTTTTGCTCTGTTGATACAGATTCTCTTTTGTCCTTCTCCTTCAAGTGAGTTAACTTTCAGTAGGGGTAACCCATCAGCCTGACAGGTTATTTATGCTGAGCAGAGCTGTCTTTGTGAATGGTTAGATTTTGCACTGTAGTAAAGAGGTGTTGGATGTGGTTCATCTCCACTTTGGTAACAAGAGATTCCTACAGCTGAAAACGTTGTGCCTTACTATGTGCAGATTTAAACATGGATCCCCTCAGTGTCAATTTTCATACAGTTTGAACTATAGCAGCAAATGAGCACCTTACGACCTTGAAACACAAAACTTCAGAAAACAATTTAAAGATAAACTGGCTCCATTCAATTCTGTCATCATGCCTCACCAGTAAAGAAGAGTGCTGGGTGTTAGGTTAACTGAAGTGTAGTTGCTGCTTCCATGGTAAATATTGACATTGAAATTATTACAATAATCAAGCCTGGAATAATCTATATTTCTAAAGCTAGACCCGTGGCTCTGGAAAAAAGGGTTTTCTAACCACACAGAAATTAAAAATGTCCTTTTATCTGCAGGTACAGTAGATAAAGTACTCAGTACTGAGTTCAGTAAAACTTACCACAACAGGTAATTTTTCTGAAACTGGCAACAGTGAAATTAGACTAAAACCAGGTCTTCGTAGTCTCTACTTATTTTTAAATCTGTTCCTATTTCAGACTTCAAGGAAATCTCACATTTTTTAAAAGTCTGTCTGGTTTTCCAGCAAATTTTATTTCCCTAAGAAAAGACAAAATTGCTCTCTTTACAAAGGGTGTCTCTTAGTCTGTCCTGAATATTGGCCTTCAACTTACGAAGCATTATCCATACATTAGTTTTATGCCTTTGCCAGTACAGAGCTGCAGATACTCCTGAACACAGACTGCAGTACAGTTTAAAAGTTGAAATTTTATCAGCTCTGCAAAGTCATAGATAAAGGTAGATTTAACACAATACAAGAACATTTGGTTAAAGGAACTAATTTTGTTTTTCTTCTAGTAACTATGTCTTTAATTCTAAAAAATGTTTGGGGTTTTTAATCTCAGTCCCAAAGAATCTGGTCATACAAGAGTGTGCTCTATGGGCAAATAATTGTTTTAAATTTCCGTGATCTTTGAGTAACATTTACTTGCTTAAACACTTTAGAAAACTGAAGATAACTGTAGTATAGAAACATTTTAAAGCAGTTTTAATATTTTTGTCTTTTTATTTTCCAAGTTGGCCTTGATATACAGCGAGCATATACAGCCTTCTACTTAACACCAAAACCAGAGGGACGTAAGGTGGTTACAAATCAAAAACTGAAAGCTGAATCTACACTTGATAAATGTTATGGCCCACCCCAAAGCTTGCCAGCAGCAAAAGTAGATACAGGTAAATGGTCAGATCACAGTATCTGGCTGATACTAAAGTCAACAGAAAATTGAATTTTGCTTTCACTAGGGAACTAAATCTTTATTCATCCCTGCTGTTTCTTTCTCAAAGGTAATAAAACAACTCTGCTGCATCTACGTGTAAAGTACTACACTGCAGTTCTTTGATGGGTTTGAAAGTAAGAAAAAATCATGGGTGTTTGGTATCCAATATTGCTGTTTGAATTTCTGTATTTTATTTATCTAGGAGGCAGATCTAAACAGGCGATTGCTTACAAGAAATATGGCAACAGAGAATGCAACCACCGCTGTAAAAATAAAGATGTGTGTGGGCATGACTGCTGTGAGTTTCATTAAATCTACTACTTCTGATACTTTAAGAGAAATGCAATTTAGAACAGCTCCCATCATACCAATGGCTACATTAATAGAAACAATGCAAGCAAGAGAATGGGGCCTGAGTTGTTATGATGCAGTCATAAAAACAGTTAAAAATAGCTTTGGCAATAGCACTTTTATAGGCACTACAATGACTAATAATACTTTTTGTACTTAGCATATGATTTTAAAAATGTTAACCTTTTTTATAAATACTATGTTATATCTTGCAGTTAGCATGCTAAATCTTTTAGAATCTTTTAACAGAAGATATTAAGCTTAGTGGCTAAGTTGTTCAAAGTAATTTGAAAACAGTTAGGATTATCCCTTATAACAAATCTAAAGATTATTTTACTTCATTTTCTCAGGTAAAACTGGAGTATCTCCAAAGTCACAGATGAATGGAGACACAAAGTTTTCTTTGTACTTAGCTGATTTAAGGAGCAGGAACTCAGTTTCATCTATACCCCCAGTAAAACGTCTAAAGGTTCACTTGAATGCAGTCAGCCATTTCATAGATTTATTTTAATCTGTTACATATTTGTAAGCATTGTTTGCAGAGAGAATTTTATCACTAAATATGAACATTCAAGTTTGACTTTTCCGTGTGGAGTGAAAAAAGTAAGAAAGTACAATGGTCCAGGAATCTTTGAGAGGTTCTGCTGTTCTTTGGGACATTTCCATTGGTCCACTTTTGTGCATGTCCTCTATATTTTTTCTTTTATAGCATTTGATAGGTTGTGGTTGGTGAGGTTCAGAGGCATTGTTGGAAGGTACTGCACTGTGACTTGCTTTGGCAAAATGACCTGAATGAAAAAAATTGTGGTATTTATTAATGATGCTACTAAGAGTCCTTTTTAAACTGGCAAGTAGATCCTCTTGTTTATAAGAAAACTATCCCTATTAGCTTTAAACTTCTGAAACATTTCATGGCTTGCACTTTATTCCTCTGAATGTAGTGTTAAACTAGGTCTTTCTGCAGCAAGAATGACATTTGAGGTATTGGAGGGTTTTATTTCCACCTCACTGTTTAGTTTGCTTGTTTGTTTGCAGTAGAGGATTATTTAGCCTACAGCTAACAAAGATGAGAGTCAACCAGCCTGGCTTTGCCAGGGTGCTTGGATACCTCCACCAGAAGCACATAATTCAAACCTTTTTAACAGAGTGCATTAGACAGACATCAGAAAGGTTTTATGACATTTAAATATTATGCTAACTTACAATATTAATGATGCCATTAAGCTTGTTAAGAAATAATAGTTCTTAGTATGTTTATATCTTATAAGTTAAAATATTTTGCTTTCTTTAGATGCAGATGTTAAATCAAGCTGAAAATGTGGATCTCAAACAATTTGTTTTTACACCTAAGTCTTTATTGCCAGCCTTGCCAAGGTATTACTAAGAATTGTTTTGTGTATAAATTTATTTTACAACTTTCTGCAATTGTTTTGCAGACTTGTCAGTGATTTACTTTTTTTAATAGGTCTAACAACAAACTGTCATCTTTACCACCTTCAGTGGACCAGGCAGATAATATTAATACCTTAGAAGTATCTCAGAAACAGCTGCAATCCTGGAATTGTGGAAAGAGTAGTAAGTTACTGCTAATGTTTAAAATTAAACTGTTCACTGTTTTAATGTTTAAATTAATGCTTCATATTTTTCACACAGATAAAAGCAGATACTGTTTTTCAGATGCTTTGAATGTGGACTTTGAACTGAGAGATGATATTTGGGATGATATTGATGATGAGAAATTGGTATTTGCCAGTAATTTTGTCAGTAGAGAATTAGGTACGGTTATTTCAACAAACTTTTTTCTTTCCTAAAATTATTCTACAGTCTATTATTTGAGAATAAATTATAATAATATATAATGAACAGAACCACCTGAAATTTTTGGTTAATTGGCTAGACTGACAGATTTATTATTCTGCCTTGAACGTCACATATATTGTGATAAATCCAATACAGAAGGGAGAGTTGAAAAACTCACAATTGAAGTTTTTTGATGGCTTGCAACTACATAATTGTTGTTTCATAATGTAGACTGACTGTATATCTCTGCTTATCTTTATATTAGCCCAAAACCCGAAGAAGAAATATTTCAAGTGTTAAGACACTTTCATAATTTTCTAAGTATTATTTATCAGAACATGGGAAATATTTAGAAGGGGTTCTGGCTGCTTCTCAACCCTCTTTTTAAAACTTTCATTCTTTCACAGAACATGGAAATATCTGTCTTCAAAGTCCAGATGAATGTCAACCCCTCTGCCGGTATACATCAAGCAATGCCACAAATAACATTTCAAAAGAGTAAGACTTACATAATTTACTACTGTTTTATTCAGTTTAAAAAGATATTTTCTGTATTTCACATGTATCTGTGTAATTAAATATATAGAAGGTTGTTTACTCATAGAAGTGAGTGAAATTTCAATGTTTAAAAGGTATGAATTGTTGCATTATTTTAATTTGGTTTTTATTTAGGTGTGCAGAGAAATAAGTAGAAAAACCTGAATTGAACAGCAAATAATTTTTCTCTTCTGTAAAAATACTGAAATTATTCAACTTGGTATTTTCAGTTCATGGACAGTACAAGATGAATCCAGTATTCAGAACTCAGATGTTTCTGTGGTCAATAGCACATCAAAAGTGGATTTATCTGTACAGAATAGAAATGTAACTTTGGTGAGTAAAAATATATTGACAACAGAATTTTCTATGATTTGAGTACTTATTGTGTAAATATATCTGCCATATCTGACTTAGGAATCAATTAGGATATCATGAATTTCAAATTGTCCAAATCATTCTGTGTTCAGTGGGATATTCCTGATACAAAGAAATATGATATGAATTTAATTTATATAGCATGATTCCAAAACTATTTACTCAGTTTGTTAATTTTTCTGTCCAGTATATAGTTAGATTCATCACAGGCTTGGTCCTTGTCAAACACCATAATATCAGTTAAATACCAGTACTACATTCTACAACCACCTGGGAGTTTCAGTTGGTTTAACCATATATACTTTTAAACTTTTGTGTTGCAGTTTAGTTTTCAAGAAAAAACACATTCAAGTCCTTCTCAAGAGCAAAAAAATTTACAGTGTTCTTCCATCCCAGAAATAATCTCAGACTCTTCTAAATTCACTAGGAAAGAAGATTTTTTTATTTTCACCAAAGAGCAGGGAAAAGAAGTAGATCCAAGGTAGGAAAAACTTACATATGTTTTTCTGTTCCTTCAGTGTTCCAGTGCTTAGTTCTTCATGGAACAAAGACTTTTGGGCAATGTGTTTGTTTCTAATATTCATTGCTGAAAAGTTTAGTTTTCACAATAATAGTAACAATTATTTTTTCTTGAGAGACTACTTAAAATTATATTGCTTGTCTTGGTTTCTCTTGACTTTGTATAGTGTTCCTGATTCTATAGGTTTTGATGTGCTATACCTGATTTGTCTGTTTGCTTAATCTTCTTTAGATTTCTTCTTGATGATGAAACCAATGATGTCAAGCCCTTTCTTGGAATATTTGATGGTATTTTGTAAAATGTGTAAACAAAATACATTGTAAGTGCTGGGGAAAGAGCTTACAGCCAATTTTATAGTGAAGGTTTCAGTCAAGAGATTTGATTCCTGTTGAAAACCTATTTATTAACAGCTGGATTGCTGCATAGAATATATAATGGCAGTTTTGTTGTAGAATTTATAGAATATAAGAAATAACATCTCGTTTTACAAGTATTAAAGTATTTTTGTTGACCTTGCTGTTTTCAGATTATAAAGAAAAATATTGAAATTTGTCAAAGGAGAAATATAAAGAAATATATTGAAATAAAGAAAAATATTGAAATTTGTTCATAATTTGAGGGTACTTGTATAGATAACAGAAAATCCCATTAGAGAAAGTAAAGGATTAAGTGTTTATAGTAACCTGTCCTGCTTCTCATGTAATCTTTAAGTGAATGAAATACTCTTTCCTTGGAAATTTTGTAATTTTTTGGGGGTTTTACTTTCAGTTTCTCTAAAGCTGAATTTTTCATAGTGCTGATTCTATAAAATAATTAGCTTTATAAATAGAAGTGATTGGATGATAGTTTATTCTAGATTCTAGATATTCCTTTTGACAGTGCTATGAATGTGTTAATAAAAAAGTGCAACTTCAGCAGATATGTTTCCAGATTCTCAGCAAACCAGTTGTTAAATGTCTGTAAAAGTACTCTAAAATACTCTTGGTTGTTCAGTTTCATACCCAGGTTCATAAAATGGACATTCATGTGACCTAATACAGATTTAGGCACCAGGCATTGGATTTGGATATTTTCTTGTAGCTTTAGTGCTTGAATAGTAGACTTTGCAATTTCAACAGTTAGTAGAATATATGATATTGCCTAAAATCCAAGAGAACGTTAATTTTTACTGTTAATTATTTAAAATGTGAGGAATTAAAATGTTACAATCACATATGGAACATTAGTTGTCTGTTCTTTCAACATTGTTTGTGGTGCAACTAAATGCAGTCATGTTTTTCTCCACTACCAGGTTGTAATTTTCTCAACTAGTAACATTTTGCTTGACTCCAGTGTTTCCTTACGCTTTTGACTTAATATAACTCTTCCTGTGCATGAAAGAATGGCCTAATCTAAGCAGCCTCAATACTCACCCCTCAGTATGCTTTTGACTATGCAAATGTCAGCAGGCCCAAGCTTAACTCACTTTTCTACACCTCAAGTATTTTATTACATCTCAAAGTTATTAGTATGTCAGATCTCTTTTTGTCAGATTTTTTTAAAATTAAGCTTCCAAGCTGATGTAACTCAGAATTACTGTACTACTGCTACATTTAACCCAGCAGTCCTAGTCATGTACACATTCCAGTTCTGTGTCAGGATAAGATTTAAGAATGCAGATATTATCTCCTGCACATCACCATCTTCTGACTTCCATGGGAAACAGGTGGCTCCTAGGCAGATACAGTGGTGTTTCTCAAAAGATGCTTCATATAAATGATCAGGAGACAAAAACCCCAGGTGACACCCCAGAAGGTAAGTTGGAGAGCTGTAATTGCCGTTGTTTAATTGAATCCCATGAAGAGATAAACCTAGTTCTCCTGGACTCCCTGCCTAGTCACTAGAAAGAGGCAGACACTGTCAGAAGATATTGGTGGAACGCTCTCTGGTGGGACTCTCCAAATTACCTGTGATGAGAGTGACGTGGGGAAGGTGGTGGGATGTAATTTCACAGACAGGCTCACTGAATATTGTTGTGCTTGTGCATGTGAGACACTGAATTCCTTTATCCACGTAAGGATCTGATTTCCCTAAGGTGAATATAAGGACAAGAGATGACTGTGCTTTGTTTCAGGTGCTAACCAAATGCTAAAAAGAACAAATTCAACGGGATATCATCAAACATTTTCACTAAGCTACTAACAATGAGTAAAATACAGACTAAAGTAAATTAAAAAATTGTTAAAGTCTAAACTGATCCTTATTTTAATTCTGCATAGAGCTGAAACATTAAATGAGTGGCTTGAGTTTCGATCAGTGGGATTGTGTAAGTAATTCTTTGGGGATACAGCAGGATGCCACAGACTTTAGTCTGGGGATGATTCTACAAAATTTACATTATAAAAATACTGTTTTCTATAATGGAGTAGTGAAAGAAAATTCAATGTGATGAGAAGTCAGGTTTTACTATCTTAGTTGTGTGATTCTCCATAATAAAATACATGCTTATACCTGCTTTTAATTTAACTTCAACTTCCTTATGTGCTTCCTTGTCCTATCACACATATTGATTTCAAAATATAAACTAAGGTCAACCATATCTGTGCCTGAAGAAAATGCAATATGCACTCAAAACCTATAATCTTCAAAAGTAGTGGGAAAATAAGTATAGTGTTTAAACATGTTGCCAGACATATTTGTGTATAAGGTAAGTTACAGCATACAGAATACTGCAAATGTATTGTAACATAATTTTCATTGTGTAGTGCATGTCTTGAGCACATTTTAATTATATAGCTTTTATTCCTGTATTTGAAGATTTTAATGAGTTAAACATTACAGTAATTGTCAAAATAAGAGCAGTTGCAACGAGTCAGACTCTTGTTATTTGGGTATATTTTTATTTATATATTCCTTCACAGAATAGTTATGTGATGTATAAAAGTTGGTGCTCTTAAAGGCAGTCAGTATAATGATAAAGAATGAACAGAAGTCATTGTATGAAACCAATATACACAAAATATTTGAAATTAGTCATTTTGCAGAGCACAAATGATACATCATTATGACAGTATTGATGGTACCTCTTCTGAAAGAAAGGGTGTCTTGCATTAGCTCTTTATGTCACTTTGTCTGCATGTTATGCAGATGAGCAAAAGAGTCGTATCATGTCAATTGTTTTTACTGCCAGAATCTTTAATTATACCTCTAAAATGAGATCTGTGGATGCCTGGGTTTTTTCCAAGCTCCTTTGCTCAATAAGGAAATAGAAAAGGTACTAATCAGGGTAGATGTCTCTTCCTGCAGAGGGCTACTAACACACTGAATTTTTGGAGGACTTCCATGAGAATTAACTGAGGCACATACAGTGCTTTCAGTGATTCATTTCAGCTTGACTGAAATGCTTCTGTATTTGGTCTTGAAGTCTGTGTGACAATTAACTGTAGCCGTTTAAGCCTTCACTTTCTCCCAGTGTTGTAAGTCCTGGTCTCCATGTGCCGCGATGGGCGTTTCATATGGAGTGGGCTGGGGTAAGGAGTGCACCTCTGTAAGCACAAGGGGCCCTTGGGGCCCTTTTTGTTATCAGTCTGTCTCTAGGCAAAACTTATCACTGTTGCTCTTCCCTCTGGTTGTGAAGAGACTGGAAAAGATGTGCTACTGTTGACTTGCAGTCCTGCCCTTAACAGGAGTCTCAGTTCAGACTGTTTATACCAGTTAGGGAGAGTTGGTTCCCAGTTTGCTTTAGTGTGCTACCTACCACACTGAAACACTACGCTTTGGGGAATGTGCTTTGAGTGGTCGAGTCTGTCCTCTTGTGCTTTTTAAATGGATTATTTCCATGTGCCAGGACTTGAGGGGCACATCTAGTTGGTGGTATGTAAAAATGTTAACACATTTTGCAGAAATGCAATGGATGATACTGGGTGGACATACTTCACATGAAGAAGGTATATATCCTTTCAGATATAAAAAAATTGCCTAGATAAAAAACAAGAAATGTCTTCCTGTATTTAATATACACTGCATGGAACCAGCACGTTTTTTTTGACTGGGGCTAGATGGTAATTTCTATATTTTAGATAGCTGAGCATAGGGAATAAGGCAAAACGTTTTGAAGGCTGTAAGGATATTTTGTTTATATAAAGGAAGCACTGTTTCTTTTGTAACTGTGAAACTTATTATTAAAGGATGCCTATAGCTTTCAAAATAAAAAGACGTTTGTAACTGTAAATGGCTATGATGTATTTGCTGTTCCCCCACCCACTTAGAGGCAAAACCTATTTATGAGGCTTTATTAAGTGCAAATAATTCCCATGGCTTCTGCAGAATATAGTCTGATTTGCATATAAATGACATGACATGATTTCTGCTCAGAAAAATATATTGAAAAATACATATTTCTTCAGTGGAAACCTGATATTCACACATATTAAGGTCAGCTTGCATAACTTGTTTTAAGCTGCTGCATGTTGATACCTGATCACACTTCCGGCTAGATTCAGGCTTTATCCTTTGAAATTATGGATTTCTTCTTTTGATCTTATTAAGCTATAATTTAGAGAAATAGATTCCAAAACATTTATCTCATCAGTTTAAGAATTTAAAAGTACTCAGAATATTCATCAGTACAAGTGGAAAACTCCCAACTTGGCACTTTTCCTTATCTCCAGTACTGTGAATTTGTGATGTGAGAGAATTCCTGTTGTTTGAGTGAGACAGAAAAAGGCTGCCAAATTGCTCCAGTCACTTTAATGGTAGGATGTAATGAAAATAGACACAGAAATATTACTCTTTTTTTTTTTTATGCTTTAATCTGTATTATACAGCCAACCTTGCCATTGAACTCTGTATATTTTCACAGGTTCTTATATCCTGCTTTGCCAATACCTTTGATGGTGTTTCTTTAAGCAGCCAAGCCACTCATTTGGGATAAATGTCCACTTACTGACAGGCTCCTGCTGCTTCTTAGATCCATCCTAAAATAAAAGAAAGATGTTGGACAGACAGGCATTAAAAGGTTTGGAAGAGACCTGCCATGCCTTGGTTTTCAAATTCCTGCCTGGCAAAGGTCTTAGTGAGCTGAATGCCATTGCTGGAAGCAATAGGTTCTCTGCTTAGAGAGATTGATTTGTCACAGTGAATGGTCATTAGTTTTGAATGCCCCATGGAGAGCTTGACACTGTCTAGTAAAGAAAAAGTGAAAGTAGTGTTATCTAGAAACTTGGATGTGCAAATCAGAACCTACTTTTTAGCAATTTCTTTCAGTTTATAAAGGCTATTAAATTATCTGAATGAAAATAAGGCAGTACGATGTATTACTATTTTTCCTGGTGTGAATATTTTAGCTGTTTTATTCCAGACTTGTTAGGTTCCTGGGTGTAGGAAATACACTTCTTTTATCCCAGAAGTCTCTCCTTGTGCCTTATGTGTTATGCCTGGAGAAGGTTTTTCTGTCTAGTTGGGAATTTTCACTCAAAGAATAGTCACCCGGCAGCTGTATCATTCATCATTTTCAGTATATTCTCAATTATATAAAGATTGTAGGCTATGAGGTCAGTTTGATTTCTAAAAATTGTACTAACAGATGTAAAAGGTGCATTGACCAAAGCATCAGTACATTATCAAATAATTTTATTTCCTAAGTATGGCAGCAAAAGTGATAAAGAAAGTGTTGGCCATGAAATAGATATGCTTATCTTGTGATACATCCCAGAGATGCATGTCAGAGACTGGAGGCTTGCTTAGTGAGGAAAATAACCTGTGTTAGGAAGATAAGAGGTACAAGTGGATGGATCTCCCTCCCTGTCTCCTGGGTGTGATTGTCTCAGAAACCGTATTAGCAGAAGCTTAGATACATTCTTAGCTCCTGGAATGGATTTGCTGAAGTGACAGTGCATACTGAGGATGATGGTAAAAAGATGGGCAGTGTATTCTGGAAGGAAATAAAGTTGGCAGCTTGCAGTGGTGGAACACAGCTTCAGATAAGCATGTGGTTCAATAGAAATTAGTCTCTGTCCATAGACTTTATAGTAGCCAATCAGACCTGCTCTTTCAGTTCAACAGTTAATAATATCTCAGCACTGTAGCTTAAGGGATACAATTTTCAAAATTATTGTAGTGTGGGACTGATAAATTTCAGCACAAAGAAGGCACTATTCCACATAATTTATTTCAGATTTCCATCTAGGGTATGTTCTGACACTCCACATGAAAGTCAAATTGTCCATGTAAAATGGTTTTCGGGTGATAAGTTGACCCCTGGGGTTTTAGTAAAATAATAGGTTCAGAATTCCATCTGACTCTCCAGTCTATAAAAGCTAGTTATCAGCTGTTTGAAGGATTTGAAAAGAAAGGGGGAAAAAAGAGAGAGCTTTTGTATAGTGACATTTTTCTCATTAATGGGGACGATGTAAGAATCACAAACTCCTTCTGGATTTGGCAGTAAATACTCTGCTGACGTGTTCCAGGAAGTAGTTGTTCTCTGTGAGGAGTGTATGTGTCTAATCCTCCACATGCATATGGAACAAGGAATATTTCTAATAGACATGTACAGCCTGTCAAAAGAAGGACGTTTACTGTGCCATCATCTGGCCATCATTTCTAAATGCACTCCACCACCAGAGCCTACTTCGGCAGAAGTTTTGCTGCAGAATGACTGTCTTACACTGCCTAGAGACATGGTAGAATATTTAAATGTAGTGCAAAACAAATGGTGACCTGAAAAGAAATAAGGTGTTATTTTAAGTTCTTGTCTGAACACTTGTTTAGAACCTGCTGTGATTCTTTTTTCTAGTTTTGGTATCTAATTGTATTTTCTTGAGAATACTTAAAAATAGTTCCTAATGTAACTTGTGACTTTACTGTCAGTTTAAGCAGATCCAAAGTTGGGTAAAGGCTTTGTTGCATTTTGTTTTAGTAGATGGGTATAACTGCATGTTCATGCAGCATTAGTGACTGGGAAAAGGTGACAGTAAGATAGGACCAGTCATTGTGACAGGAGAAGCAGCTTGCTTAATAAAATGCTAAAAGCAAGTTTATGCTTAGTGCATTTAAGTGCCTCTTTGAATTTTGAGCAAAAAAATACCTCCTGCTTTTTAAAATCAACTGTGCTCAAGAAAATATGACTTTCTACAGTCTTTGCATATAAAAAGGATTGTCTCCAAGCAAAACCCAAGTCTCTTCTCAGTTGTTTGTGATGTTCCTGTACTTCCCCTTCCTGTGTGGATGGTGAACATTGAGCTCACTGCAGAAGTACTGTTATACTCTGTTGCTGCAACTTTTGCAGGTGAGGAAAGCTATATGGAGGGCATCCATTTGCCTCCTGTGTTCTGGAAGGGGCAGACATCTCCTCTAAGAGGAACTGAGCAGTGCTCTGGGGTGAAGATACCTGATGCTCCCAAGTTGGGTAGAGAAGAGAAATCTGAGATCTTGTAGGCAGTATTATGGAGGAGCTGGGATTTTGGTTGTAGGACAGAGCAAGCTTTAGAAATGACAGGAGAAATGTAAGTTTCCTACAGCAGGTGTCTGTGGCACCTCTGTGAACCATTTCAGATTGGAAGGAGGACTGGAAAGATTTGCCCTGCAGTGACACAATGGAAACATTAATTTTCAAGCTTTTTTATTAATTCTAGCTGTCCAACAGATCAGACTTGTTATGATTTAAAGAACAATTCTGTCCTCCCATTCCAGTAACATTTGCCTCACCTTCATGCCTGTATTTTGCCTTTTCTCCCCTGCAGGCACACTTTATGCAAATGCCATTTTGTCTACTGCTATACAAGGATGTGCTGACTGGCCAAATACTTTTGGAAGTATGACTGGAATGTGCTTGTGAAGACGTGGAAACATAATCAGTGATGAAAATAGTCACTGAGTGTAAATCTGTGTTCTGTCAGAAAAGCTTGTTGATGCTGTGGAGCTCCACTCTTGTCCCATGACATTCAGCTGTTGTACCAGGCCAGTTGTTCTGTAAGGTTGTTATGTGAATTATCTTTTGAGAAGCCCATCTCTCATCTCTTGGCAGTGCTGTTATTGCGAGAAGAAAGTGCATGTGTACAAAGAGCAAAGTAGACTCAAATGTTACCTTCCATGGCTGTATTTCACTCATCCTTGTATTAGAAAGTAGTCTTTGTTTCATGTATGTGGCAAGTGAGCTACGTAACATTAATGAAACAGAGATCCTAAATCCTGCTTAGAATTGTCATTGGCAGCTATTAGTATATTTTCAATAGTATTTTTTATTTGGAGCTTAGTCATAACTTGCCAATATGTAGTTCTGCTTGTTAGCTAGAGAGGTGTTTGGAAGGGTTTGGGATGCTCCAAGATATCATCCCAGCTTCATAGCATTCCTCATTGTCTTGAAACTATGTTAGGCTTTGTATCTGTAATGAAAGAACTAAAAATAGAGCAGCACTAAATTGACATTTCCACTCCTTGTGTGGATCGAATGGGAAATGAGGAGTTCTTTGTCACCAAGTGGAATGGGTAATGTAATTCCAAGTACTGGCTACCATTTGTAAACAGCTGTGTCTTTCCTGCAGACCCTGATAAGAGATTTCAGACCATATTTCTTTAAAAAGGTCATTGAGGAATACAACCCCCAGGATGCACCGCACACTTAAGTGCCTTAGTGTCTTTCACACAAGGCTGACATCTGACATTTCCCCTCCGTTACTGCGCTCACAATCGCCGGCCTGAGGCGCATTGAGGAATCGCCCGTCCGCCGTGCAGGAACCGTGCGTGGAACCAGCCCTCGTTCCCTGCGCACCCGCGGGAGCTTCGCGCCCCCGGCGCAGCACGGGGGGGGACAGTGCGGGGCCGGGCCCGGGGACAGCGCGGGGGCGTTGGCTCCGCGCCCGCTCCCTGCAGCCCCCGGGCCGTGCGGGACGGAGCCCATCGCCTCGCCGGCCGTGCGCGGGGGCGGCCCGGGACTGCTGGGGGGTGCCGCCCTCGGGGCGCCGCCCTCCGGGTGCTTTAGCCCCTCGGTGCTGACACCAGGCGCAGGGCGAGACCGAGGTATGGCACAACTTGTGCTGCGGACACCCCATGTTGTGTTCCACGGTGCTTGTCCAGAGGGCTCTCGCGTCTCGGCACTGCTGGGTAGGTGACACACAGACCCGCGGACAGGGACCGTGGGAGGGACCCGGCCGCCACCGCCGCCCACCCGCGCCCCGCAAGGACTTGGTGGCAGGGCACGCAGCTGGCCTTGCTCGGGTGTTTCCGGACTTAAAAGCAGCCCTAAATACTGAACACCCAAGCAAAAATGCAAGCTAAAAGCTGGGGCGCCGACTGTACCGTAGCACCGGCAAGGGCTGTAATTTTAAATGGGGAGAGGCCTACGTAAGATGGCGAGTTCTGTGGGCTTGCAGTGTGTTGTGACCAAATTGGTTAAATAGTTAACAAGGGACTGATGTGCTGCAGAGGGAAGGTGACGTACCATCCTTTCGGGATTTTTCGAAACGAGGGAGTCGTGTGACCCACTTCAGCACCGCAGTTCCCTCCTGACTCTTACTCTGTCACTCCCAGGTGACAGCTGGGCCAGTCAGAGCGGGCGGCCGAGCCGGGGCACCATTTCCAGCCACTGCTGCGTGGAACGCCTCGGTGTGCAGCTCCTCTGCACCGAGCCCATCCGCGTCTGCCCGCCCAGCCAGCCCGTCACCCTTCCTGTGGGAGGGAAGGGAAAGAAAAAAACCCTTTTCCTTCATGCAGAAATAGATTATGGGATAGTTTTTGTCTCAGAATTTATTTTCTCCTGAAAGGGACAGTGCGTGCCCAAAGCAGCTGCTGCGCTGACCTCCCTTCCCTGGGTGCGAGGTCCCCATTGCATGTCGGTAGGGGAAGGGAGAGGTGGCAAGACCCGGCTTGGCTCTGCGACCTTGCTGGGTTTGGCTCTGCAAACGGGACCCCAGAGGCCGGCGGTGGCTCTGGGGCTGGGGAAGGCTTGTGTGTGCCTGCGGTCGGAGTGGGGCTGCGCGCAGATCCTTCCCCGTAGAAAAGTTTTGTCAGCACATAGACGAGTATTTGGCTTCACATTCCTTCCCAGAGTTCTTGAGACGTTAACTTTCAAAAGGGAAGTCTCCCTTGTGGATTTATGTCAGTGATTTTGGGTTTTAAACTATTCATGCATGAAAAACGACTTAGGAGCTGTATACTCCCATGTATGAATAATGACTACATGGGAACACAGATTACAGCAGTTTTGCACTGAGACTGCTGCAGTTTACATGCTCTCTTTGGGAACATTATGAAACGTTTTTAAATGCTGGTTCATGTTAATGCATTGATTTCAATCAGTCTCTTTTTGTCCCTTTTGGATTTGTTCAACTTAACAGCTAGCTTGTTTCATGTTTGCTCTAAGATATGCTTAGCAAATTAGGCAAATAAAAAAATGCATGCAAAAAATATGGTGCTATGCACATGTATCAGGTTTTTTATTTATTAATCGACTTCAATTTCCATACGACAGTCTGGCTTTTTTTTTTAACTTTGGCTCAATGGATAGTTTATGCCAATTACACGTAGTTTAACAGCTTTGAAATCTGTTTTTGCTTTTCTAATGCATGAAGACATTGATTCTGTTTCAGGTTTTAATTAAACTCTACACTGACTTTAAATTCTATTGTCCTTTTCATTTAAATAGGATTTTTGTTAGATCTTTAACAAGACCTCAGTGGGGTAATAAATCTAAGCAATTGTCCTTATTAGGAGTAGATTATTCTCAAGAGATGGAAAGTCACAGAAGTAACTAAAACCATTTGCAGAGACTGAACTAAGGCTTTTTCTTCCTAAACATTAAACAGACTTGAAAATTACTTGCTTGGGCACTCAAATTAAATTAAATGATATTTTGTTTATTTTTCACATTTTCAGTGTAGGCTATTTGCATTTACTTAAAATTCGCGTTTCATCGAGTAGGACTCACTCCTGAATAAGGATCCTTACTTTCGGTATACAAGCTGTAATTGAAACTCAATATATCCTGCCATTTCTTTTATTATTAACCCTTGTAGTGCTTCTAATGTATAGGACCTGCTGACACAGTGAGTGTATTCTTAGTTCATTGTTTTTGCCATAGAGATGAATCTTGGCTGAAGAATTGGTCTTGTGTTTGACCCACACCCCAGCCAAGGAGAGCTGTGGAGTATGCAGGAGTGTGGAGCTTGTGCAAAGATCTCACATGCTGGATTAAAAACACAGGTTCTTGGAGAAAACTTGTGACACACTCAACAGTTCTGTCTAGGTTTGACCTTATTGTGTTTACATATTGCTAGGAGGTGAAAAGGGATATAATTCTAATGATTCTCTTTTTTCCAGCTGTTCATTCGATGGTATTCTCTGTTCTGCAGGTGCTCCAGGTTTGCTTTGCTCCTGGCTTTAGTGATCGGTTGACTTCTGATGGGACAAGGCCTCCTTTGACACACAGTCAAATCCTGAATATCTCCCCAGTGTTTATTTCCCAACTCCATTATACACATTGCGGTGCAGTTACTTTAAGCGTTCACTTGTATGAAAGCTCCGTTTTGGGGGACACTCATTTCTAGGACTTAGTTCTACAAACCAGCAGGCAAAGGCCGGGATCTTGTTCCGGGACATTCTCCCCGTCAGCCCTGCCAAGACAGCGGCGTTTCCCCGCTGGCCGCGGTGGCCGCGCTGGCCAAGCCACTGCCCTCCGCTGGGGCGCCGCAGGAAGCGGGGCTGCGGGGCCACGGCCGAGGGGCCACGGCCGCAGGAAGCGGGTCTGTGGGGCCACGGCCGAGGGGCCACGGCCGCAGGAAGCGGGACTGCGGGGCCACGGCCGAGGGGCCACGGCCGCAGGAAGCGGGGCTGCGGGGACACGGTCGAGGGGCCACGGCCGCAGGAAGCGGGGCTGCGGGGACACGGCCGAGGGGCCACGGCCGCAGGAAGCGGGGCTGCGGGGACACGGCCGAGGGGCCACGGCCGCAGGAAGCGGGGCTGCGGGGACACGGCCGAGGGGCCACGGCCGCAGGAAGCGGGGCTACGGGGACCGGTGAGGGGCCACGGCCGCAGGAAGCGGGGCTGCGGGGACACGGCCGAGGGGCCACGGCCGCAGGAAGCGGGGCTACGGGGACCGGTGAGGGGCCACGGCCGCAGGAAGCGGGGCTACGGGGCCACGGCCGAGGGGCCACGGCCGCAGGAAGCGGGGCTACGGGGACCGGTGAGGGGCCACGGCCGCAGGAAGCGGGGCTGCGGGGACACGGCCGCACGTGACGTGCCCACGTCCGCCTCCGCCGGGAAGGAGCCCGCAGCTCTGCACGGCTGATGAGGACCAGCCCCTCTTGGTCGTTGCAGCTCTACCGGCTCTCAGCCAGCAGGTATTTAATGTCTGGAGCCCTCCTGTCCGTGGGCTCCTCTGCCCCTGTCGGGCAGGCCGGCGTCTCTGCAGACCCAGGTCTTGTCAGCCTCCAGGCTGCTGCTCCCCACATGGCATCTGCCCTGTTTCTCTACTAAGAGACTTCACCTCAAACCATCTCGTCTTCTAAGTGACACTCTAGTGATACTTTGGGGCAGAAGGAATTACGTTAAAGGAACACAGCTCATAAATATTAATTTCTAATTAGACTCTATTTGCTGCATATTCTAGGCAGCATTACAGGTTTTGAGCCTTCATCTGCCGCTTTCCATATCACTCAAATAGCAGATTTTGCCATGGTAAATCACAGAGGAAGATGGAAAGTCTGATGCAAAGTGAGATAATGTACTTCTTCATTATTATGGCTCTTCTGTGCCCTGATAGAAAACTTTAAAACACAGAAGGTGCTGACAGCAGGTAAGTCACCTAGTTCCTGCTCTGCTTTTGGTATAAAGGCTGGGGAAAGTGGAGGAAGGGAATGCACACCTTGGTTTTTAGGCTCAGATTGCATCTCTCCCTTCCTTCTAAAGCAGTGCACTGGAGCAAGTGTGGCAAACCTAGGCTGAGTCCTGCAACTTATTTAATGTGACTCAGTTCACAAGATTATGAGCTCTAAGAGTGCTCAGCCTTTGGGACAGAGTCTGGGGAATAAGGATGTTCTTCATCGTATCTTGCATGGCAATTAGACTTGATTTAGGCAATGCCATACCTCGTACAAGTTCCAGAGGGCATAGTTTTACTCTGGATTCTTACCAGGATGTGGGATTTTCCCTCTTTTTTCCCCAGCAGCAGAGCCAGGAGTTTGTGGCTCTGCAGGGTGGGATTGAGAGGGCCCAGCTCTGTCCCTTACTAAGAGACTTGTCTTATCTCCTGCCTCCCTTCCACCCCTGTTTCCGGGGATGTACGCTGTAATCAGAGGCAAGTGCTGCGACTGCCTGCAGTAGGAAAGTGATGTGACTCTAAGAAATGCAAGGCTACCTAAATGGACTTCCACTGCTTGCTGATGTGCAGTAAAAAGAATCCCATCTTGCCTTGCACTCTGCAGCAATGTATGTTGCTTTCCAGTGCCAAGTACATACCACAGCATCAGATGTGCGTTTGCAAGTGTGCCATGCGGTGAGCTAGCAGCATTCCCCCTGTTCCAGCAGCCTCCCTGGAGGGCAGCAGGCTCCTTAAAAGGTCAGCGGGGTACCTGTGGATCACAGGCGTGAAAAGCTGCCCTATTTAGGCCCTGAGGCAGCAACCTGCTTTCACTTTGTGAAGCCCAGCAGAAAAGCTGGGGTCCGACAGTGGCAGGTATCCCTGAGCACAAGACGAGGCAGCATGAGGGTATAAGAAATCCAGTTTGCTTCTGACGTGAGTAGATGAGGTTTGGGTGGGAAAGTAATGGGAATGCTAAATGTTTGCTGCTAACATTTACTAAAATGACAGCAAATCCTGTCTGTATTAATGTTTAGCTTTTGAGACTCAGCGGAATTTTACTTCGTTAAAGAAGGTAGGAAGCATAGAAGGAGCTCTTTAATCTTCAACTGGAAAATACAATTTTGAAATACATTCTCTTAGGAGTGGAATAATCAAACAGAGTGATAATGGATGTTAAACCTACTCTGAATGTAATTTAAAGGATTTCTCAGATGGAAACAAAACTTGATAGGATGGTGTCAGGTTCAAATGGACATCACCTTTACTTACACAATTGTCCATGTGAAGAAGAGAGCTTGATTGGCATGTATTTTGGTTATGTGATTGTTTAGGAATTATCAAAAGTCATTATGTGATTCTTAAATACTTCCATGTGCTCTTTGTTTTAACAAAAGGCGGTTGGAGCTGTATCCATGGGTTTTTACAAGCACAGCTCTTTGCATGGGGACTTCACCACAAAGGGTTTCCAGTGTCCTGCATCTGCAGGTGTCTTCAGCATTGAGAAGAAAAAAACTGTTAGTCTTTCCCTTCCTACTGCTGACCTGTTCCTCTTGGCACATTTTTGATCTCTCTTGGTCAGTCTGTGCCTGATACCATGCATACATTTCTTGTTCCCCACGCTGAAATGCTCTCCTCTTTTTCCCAAATGTTGTTATATTTCCTTTCTCCTTCCTTTATTTTTAATTTCTCTTTCCCATTTGTAATGCATCTGTTGTCTCTGTTGTTTTTCACTTCTAATTTAATACCACCAGTGGATTTGTGTCTCTCTGCAGATCATTAAAAAGGGGCTATGTGGAACTACTTGTAAAAGAAAACAAGTAGTTTTCTTGCATTCCCAAGATAGGTTACAAACTGGTGTGTGTCAATACTCTGTTTTGGAACTTTTAGCTTTGTTTAGTTCTTTATCAGATGCAGAGTGATCTCTGGATCTCTTGTTTGCCACTCCAGTGTGAGAATACAAGGAACAAATTCAAGAGTTGCAGGACTTGAAAGGACCTGTGCAGCCCTAGGAAAAGGGCAGTTTCCTGTGTAAAGCAGAGCAAAAAATCAAATTAACAAAATCCCCATCCAGCCACAAAACTAATCTGTCCTCAGCCTTAGGGCAGATTACAGGAGTCCTTTCCTCCTTCCTACCCTCTGTACAGGCTGTTTCAACCCACCATTGTGATTGATGGCTGGAGAGCTGGCGGGAATGGATGTGTGCCTGAAATACCCCCATGTAGTGAAGGGCCACGCCTGTGGTGAGACAGGAGTTCTGCTCCTCTGGGAAGCCAGGAGTCATGTGATTGCTTTAATGCAGCACAAATCTCTGTGGCTGATGCCGGCAAAAGGAGCATTTGTTTTCTGTGGTGGGTGGCAGAGTTAGATGAGGGAACAATTCCAACTGAGCTACCACTTTGCCTCATGAGGCCGACCTGAATGCTGCTATTGACTCAAAGGAGGGAGTTTTTGGGGCAGGAAGTGAAGATGAGCACTGTCACCACATGGTCAGTGGAGAGAGAGGCTCTTGGAGCATGAGTCTCTCCCAGTGCCTGGTTTTAGGATGTGGATGGCACTGCTGTGCCTGTGAGGTCTGTAGGTGTCAGCTGATGCCCAGGGTCAATCCATGCCCAGGTGTTACCGCAGCGTTGGACTGACCTATCCTTCATTTTGCTTGTGCTCCCTGATGGAGTGTTTCAGTAGGAAAACTCATATCCTCAGCCCTGTTAGGGAGGACAAGATGGGCTCATAGTTGAGCTCTGACTGGGTTAAAGGATGGCCTCGGGCAGCAGCAGGATTTCTGAAAACCCTGTAGGCTGCATCTCCTGGCACGGACCCCCTGCTGCTCCTGGACCTCCTGCAGAGCAGGAGGCTGCCAGCATTGCCCAGGTGGTAGTTTTAACTCTTTGTTACCTTAAATTCAGACAGTTTCAAAGTAACACAGCAGTAAATAAACCCCTGGCCCCTTTGTACAGTCACATCCCTCATGTTGCCCCTGCCACCAGTGTTAATAATGCTGTGCATAATTTCTGAGCACAAACTGGGAGCTGGGGAGTGTAAGGTGTGCCTTAAGGGGCTGGTGGCAGCAGTGAGTGTTTGAGGCTGGATAATACCCAGTGTTTTGCATGAACTTGCTGTCAGGAAACTGTTTAGATAGTGCTTAGCATTGTTCAGTGGCAGGACTGTAAACTGAAGCAAATAGCTTGGTCCTGTTTACATTTTCTAGAGGGGATGATGCAGAAGAAAATTGAGTTAAAAATTAGCTTTGAAATTAGCTTTTAGGTGAAAGTTTTTTACCGACCACGCAGGACTTTGAAACACCTGCATTTAACAAAATAACCTATTTGAAGCAATAGTAAACTGCCATCTGCTGGTAGAAAAGTAATGCACATAATGAACATGCAGACTTAGGACGTGATAATTCTTTTGTGTTTGACATGCTGCAGTCAAATATGTACATGATACGGAAGCTGCATATATTTATTTAATGGGTGGTTTTCATCTCTATTTGCATTTTCATACAGACTATGCTAAACAGATGCCTATAATATAACTAACTTTAACGACAAGCACAGAAAACAAGACAATAAGAATAAAGAATGAGGACTAATAAAAGCAGATGAGCGATCAGGATGGTGACAGGCTCCAAATGTGTCCTATTTACATTGCTAATAATGAATCACAAGCCCTTCCTTTTATTGTTTCCCCCTGTCTTAGACCCTCCTGTATGACCAGAATTGTAGCTTTGAGAAACATTTCCTGGCATCTTCATTTTGATTTGTGCGTGTGTGTATGTGGTTCCTTACACAAGCGTGTAAATAGGAGCTGGGTCTTTAATTGTTCCTGATTTAAGTAGGTCATCTTCTCCAATACACAAATCTCTTGTCTTCTGGTAAGCCAGGTCAGCTGTTGAAAAGGATATGGAAAATACTTACTACACAAATATGACCAGAGAAAATGATTTCACCAAGGACCACTCCCAAATTATATGGCATTACAGAACCAGTTTCCATAAATCACCAGCATGATGAGTAGACTGCAGGGGAGAGACTATCAGATTTCATGTTTGTATAGTGTGTACCGAGTGGGTGTGCTGAGCGTGACTGTGTCCCTAAGGTGCTGCTGCACTATAAATAGCGGTGTTAGCGTGAATTACCTCCAGTGCAAACATCAGGCCACTTGCCCTTTTCATATGCATGCAGTTTTGTTTTATGATTGGGATTATTCCAAACACAGCCTATTGTTTTAGCAAACTGATCTTCTCATAGGAAATATTTTAAATGGGCAAAGAAAAAATAGGTCAGTTCTTCCTTTGAAATCAGAGAGAAGTGTGTATTTGTAACATTTCCCAGGCTTATTTCCTTGGAACAGGTTTGGCAGGTATGAGAGGAAGTTAAAGATTTATTTTTGGTGCTATGTACCAGATGTCATACCTGCTCTTTTGAGACAGTTGCTTTTATCTCCAGCAGTACCTGCTCTAGTAGCAATGAAAAAGTGACTTGAATCCCATTTAATGCATGTAGTGTGCACTGTTCTTGTGCCACTAAAGGAAAGAGAGGGTTTGTTTGGGAGACTCCAGGCAGAGTCCTTATGCGTCATTAGAAAGCAAACATGTTTGCATCCCTCTCAGCAGTGTTTTTGCCTCCTTGAAGATGTGGTGAATTAATATGCCCTACTTCAGGGCTTGTGACCCCAGCAGACACTGAAGGGCTACAAAGATGTCCAGTTTGAAGTGCTGTTATATTTATGAGATCTCCACATTTATGGCTCATTTTGTAGCATCCAGGTGGTTCTTTCTAAAGGACTGTTTCTGGGGAATTTCTGTGTGCTGTGCACACTCCACTCACATTGGCATTAATAAAATGCTGTTCAGTGTCTTGCCTGAAAAGAGCCCTGCTTGGTGGCAGAGTAACATTAATACTGTAGGGCCAAATCCTCAGCTCAGGAAACCACCACAGCTTTTTTTGACTTGTAATCTGTGGAGGATTTAGCCTTGGTGCATGGTCACAGAGGCAGACACCCTGCTCTGGGTCCTGTTTACTGAAATGCTCCAATAGCAACACATGATCAGATGGGAACAGCCAGGGGAACGGTGGTGCCCATGTTAACAGGTGGGAGCTGAAGTACAGTTACCATCAAAGATACCACTGTCCTCTGCTTTGCTCTGGAGTCTCCCTGCCAGCAGGACTCTGCCTTCCAGCTGAAGAGTGATTGATGGTTGAAATAGCAGTCCCAGTTTATTTCAGGTATGCCACTGACCCACATGGCCCATAGGAAGGATAAGGTAAAGGCAAGCAAAGCAGCATGTTCCTGTAGCCTCTAAAGGCTGTGAAAATGGAAACATAGGAAACAAGCTCATAGATATATGAAATGAGGATGAGGGTTCACTGTTACCTGCTATAGGCTAAATCAGGGGTTGAGTGAGACTGACATTTTAGCCAGCAAGAGAAAGGAGATGAGTAAGAAATTATCAAAAGATAAAGCTGGTATTTCCTTCATGTTATGCTAGAATCACACTGTTCAAAAAGGCTCCCAAACCATGGAGAGCTGGGGCAGGCAAGGGTGAAGAGGTGGGTTATGGTGATGGAAGGGTATTGTCATTACATAAATTGGAGCATTTCAAGTCTGCTTAACTGTTTGGTGCCATATCCTGTTAGTCTTTTCTGAGCTTACTTTGCAGTGGAATGGGAGAAGCTGTGCTGATTGCACAACTGGTTGTTTGGCTGTTTCTTTTCTCTGTGTTTCCAGCAAATTAATTACTGTGTCCTGCCTATGCTATGTTCAAGGTTTGGCAAAGGGCTTTTGATGGGTTTGCCATCCTTTTGCCCAGCACTTAATCCTGCTTCCTTTTACTAGTATGGCTTCTGTACCAAAATGCAGTGATCAGACTGAGTAACAATAAAACTACTGGTGATTTACCAAGGAGCAGGAAAACCCTTAGTCAGGGGGCAGTTTCTAGCAAAGTGTAGTTCTCAAGATGAATTGAGGTCCTTGTCTTTGCAAGGATTGCTGCGTGGTGGATGCAGAAATGATAACCTAGCAGTTAAGTGCTGTTCAGAAAGCAATAAAACACTCACTTCAAAAATCAAGAAGCATGAAATAGATACTGTTTTACTGGGGCAGGAAGGGGGGAACACTAGGAGAATCATGAAATGGCTGTTAATTCATGAAATTGTTAATTTCATGATATAATTGTGGATATAGTGACATTTGGAGACCTCTGGTATATATTTGAAATAAGCAATGAAATAAGGCTCATGTGCTATGTGAGCCTGTCAAAGCCAGGCATGGGCATCAGCTAATATGCTTATCAGTCAGGCAGTGTATGTGGAGATGCTCTGCTTTCACACTGTCTGCTGATTGGAATTGGGCCCCTGAAGAAGCCAGGTGATTAATCTGCAGGGGTTTATTTTTTCTGAGCTGTTAATGTCCTCTGTTTCAGAGTAACAGCCCATGGCTCATTGAGCAGGGAAGATTTGGTTGCAAGTGTGAAGGGCAGCACACAAAGATTCTCCACACATGTCTTGTTTGAGCCTTAGAGGGTAGGAAAATGAAATACTGGAGAAGTTTGTCCTGTGCTGGGGCAGAACCAGTGCTTCATGAAGAGCAGTGGTACTGTTAGAAATTTGAGTCAACCAGGATAAAATTTAAAGCCACAATGCTTTTGTAAGGTGGAAGTGGACACTTGGTACTAGCCCAGAAACACACAGCTGCCACTTCAGCTGACCTGCTGTGAGAATCATGCTCTTCTTGAATCTGTTGCTCCATTTTGTTGGTGATGACACCTTGCTCTTGCTGTGTTCTTTCCACCCATACTGTTGTGTACTCTGGCATCTAATTCTGAAAAAGCAAATGGGGCTGCTGAGTCCAACTGCCTCAACAGAAATACAACAGGAGAATTGAATACTCAGTCTGAAAGATATTGCAATATTAGAAGAATCTTAAGGGGATTGTTTTGAGATTATTAGCCACCATTTATAGTCTGAGTTGTACCTGTTTTGTAAAATTAATTTTATCAGTTGAAATATTTGAAAACATGTTGATTTAAGAAAAATATTTTTCTTACAGTACAGTGTTATGTGAGCATTCATTTATTAACCCTATTAATTTCCTTGAGAAATAGGGAATTATTTCAACACTGTTTTTACAGACTGGGATACATGAGGCTCAGATGTATAGGTTTAGATCTATATGTCATAGTGTCTGCTAACTAGCATTTGGCCCTGCTTACTTCCACTCAAGTCTTTCCTCACCTGAACTCGTGATCATGGAGCAGCTGTGTCCTATGCAGCTCCTGGCACCTCTTTGGTTGCAGCCTGTGACCAAGTCTGTGCTGGGAGGGAGGTTAGCAGTGAGGATGGGTTATTGTGGGAAAGGGGAAAGGAAGATAAGTGAATTGCTGTCTTGCTTCAGGCTCTAAGAATGATGTACCAAGTTCCCATTTTGAACATGGGAACCAGGGAAGGAGAGTGGCTGCACGGGAGGGAGCAGACTGAGGCTCTGTGCTTCCCTTCCCAGACATCCAGATCAGACATGAGAAGATAATGAGCCAATATTGGGAATACAGACAAAATCGTGGGCCCTCTAAGAATTTATTTGCTCCAGGAACAGGAGACTGTTGTAAGCTGTAACTATGACAGACAACAAGGTCATTGGAAACAGGAGTACCCAGGATAACAAAACAAAACAAGCCTCCCAAAAAGATTTCTCAGTCCTGTGGTGCAATATTTCCACGTGGTCCGGACTTAAACTGTGCTGTGGAATGCAGTGACAATGGGGAAGGATTGAGAATACTTATTAGAAGGGGCAGCAAGAAAGTTTCAAGGGTTTCTGGCTTTGCTTTCTTCTGAACCTGTTTTGGTTTGTTGGGTTTTTTTCCTTTATTTTTCTCATATTTTTTGCTATAAAGTTCTACTATAAACAATTAGAGGAAATTTAGCAATGATATTGTCTGTGGAGTCTAGGGAAGTAAGAATACATTCTACATCACTGTTTTCCTTTGTTTGTCTTTTTAATCTTGTTTATCTTTGATCAGCTGCAGATGAAATAACCAGCTAACTGATTTCCCATACAGGGCTGCCACTCTTGCTGATGAAAATGTGCTGACTAGGGAGTAAGCTCTGTAGCAGTCTAGCAGTATCCATTTCTTATTCCAATACACTGACAGGTCATTCAGGGAGACAAAACCCGCTTTTCTAAAGTGGAAAAGAAACTGCAATTTCAATTTTGTTTTGATTTGAAATTTTCCAGCTACCTATCAAGACCAAATCCTTGAACTATTTACTTAGAGTAACTGAAATACCCCTATTTGAAATAGTGGATATGCAAGATTTAGCCATTAAAGAGTTGGGGTAAAATTAAAATCCCCTTCAATAATAACTAAAGTCGGAGAAAATCTTTCAAGAAAATTAAACACTTGATCAAAAAGAGAGAAGGGTTATTGTCGAGAGCATAAAGATTAAATAGGAGAGTTGTCACAGAGAATAACCATCAATGATAAGTAGCAGGCAGTTAATAATATCCCCTCAGGGATCTTCTTTTACTCATGTAGGTTTTTGGACAAATACAATATTACATTTTTTATAGTTAAAGTGTGAGGGAGCTTCATGTCATTCTAGAGTAGCAATAAAGCTTCAGTGGAATAAGGACAACTGGAATGATAGAGAAGGGCCGACCCAGAAGCTGAAACAGCAGGAAATCAGTGACAGTTTTCCCAGATAACTCTCCTTTTTAACCCACAAATTTTGAGATCTCTTCTCAGTCTCTCTGACATGCCTATTTTTTCATATCTACTGCACTGTATTAGTGCTGAGATTTTATATGCTACTGGCCTGCTATATGGAAAAGAAGGAGAGACCAAGTAAATGAAGAGTGTGATTCCATGTTGCAATTAAGAGCTGGTTTAAAGCTTGATTGTGCAGATGGTTGAACTGGCAGAACTAAAGGCATGGTGATCTGTAGACAGGGGAAGGCACACAGGGTGGAAAGGGTTGGGGCAGAAGGGTCTGGAGGACCTCTGAAGCCAGCTCTGCAGCTGGAGAAACTGTAACTTGAAACAACTCCCTTGATCTCTCATCTTTCTTCCCTTATTCTCTCTGCCTATGTAATTGCAATAATAAATCTTTTTTGTTCCTTAACCATCTTGTGGCCATTGCAAACATTTAAGAATTAATGCAGTTCTCACACATGATGCACATGTTCTTCATGTCCCCTTGTGTCCCTCCATTTATTCATTTATCATGTACACACAAAACTCCCATGAAATATTAATCTGAAATACAAATGTCTCTTTGCATCCTGGGAGCATTTGCATACAGTAATGTTAACGAGAGTATTAATTCTGCATGCACAGTCTGGACTGCACACAGGGCCAAATCTCTCTCGGCAACTGTGCTGAAATCAGTGACAAATTAAGAAACATTATTTTCATATTAAAAATTCTGAGTGGAAAGTGACAGTTTCCTATAACTGAAATGTTGTCCTTAAAAGTCAAACAAGAATATTTGAAGCCTTATTTTCAATTTTTCCTTCTAAGAATTCCTTTGTAAAAGGAATTTTATACTGCTCCATGTTTCTGCCCAATGGTTCCTAATAAATTGGTACAGTCTAGAAGCAAAAGGATTTAGTTTTTTTAACAGTGCTGTAATTCATGGGGAATCTGAACATTTATTTTGCTTTTCTACCCTGTTGGGAACATCAGGAGTAGCTACACTTCTTCCAGTTGGGGAAGGACATGCAGTTGCAGATGGACCAAAAATAATTCAGTTAGGCTGGAGAGAGGATCATTTGCTCTGGGTTAGCAAAGAGTGAAAAATGTCTGAGCAGGCATCTGATGAAATGGAAATAGCAGGAGGATCTCCTGTGGTGGAATAAATCTTTGCACCTCACCCCTGGCTGTGAGCACAGGTGGGGCTGTCCTGCCTTTGACAGTGGTGAAAGCCCTAGGGCACCCTGGAGGCCACTGGGAGCCATGGCAGTGCCTCTGGGACAAAGACACATTTCTTGGCCTGGGTTTTACTCTGGAAAGAGGGAGGGAGGGACCAAACTTGTCTGATCCTTCACTGTCCAAGGCAGGCTTAAGACAAAATTAGGACCAACAATGAAAGATGGGTTCTTTGTCTGCACCCAAATCCCACCAGAGTCACAAACAGAGGGGCACTGTTATATACACCCTTTGCCCAGGTTCAGTGCATCCCTGCAAGTAATTTTTCTCAGTGGCAGATTGTTAAAGGATTGCATTTTCCTCAGTAAAACACATGTCACTGAAGTGTACAAAAGACTTTTTAAGGTAAAGTCCCTGCAGCTGGAATTGGACCTTTCTTTCTGCAGGGACAGTCTCTGGTGAGAGGCAGTTGCCAAAGCAGATCAGATGCCTGCTGCCAGGAGCTGCACCCCTTGGGGGAAGGCTGGAGCTCTCAGCAGATCCCTGGCTGCTGTTTATGGATCTTGCAATTCTCTGTCGGTGCTGCAGAAAATCAAAGCACTCATGTTTCATGAACAATGTATTTTGAGTTTGACTTTATTTCTATTCTGATACTCAAATTCTGATGTCTGCAGTTTGTGAAAACAGTAAGTGCCTTACTGTCTTCAGGGACAATGGCATTGATTCCTCAACTCCTTACTGTAAAGCATTCATTTGACTATAAAGCTTTTAAAAGTATTATAAATTAATCATGTGAGACAACCTCCACAGCTGGAGTTAAGCACTTCCATGTGCTTGCTGAATGAGGGACCAAGTTGTTAGGAAGATCTTTCAGGACTCACTGGAGATCCATAAGAAATTGTCTTGACTTAACCAAGCCATGGTATTTCTCTTAATCTTTCACTTCCTTCTTATTCATGCTTAAATGAGACACATCTGTTTCCATTTTTCACATTGTTCTGTTATGTGAGTAACCATATCAAGCTTGCCCCCCCCCTCCCCCCACACTGTGAAAGAATAAATTAGTGTTAAGTTTTGTGAAGTACTTTAAAACACTAAAGCAAAACATCTGTTTCAGCTGCAGGTCATTAAGATAAAAAACCCTAGTCTGTGTGCAGTGCAAAACTGCCAAAAAATTTATCAGCTCAAACACATTTCTTTACCTGTCTTTTAGTATAACAAGTGAAGATGGTGAAAGGGCTGTAAATCTTTGTCAGGGATGGAGCAGTTAAAAGTGTTCAGTGTAATAATCCACAGCAGTACCTTGTAGTAATGAATCTGGTCTGGAGATGCCTGGAGATTGCTGCAGTGTTGCAGACTTCAAGCTGAGAGTCTCCTTGACCTCCTCATCTTCCAGCCAGGCACAACACTGTGTAGGGCTGCCTTATCTCCTGTAAATGTTTGTGTTACTGAACTTCAGCTATGAATCCTTCCACTCGTCCCCAATAATTTAATTGTTTCCAGGGCAGGTGGCCAGAGTAAAGCTGAGCTGGCAAATCAACTTTACAGGTGAACTGTGACACTCTTTCAATGCCAAAGCCCAAATGTAGATGTCTGTGTTCTTTTGTTGGTAGTGATCTCCTTTATAAAGCATTTTGAGGTATAGAGATGAAAAGCCAGCAGCTACCTGAGAGCTTGACTATGAATAAATAATAAATATTAACAACGAGTGCATTCCCTGGATTCTATAGGAAATGCCAAACCTTGCAGGCAGGTCCTGGCAGGCAGGTAATAACTTACTCCTACAAGAGGCAGTGTCCACTTGTGTTTCCCTCTGTCTTTAATTAAAAGATCTAGTGCCTTCCTTAGTGTAGAGGAGGTGTTGTGTATCATGAATGTGGTCCAAAAGTGGATGTGGCTTTTTTGGAGTCTTAAGAGAAAGTACTTATTTGTTCTTCCAATCTGCCAAAGCAGCAGCCAGTGCAGTCCTGAGCAGTTCTGCTCCACTATGCTCACACCCTCCCTGGAGCAAATAAATGGGATGTTTGGGGTCTTTAGGAGTGCACTTTTTAAAAGCAGCACTGTGGGTCCCCTTTCATTTAAGCCCTCAGTTTCTGAGACAGGAGAGTGTATATATATTTCTGCACTGGATCTGTTCACCTGCAGCTCTCCCCACCCCCAGCTTATGAGCATGATTTCCTTTTATGCACTGCTCTGTCACAGCTTGGCAAGTTTCCCAAGACAATCCATACCAGAAAGGAGAATATGGCTGCTGAGCGGCGTAGACAGGAGAAATGCCTTATGTAACAGATTCATTTAAATGCTATGAAATGTTGGGACAGGCGAGACAACTGAAAGCAAAATGCAGCCCTTAATCTCTAGCATCACTTCTGCTTGCCCTCACCATCATCAGCATCTAATAGTCACTGCCTGTCTCCATTCACATCTCCATCTTTTTCAAGAAACTGCCTGCGGCAGAATGTTCAAACGGCTTGGCAACCGGTTTTAGGAGAAGGTTTTATTTATTTTTTTTTCTCCTAATTCTTCATGAGCCTCATGAGCATTTCCCCAACTAATATGCCTGTGGCATCATTAGGTGTTTAATGAGAGTGATGTTGCTTGAATATTATTGTTTTTATAGCTCATTTTGTTTTGACAAGTCTTCAGTTCTGTGGCACTTTATAGTGTGCAGACTTCCCCTTCCTATATCTTACAGATTTTGCAGAAATGTTACCACAGAGGTGTTGTCATGAAAGCTGAAATAATAAATTGTCAACATTCAGTATGTTTGAGTGCAATACGTGTTCAACACCACAGCAGTTTAATGACATCAATTAATCATTTTAGTGCATTTCTTTTATAATACTGAAGCACCAGGAATACTCCAATTAATGGCCGTGTCTCGGACAGCAGTTCAGTCCAACTCTGCACAAACAGTTCTGTTTGGAATCTTCTAGCAGTTCCCCAGAAGACCAGCTTGTACTCCAGTGGATCAGAGTCTTGTTCCTTATGTCCAGAATCTGGATCATTATAGGTTGTGCTCAGATGAAAAATTCCAGCATTGTACCTGCAGAAAACAAGGCTGCTGAAATTTTAAGTATTGGATAGATCCATACAATGTCATTTACCCCCTGCATTTTGTCTACATGTTGATGGTACTGCATCCATTTCTTTACTGATTAAATTAAATGGATACAGGTTTTGTGTCAATGCAAGAAAAATGGCTGTATTTTTAACATACTAATTAATACCCATAAGGCTCTCACTGTTATGTTATCTTCCAAGTAATTTTACATGGTTTAGGCTGCCAGCACATACTTTCTTACTTCCACAATGGCAAAGCCTTTAAAACAACTAGCTGCTGTCACAAATTTGGCTTGCTGGCCTGTACTAAGATGAGGGGAGTTACTGGGGAGAAGGACAGTGAAGGTTCTCTTGCTGCTTCCTTGTGCAGTGTGTCCTGCCTGACAGTAAAAGGGAAGAAGCTGCACCTCTCTGCAGTCCCAGTTCTCCCACCACTCCACAGTGTGGCTGCACAAATATTTTGCTCTTGGGATTCCTGCTGCAGGTCCCAGAGGTCTGTGCCTGTGTTCCCAGCACAGGCAGTGGAGCTGCACAGCTCCAGGAGTACATAATGTTAACAAAGCAGTAATTGTATACATGCCCACTGTTTCAAACATACATATACTGGCTTCCAAGGACCCTACTTTTATGTCTTTGTTTATATTTAATAGCAGTTACGGTGGTTAACTGGCTTTATTTTGGAAACCTTGATGTTTCTCTAGCCAGTACTGGTGCTGTGAGGATCAGAAAGAAAGATGTGCCTTTTTACTCTGTATCTTCTGATAGGTTTTGTCATTTGGCAACTGTTGTTCTGTTAGACTTTGCAGAATTTGGACAGGATTCTGATCTCCTGTGAAGTGACACACACACATATTAAAATGCAGGAACGGGTTTGGGGCCTTTTTTTCTGATTACACCATGCTGAGTGCCATGCATGAGGAATTAGAGGCTGGCTGTTATTATGTGGCCAAACAGCTGCAGGAATTTCTAGTGAGTTCTTTTAAATACTAGTAAAATAAAAATCAAAATAACATTCCCCAGAATGTAAAGCACAGGCACTCCTGCAAGTCTTCCAGGCTTTGGAAAAGAATGATCAAATCTGGACCAGGCCAGTCTTCTTACACTTAAAGTTCCATTGAAGTAAAATATAAAATAAGGAGAAATTTTGGGGTCTTCTGCAAGTTCTTTTGTGGTAGTTCCTTTTTCTAGTCTCTTTTCAAACTCAGCCCAGTGTAAAGAAAAAAAATTTAAAAATTTAATTTCTAAATTAAATGAAACTCAAGCTTTGAGTTTGTGGGGGTTTTTTGAGATTCCCATAGCTAGGAGGCATTTTAAGCTGAGGTTGATACATACTACATTTTATATTAGGTTATTTTTCCTTTTGGGTGCACAGGTAATCACTCACGTGACAATTCCAGTGGGGCACTCCCCAAGCCATTTAATTTTCTTGCTCCTGCTGGGAAATGGGACTTGTTCAGTCAGCCTCCCCTCCCTGCAAGTAAAATATCCTCATCCATCTTAGAACAAAAGAACTGCTAAATGTAGGCAGGCCAAATAGTTTTGTCCTTCTGTCCAGCAAAAGTGCTCCTGTGTTACCAGTAAGGCTGTGTTGCCTGAGCATGATGTGCCCTCTGGGACTCCCTGGGAATGCTCCAGCTGGGATGCTACAGGAAGATTGCTCAGAAACCTTCTCAGTTTGCCCCCCACATGCATAGAATCTGGATCATCTCCACTAAGTGACTTTCCCTGAGGCACCCCCATACCTGCCCAACAGAGCCCTGTGGCTTAGTCTTTACACTGCAGCTCTGCCCCTGTGTGTGTGCCACGCCTGCCCACACCTGTTCAGCACCAGCTGGACACGTGGCCCTCTGCTTAACAGTGATGTGTTCTTCATTACCCCTCCACCTGGCCCTGCGCTGCCATCTGCAAACACTTTGGCTTTCTCACAGTCTCCTTCCACGTTTGGGAGGCCACAGCTACAAGCAAAGCCTTTTCTGCATCTCTTAATCCAGAGGAGGATCAGCTATCTTCCTTCCCAGAAGGAAGAGTGACCCGCCCCTAACCCCCCTCCACTTTTCTAAATTGTTTGCAAAGAAAAAAGAGGGAGCACTACAGATTTAGTTTCTGAAGTGGAGGCCTGAGTGGGTCGTCTCAGAATGGACTGAAGGACCAGAGAGGTGCTCACCATCCCAGGGAGGACACTGCTGCAGCAGGATCAGAAGGCTGGTCATGGATGAGGTTTTTAACGTCAAGGTATGGGTGTGTATGTTGTGGGTTGTATGTGGTATGTGTGTTCTGATGTCACATGAGTACTGGAAAGGCCTACATGGTATCCTGCTATGGGATAGGGGTACCTATGAGCCAGCCCCTGTGCACGTGTCATGGTTATCCTACCTTGGTTCCCAACATCTCTGCATTCAGGAGCTCCCCTGCTTGCTGCTGCCCCAGGCTGTACTTCACAGGGACCCTTTCTGGCACAAGAGGTGCAAAGGGGCCAGAGTTCACAGACACCTGGGGTTAGAAATGGTGGCTCTGTGTCCTGAATGCTCATCCTTGTTTCCAGCCTTGGCCTCTTGTTAACACCAGGGATCAGCTCCCTGAACTGCTCTGAAGCACTATGATCTCCTGTATCTGGGTCCTGTGCAGCAAAAGCAGGATGTGTTCTCAGAGGGCGTTTTCAGCCTCTCTGCTCTCAGCAGGCTGCAGAGCTGTTTGATCAACACAAGCTTTGACAGTCAGGCATCATTAATTTTCCACAACCTACTACTTGAAACTCCTGAAAAGATGGGCTGTCACTGTAACTTGTAGCCCTTGCTGGCCTGAACTGCCCTCTGCACTGTCCTGCTGCAGCACAGGAGGGCTGCATGCCTCGAGCCACTGCTCTCCTCCTTTGGGCCTGAGATTTAAATACTGTCAGGGAAAAAAAGGAATTCTCAATATAGAATTACTTCTTTTTAAAGGATGAGATAATCTGTAATGCATTAACGGTGGAAGTGATCATATACAATTCAGGCTTAGTGAGTACCCATAGTCTTAAATTAATCCTAATAAGCAGTGTTTTCCCCAGCATGTGCAATTTTAACAGTCACTGTGGAGAGTTCTGCTTCCTAAAACTATCACAAATGAGATGACACTCTCCTCTTTTGGAAAGCATAATTGATAAAATGTGACAACACATGGTTATTGCTTATTTGTAAGTGGGATCCTTTAAAAAGTACTCTCTTACATGGACTGGGTTAAATGACTTGCTGATTAAGACATTTACATGAAATATTAAACCACCATTATCTGGCTCCTGTTAAAATTCAAAATCAGGATTCTCTTTTGTGCAGATTAAGTAAAAACTTCTATGCTGTTTTAGAGTACAATATAAAAGCTAGAGGTATATTTGAATGACAATTCACACATGATGTCTTAGGAAGAAATTCTAATATGCTTGGGATGGAATTAGAGGGACATGTTTGACACACTAATAGACAGATTTGAGTGCTTCTTGAGTGTTCAGATATAGCTTCTTTGGCTGAAATTCCCAAAATTACACTACTCTGCTGACTATTTCTGCTTTTACAGATACCCCATTTTTACTCTATGAATTCTCTGCCCAATCTAACTAAAAATACACTTTCAAAGCTTTATCTGAGTCCCTTTCCACACACTTTGTTGGAACCCAGAGCCGAGGCCTGTGAAACTGGGACAAATTTTAAAACTGAACATGACTGTTCTTCTGAGTTTGCTCACTCATTCTTTTGTCTGAGAAACTACTAAGCATGCATTCCAGAATACTGAAATAACTATTTTGCAGTTATTTGAAATATGTGTATTTTTGTTAGTAGGAAAATTAGTGCTAGAATTTTCAACCAGAGCCTGGTTGAAAGTTCATTAAAGTCTTTCAATGAACAGTTATTTCAATGAGCTTATAATGAGACAATTCATGTTCATATGAGCTTCACACTAAAACCAGGAGTGGTATAATACAAGATCTGCCTGCAAATCCCAAACCTGACAGTATTTCCTGAATGAGATAATGACACATGAACTGCTGTTCGAAATAATTCATCTGAGAGTTTAGTGGGATGTGATATGGAAATACTGGATGGACAAGAGAAGCAGAAGTTTTAATATAGCTTTTGATCATTGCACTGAAGATATGTTTTAGCAGATGAGTGGTAATGGATGTGGGTCAAAGTGAGGAGCTAAGAGATACTCCTCTTCCTTTGGCATAAAAAGGGATTGGCAGGGAAGTTGGAAAGGAATAAGTTACTGGGTAACAATGCTGTCATTATAATAACCCTAGGTTGTAACTTGGTCTTTTTTGTTAACAAACCATGCCATATACTGATTTTGTGCAACCACAAAATTGAATAAATAATTTTTCAGAATTCCATATTAACTCTAAGACTGTGTAGAACTATCACAATTTTATGTAGTTTCCCCCTCCCCCTTCTTTTCAGGAATCAATTACAAAGATGTCTGGCTTTATGCCCTGAAGATATATACTTATCTATACACTACAAGATAGTCTAAAAAAGCTTTTGTAGTGGTTTTTTTTTTTAGCTTTATCCCTGATGTTAGAAATCTCAGGTATATTCATAATTAATTGTCTTGATCAAAACCAAACTCCTTACAATTAAGAAACAAACAGAGGGTATGGCATATCAAACAGAATTTCTGCTGCTGTGATCTCACCTAAACACAAAATAAGATCCACAGTACTTCCACACTAATAGTAGTAAAATGGTTTTTCTTGCTTTCTTTACTTCTTTAAAAG
Organism: Serinus canaria; assembly: GCF_022539315.1. Taxonomy (NCBI): domain Eukaryota; kingdom Metazoa; phylum Chordata; class Aves; order Passeriformes; family Fringillidae; genus Serinus; species Serinus canaria. Next base: position 16,022,263 of record NC_066322.1, on the reverse strand, counting down.
TGATTGCTATGTCTTCCCATACACAAACCTCTCGCACTTTACAAGCAAACAATAATAAAGCTTTTTGTAATTGTGTCAAGCATAAGGACAGGAAGGTGTGTATGTCCATGGAATGGTGAGAGAAATCAGAATTGCTGATGTAGCAATTGCCTACCAAGCAGAGGAGTAGGAAACTGCAGGGAAAGGAAGGCAGTTTGAAATCCTGCCTGGCAATGATTTTGACTGAGAGATACTGTTCATTTTTCAAGTGCTGCTAAAACATATGGAACTTGCTTCCTTCTTAAGGCAAAAGGTTTTGGTGTAGATGTCTTCACTTGGATCTTCGTCCTGGCTTCCATCTGGCCAGATGACTTTGAAGTACGGAAGTGGTGGGGGTTGGCTAGCAAAGTATTTTCCTTTTGGGGAGGGTGTTGAAATGGTCTTTGTCTGAGGGAGGTGACTTCCCCATGTTGTGCCACCTGTGTCCCTCATTGGACATAGAAAAATCACAACTTTGGAGATGGAGTGTTCCTGAAAGGATTCTTGTCTCTAATTCTCCACATTGACATTGCTCTGGTCTCTAATACACGCTGCAGCCACGGGTGTGACCCTGATGCTAGTCACAGATGTGGATGTGGGAAGTGGGATGACACACCTTGAAGGAGACAGAATGTGACACTGTCAGGCCTAGTGCAGTTTCCCTCTCATCACTAGAAGTCTGCCAGCACAGCATAGTCGTTACAAAGGTCCAGCGTGTGGCCCGTAGTGGTAGGAGCTGGATTCATTCATGCTGTGACCTCTGCAGGGGGATGTTGAGGCTACCAGGACACTTGAAACAAGGATCTTGAAATTACTATGTCTGTCTGATCCCTGTGTATCAATTTGGCACTATAATGTGAACTGAATCATAAGTTAAGCAGAGCTATGATAATTTATACCTATTAGATCTAGGTCCTTTTCCATCAGCCATTGAAGGCCAGTTTATTGCCACTGCTTTCTTCCTCTCATACTAAATTATAATTAATCAACAGATTCAGGAAGCAACCTGTTATGGTTTTGTTACTCGTAGCATATTTTCATACATTAATGCTTCCTATGTATGATGCAAATGGCAACTCTCCAAGGCAATGCAATGTTTTTAAGAAGGTCAGTGTTATAATGTATGGTGGTATTTTCCCACTCTAATCTGCTTTCTTGTGATCTTTGAATTCTGTGAGACTTGAGCTCAGTAACTCAGCTGTGAGAAGAGAGATGGCAGATCCTCCTGAAAGGAACACAGATCTAAGCTTGGTTATTGTCTTGGAGGATGAATTAGAGTAACACCTGATGAAATAAAATGAGCATAAGAGCTAAGGTCAATTAATGATTATTGATAATTAATCCAGGATTTGTAATTGATAATGTTTACTGTGGTGGTACCTGTGGAACAGCTAAGAATGGAGCCTGGTGTGCCAGGCAGGCAGCGCTGCCCCAGCAGCTGCTCCCCTCTGATGGGTGGTGGATGACAGGAACACTCCATAGTGGTGAGACTGAGAACAGGAGACGACTGTGGGAAGCTGGGAACGAGCTGCTGTCCTGACAAAAGCTGGTTTGTAATTGCAAGCACAGGCCTGGCCAAGGGGAGCAGGTCTGACCAACAGGCACGGAAATTTTTGTACCATTGCCTATGGACAGAAGCTGAGCAGTGAGAAAACAGTGGCAGTTGTCTTTATTATGTAATCTGAGCAATCTTTGAGATTTCAAACACACACAACAGTAGGGCAGTTCTAAAGGCAATCCACCTAGGCACGCTGTCTAGACACCCTTCTGTTGCAAAATACTTTATTTCAGGACTAACCTTGTCTTGGGATCACTCTTAAGAGAGACATAGGTTTCATGGTTAGTGGTTTTCATTTTATCTATATGTTCTTACTGATCTCTTATTATTTTACTGGTAATTTTAAAAGTTTAATTCATATTGACAAAGATGACTAGAATATCTTGATTTATGGCAGAGACTAAATTTATAAATGAAATACTTTTTTTGTTCTGTCTGAAAAATAGATGAGACAATCCTCTTTAATTAACATGACAACTGTATCTCAGAAGGGCCTGTGAAAAAAACAAGCCAGCAAAAAACATGAATCAACAACTCAAGCAGAAAAAAAAAAGATTAGGAAAAGTCATCTTCCCCCTTTTTGTTTTTACAATATTGAAATAAATCAAACTGCTCCAAATAATTTTTATTAGTTCTTCTAATATTTCAGTTGAAATAATGTTGATTACTGTTTGTTGAAACAACCAGTACATTGAGTTCCTAAATTCATGGATATTAGTGAAATCAGCATTATGTCATTGTAAGAAAGGCCAAGAAACCCGAAACATTTCTGTAGAGTGTAAAAAAACTCTGTGGCAAGTTGAGCAATGAAATACAGATATCTTTCATATCATGTTTCTGTGTGTTTGTTTTTGTAGTTACAAGGGTCTAAAGGCAAAGACAAGACAAACTTTATGCATAAAGATAAGGATTTTATTAGTACAACCATATCACCTCAAAAAAATCCCATCACTATATCTCAGGTACTCAAAAACGCTACTTTTTCTGACTATAGTAGAGTATTTCATAAAAGATGATACATTTTCCTATAGAGACCATTTTTGTCTGAAATTCAGCCATCAAGAATCATTTCAATTTTTAAAATATTATGGAAGACAAAATTTTCTACCAAGGGCTATGGTATAAAGATGAGATTGAAATAGTTAATGGAGAAGGAAAATTAATGGGCTAAATGTGATGTATGCATTACAGAACAGCATTTTGTAAACCATACAGCCTTAAATTGTTCTATAACTCAAAATTATATAGTTTAATATTTTGTCTGTTGTTGTTTTGTTTGCGGTACACAGGATAACCAGAATATATGTCAACTGAATATGAAATTTTCAAGGAATGATGCATATAGTGGCTATATTTCCATGGTGAAGCTTTTTGCATAGAGTTAATGAAGTGCTTGGGGTTCTAGGGAATTAAAGGTGCTATATAAATGTAAGAAATTATCATTAAAAAGTTTTTCCCTCCAGGCATTTGGGATTTTGCTATGTGTTATGAGGAGGCATTTGCAGTCTTCTTTCATTCAAAATGCTTCAGCTTAAACATTTTCCAACTCTCCTTCTGCAGCTTCAGCTACAAAAACGTTTATATGAAGAAACAGTTCTAAATTGGTTCCAGTTAATCATACTTTGCTGCTAACTTGAAAGAACCTGCCTTGGTTTAAGCTTTTTATAGCCATGTTGAAGATCAGGAGGAACTAGGAGCATCATTCTCTCAGGAGATTTTCAAATGCTGTTTTAACCCTTATTAGGCCTTGTCTGCATTGGTGGAGGAATAATACAGGCCACAGCCAGAATTCCTGCAAACAGAAAGCCAGCTGTGCAGTATCTGGCTTGATTTTCAAGGACCCTATTGTGTTGTTCTTTACTGGCCATACATGTTCCTTTACTGACATTAAAATGCTTCACTGGTTCTAAAGTTTCTATGTCGTGCAGACACGCAATCCCAATTTTGTGTCATTTTGTGTCTATTTCTCAAGTCTTCTTAATCCATCAGGCAACCTTTAAGATCATCTACCACTTTTCACATACTGTAAATGGCAACAGAAGTGGAATTAGAAATCAAAAAAGACTTCTGACACCACTGGACATAATCTTTTACCACACCGCCATTTTAATGAAATATTGCATTTATGTTCTTTATTCATTCACACCAAATGTGGATTTTTTGATCCACAGATTAAGAATCCACTAGTGGTAATGGAATTGGGCCTCTTAGTTCAAGTATTAAGTTGAGAGATTAAAAAATTGCTTGATATCTTTAAATTATTAATAAATTGTGGGATTTGGCAGCATTAGAACTGCAGTTCAGGTTTTGTTATGCTAAGCATTTTGCTTGTTCACAAATAGATGGGAAATCTAATAAAGCATTGCATCTTCTATAAGTTAATACTTTTATGGAATTTGGTGATTTCCTTCAGTTATCAATTGCAGAATCAAAGCAAGAATTGCTGTTCCTTAAATCTTACTGTCTATGGGATAACATATATTTAAATTAAATAAGTGTGACAACCTTAAAATAATGTTGTGCAATAAAATATATGATTTTCAGCAAGAAGCATAGGGCTAGGATTAATATTTGCTTTTTCACATTTTTATTATTTGTATTTTGGTTTATGTGGAGCACATATAATGTAAGAATCTTAGAAGGAATCTGTGGATTGCACAAGATGATAATGTTTCTTTTGTTTAAGAGCAGTGGAAAAACTGTTCTTACAAGCTCCAAAATAATTGGAACTCGATTTTATAAATGTATATTTTCAGAAAACAAGCTTAATTCTCAGAAGAATAATATTAGCACTCATTAGGGGCCTGAATGCTTTGGGGTACTGTTAATGAAATTCATAGCCTTCTGCCTGTGGGCTATCAGTTTGAATTCAGTCTAACTCAGTGGAGATTGAAAATTGGCCTATTTAATGGCCTTTTAGTCATCTCTAATGAGTTGAGTTTTGTGGGTCTCAGTCCCGCAACATAAACCACTCACACTGCCTTCTCCTAACTGGCAAGCTCCAGAGAAACCCCTGAATTTAATGGATTTTGGGGAAAATTAGCCTCTGGTACCATGGAGAAAAAACAAAGAAAAGCAAAAGCTGTGAAAGATGATGGTTACATGAGCACTAACACACAAATTATATTTAAATGTGGAATTTATAGTGATATATAAAATTTATAAATTAGCAAATTAGCTGAGCGTGTGACATATGTTGCCACACAACTATACTGATTGTAACATGACAAAGACTCCCAAAGGGGATATCTACACCTGTGCATTAGATCATGATAACACATTAAATGTTTAAATGCCTCTGGGATTCACTTTTGTCAGAAAAAAATAGGATCAGAACAGATATCTAGGTATCTGGATAGTAACTGCAGCTACAGAAAATTATGCTGAAAACAATTATAACCCAGTGTGCCTCCATTACTTCACAGCAGTCAAATTCTTCTATGTTTTCCTTATAGATATTTAACTTAATATTAAAAACCATACTAATACCATTTCCAGGATTCTGTAGAGAATATATGCCAGTTTTACTTATCCATATCGCAACAGAACCGTTCCTAATTTCTAAATGAAATTTCTCAGTACAATTTAAAGCTGTTACATTTTCCTTGTCTGCAGTGGATGCAGTGAACAATGGATTTTTCTCCCAATGCTCTTTTATTCTCTAGACTAAAAAATCCCACGCATTCCTATTTTCAGTTAGGGTCACATCTTTTGAAATGGTGACTTTTTCCCCCTCCCTTCCTTGTACGGTCTTCTACTGGAAGTTTTTGAAAGAAATTTTTCTTGAAATGCAGAGGCCAAATCTGAGCACACAGATGAGGCTTCACCAGTATTAAATATGAGGAACTCTTCCTATGTCCTAGATATGACAGTTCTGTTTATGCATCTCTCTGTACTGCAGCTTTCTTCACAACGGTGTGACATTGTTGATGCATGTTCAGTTTGTGATTTACTCTGATCCCCAGCCCCTTTTCTGTAAACCTGGTGTTTATTCATCTGTTCCCAGTCTTGCAATTGTGCAATTGTTATTTTCCTGCTTAAATGTTGAAGTTGGCACTTGCATTTATTCAATTGCATCATATTTCTGCAATTATTTTTTCAGAAAGGTTTTGAATTCTTTTCTTGTTCTGTAACATGCTTCCAGCTCTGCCAGTCTGGCATTGTTGGCAGATCCAATCCATGTAAACTGTGTTCTGTCACATATATAATTAGACTTGGGACCACAGTCACGGCATACTCACCCAGCCGTATTTGCTGTCCTGTTATTTGTCATAGTGAAACGTTGCTGATGTAATTTTGCACCTCTGCAGTCATTTCATTATGTTATGTCTTTTGCTTGCTGAATTCAGACTTCTCTGAGACGGTGTCAAAAACCTGACGTAAGTCAAGCCATAACCAACTGAGCACTACTCACATCCAAGGCCTGTTACTCTGTCACAGCTTGGGACGAGTTTGCTCGATGTGATTTTTTTGACAAATCTATGTTGGCTGTAACTTACCACTTCATTAGCTATCATGTACTTAAAGATGTGTGATTATTTGCTTCAGTACTTCTCTGAGAATAGAGGCTGGAACGATTGACAGTGCTTGGCTCTACCTATTCCCCCCTTTTGAATTATATCTGCCGTGCTTTTCCTTTTCCTCTTCCTCTCTCTCCTGACATCTGTCGTGTCCCTGAGCACTCTGACCACCGATCACACCTCTAACATTGCCTTTATCAGCTTCTCACTCGAGTGTGAAATCCCCCGGGCCCGGCAAGTCTGAAGGGAAAAAATTAACTCATCTAAGCAGTCTCTACGCACTTAGCATTCTCCCCTGACTGCGGGAGAATTCCCTCTGTGAGCCGGGGCTCGCTTCAGCAGCATTAGTCTGAGGAGAGAATGGCACCGAACGTGTCTTTTTGTCACCTCATGGCTTCTCGCCCTCCGGGCATTCCCGCTGCGCTCAGGTTCCCCGCGCCCCCGGCACCGGCCGCAGCATCCTGAGCCTGCCTCTGCCTCGGGAACGCCCCGGCGCACATCCTGCCGCACCTGACCCGCTTCCCCAGGCCTGTGGGAAGGGCAGCCCGCAGGGCGGGCGATGGCCGCGCTGGCAGCCGGCTCTGTGCGCCCGGCGCGTTTGGGGAGCCGCCCGGTGGAGGGGACGACATTTCCTCCGAGCCCGGTGGGGGGGGCCCATTCCCTCCGAGCGGGCGGGGCCGCTCCCGGGACCGGACGAGGCGCGCGCTCCCTGCGGGGGCAGGGAGGGGATGCCGTGCGCGTGCGCCCTTCGCCCACCACGGGGCGCGTGCGCCCGTGTGTGCGTGCAGACGCGCGCGGAGCGGCGGGGCGGTCGGGAGCCATGCGCGATGACGTCACGACGGTGCGCGCAGGACGTAACCCCGGCGTGACGCACAGCCCGGCGAGCCCGTGAGTTTCCCGTTACGATTAGTTTTTTGTATCGCGCCCCCGCCACCCTCGCCCGGCCGCGGAGTGAAGGGGGAGAGCGGGAGGCGCAGGGCCCTGCGGGCCGGGAGGCGCGGGCCGGGGCCGAGCGGCGCCCACCCAATCCGGGCCGGGCCGGGCCGGGCCGGGCCGGGCGGCCGCCCGCCCGCCCTAGCGGCGGGTGGAGGAGCAGGCGGCTCTGCCCCATCCTGCCGCATCGGGAACATGGCGGCCGCCTCCGACCTGGTGCGGCACCGCGGCTCGACCGCAGCCGCCCGCGCCGCGGTAAGTGGCCGGGCCGGGGCGGCGGCGGCGGCGTGGCGGAGGCCGAGCGGCCGCGGCAGGCGCTGCCCTCCCCGGCCCTTCCTTCTGCAGCCCGCCTTGCCGCCTCTCCGTCCCGACAAGCGCCCCTCGCCACCTCCCCGAGCCGACGAGCGGCGTTCCCGGTGCCCCGGCCGGGCGGGACACAAAGGGCTGTGTCGAGGAGGGTTTTGTTCGGTCACATGAAGCGGCGCAGCCAGTGAGCGCGGAGCGGGGAGGGGGAGCGGGGCCGCCGCCATTGCCAGGCGCGGAGGAGCTGGGCAACCCGGGGCCGCCGCTCGGGGCCTGGGGCCGGGCCGGCGGCAGCGCGGCCGCGGGAGCCAGGTAATGGCCCGCGGGCGGGGGCGGCCGGGCGGGACAGTGCCGTCGCTCGAGAGTGGCCGGGGTCACCCTGGGGGCCCGCAGGCGTTCGTGCCCTGCCGCCGCCCGCCCCGGCGGGTCCCGCAAGGCCGCTTGTGCTCCGCCGAGCGTTTCCCTGGTGCGGGTCCCGCCCGCGCTGCCCCCCTTTGCTGGCGGCCAGCCCGGGAAAGGTTGTGCTGCCGTCCTGGGACAGGGGGAGCGTACGCTCCTCACCCTCCCCTTCGCTCCCTTACTTCTTGGCGTGAAGCGGACAGGCTCTGAAACGCCTGGTGTCGGTACAAAGGGCTGGCGAGTCCCCGGCCCGCCGCGGCGCTGGCCGGTGTGCCCTCCGGGAGCGGTGGTAGAGCTCCCGGCGCAGAGATGGTTTACAACAGCGAGGGAAAAGTTACCGGTTCAGGTACCAAAATCGTGTGTTCGGGCTCCCAACAGCTTCAGGATCTGGTGGTTTCTCTGACAAAGTTTGTGTTACCAGCTTGCAGTGATGAGCATCATCTTGACAAATGGAACGGGTGTGAAATGTAGAAAGTTTTTTTTCTTCTTAAGGCTTGTGTGTAACCTTCAGCCTGTTGGCAGTACCTCTGTCGTGGTAGTGTGGTCTGTAAACTGACAAGTCGAGTGGTCATGGAAAACAAGTATGATGTATCAAAATAGGTTTTCATCAGTTCTGTACAGCTCTAGCCCTTTAACCAAAGCTCATTTGCAGTGGTATTCTGATTCCTGCCTCCCTTTCCAGCGCATAATTTAATTATGAAGATTGTGTCATGGAACTTTGCTTTCAAACGCAAATGAAGAATGAATGTGCACCAGATTTTAGAGTGAGAAGTCATTTCCTGTTGTATAGAGTAATGAATTAACACATTAATTAATTGACAGGGTTTTTAATACAAGTTGCAACATAATTTTTGGTTCAAATCATAAAACAAACTTTAAAGAGAAGATTCTTCACAGTGGAGGGCTTCAGAGTTTTGGTAACTTAATTCTTCTGTGTAGAATTCTTTACTACCTGACTTGTGCAAGGTTAGTGATTTGAGAACAGAATAAATGGACTAATCAGACAATGCAGGGTAAATCTGGGGAAGCTTTTAGTGGGTTACTTAGGTGCAGAGAAAATGCAGCAGTTTTCGTATTGGAGAGGAGTTTTAGCAGGGTGCATCAGACAGCAGTGCAGTGTGACAATCCTGTTACACTGACTTAAAGCTGATGTTGCAAACCTGCTTAATGTAACTGCAGAGGAAAATGGTGCAGAGTTATACAAGAAATACAGTGAGAATTGAAATTAATAATCTTCAGAATATCTTCTTAGAATAGTTTCTTCTGATATCTAGTATTCATTCCTACAGATTTCATTTTTACTAAAAAGACCTACCCAAGGAAGAGGAATTTTGTAGAGGAAAGCCCCCATAATGTCACCAAAGAGACTTAACTTGTCCTTTTATACATTTTTTTCTTTTGTTCACTCTGCATGATTTTTTTTTTTTAATTAAAAAAAAAGTCCTGGGTGAATATCACTGTAAAAAAAAACAAAAACCCAAAACCAACCAAACAACCAAGGGTGTACTACTCTGACTTCTTTCTTTTTTGAAGTTTCATGAAGTCCAGTGTCTGATTTATGCTTAGTAGCACTAGGAGGAATATGCCTAGGAAAATCTGAAAGTTCTTAGTGCAGAAAGGTAGTTGAACTCTCACCAGGTGACCTGGCTAGGAGGAGAAAAAGGCACTGACCACTTGGAGCATCTTTGTGAGGTTATTTAATACAGAAAAGGTTGACTGTAATAGGAGCATCAGCAGCTGAATAAACAAGATATTAAACAAGAATGGCAATGCCTTTGACTTTACCTGAATTTCATATGGACACTGAAGTCAAGGGTTGTTAGTGGAGTTTTTTGAGCAATAGTTTGTGCTTAAGCTTGTGAGTATTGGCACAGCCTACCAGTGTCTATAGTTTTTAAATTCAAGCCTTTTCAAGTAATTTGTGGAGTAAATGGAACTGAAAAATGAATAAAATTCTCAACAGTAATAAAGCACACACAAGTTCACAAACAGTTATTAGTTTCAAACCCTTTCAGGTTTTTAAAGCTCTGAGAACTTAAAACTGGAGAAAATACAGAATAGTAAAGTCACTTGCTCAGCAGCTTCACCTGAAGTTGGTTTGAATTAAAGATTTTTGAACAGCTGCTGATTCATTGTCCTCATATTTTTACATTTTCAAGCAACTTTTTATCTTTAGCAAAGTTCAAGTGATGTGGCTATCAGAGGGCTGCCTGAAGATACTCGCTTTATTCCCTTTATTCTTTTTGTGCTAAATGCATTGCTCCAATATTAGTTACTACAAGCCACATTCAATTAGTTTCCTTTGTGCTCTGGATTGCAGAGCATTTTGTATTATGTATTCAGAGATTGGGAAAATGACAATGAAATTAAACAATGCTGCACTCATTTAAATTGATTTTGAGACTGAGTAAACTTGGCATAACCTCCAAAACCAGATTTGTTCAGATGAAAATAGTGTCTACCCTACTTCAAAGTGTAAAGGAATCCCTGGTGAAATGAACCAAAACCAGTTTGTCATCTCTGAAAAGATATTTGTTGGTCTTCTTGAGCACTCTGCCTATAAGCCAAATCTATAATCTGATTTTTGTTAATTAACGTTTTTCCTTGCTGCGTTTTTTTACTATTGTAGGTGTAAGTTTATATTGGTACTGCATAAAGAGCTTAAGTTACCTGTGGAAATTATGATTATTGGTCACTCTGGCTGATAAACATAAAGATACTGTTTCAGAATGAGTTAAAGGATTTCCTAAGTTTGTAGTATCTTGAAAAAATATCCTTTTTATGCCTAATTTAAAAAAATCCCAAAAAACCCAGACAGAAAGCTCACATAAACGTTAATGCCTGTATACATTGTGTGCCTAGATCAATTAATAGGAACCTTTTATGCAAGCAGTGATAGTAGCCCACATTGTTCACAGAATTATAGAAAAGCTGTTTGATGGCAAGGATGTAAAATGGCCTTGTAAAACGAGATGCAAATACTGTGCATCTCTATAGTGCAGTAGTCCTGTGGGATGTAATTTGATGCTCAAATCACAGTTCACCATCAAGAAAGACCATGTAATGAGTTTGCATAAACTTCTAATATGTGTTATTTTCAAGATTTGAAAAAGCATGATAGGCTCTGTTACTTACCTAGTCTGCAATTCAGTGTTGTGTAGTGAATATTTCGTCTTGGTACAAAGTCTACCGAGAATCTACAGGATTTACCCATAGTGGTAGAGGAGGAGAGTGAGCTTTTTTAAAATTCCACAGTCAAATATATTGTAAAATAATTTGATATAAAATAATTCCTTTTAAATCCAGTTGTTCTGCCTTCCTGTCACTGTTCAGCTGTACACAGCAGCTGTTAGGTTGACAAAATGTTGCAGCCGTGCCCTTACATTGCCAGTGAGGTTAAATGGGGGAAGACAATGGCTTAACAGTGTGTGTGTCTGTTCTGGTTGCACTAAATGTTAACTGACATAACAGGTCTGAGCAAACTTGGGATTACAGAGATCTCTCACTCCAGGAGAAGTAATTGTAATGCTCTTGGTATGGGAACTGATGGTTCATACTAAATCCAGATACTGGAAATGGAATTCTCTAATTGATGTTTATTGATTGGTATTGAGTGCTTTGTCTTACAAATAATTAACTAGTTTAAGGATGATGGGCTGTTTAGTAATTCAGTATTTCTTGAAACTTAATCCAGTTTATATGAAGTTCAGGCTTAAATCAGAATAAAGGTCAGATGGCTGGGTTTAGGAATAATTCAGGCCCATTGCTAGTGTGTTGTAACTTTTCGGTATGCTGAATGCTACAAGTTAAATACTTATCATACTTAATTGGACTTTTTTTCTTCATAAAGGGACACTATTTTGGGAGCATTTGAATGATTGTTCAAATGCTTGTTCAAAATGACTGTTCAAAAGGTTTTGTTTGCCTTAAATGGCTACTTGATAATGTTCATTTTTACAAAGCAGTAGAACAGGAGAAAAGGTGCATTTTGGGAAACAGGATGGGAGGAATTTCAGGTGCCTTACTGATTGGTCCAGTTGTAGCTGAAGTCATGAATTGAGATCATTGTACCTTCCCTGTTTTCTGGACCATCTGTTAGCACCCATTTGTAAAAATACTTTTCACAGCAAAGTATTTCTTGTGTAATTTACCTTTATTTACAGGCTTTTACCTGATGCATCCATTTTTAGTTTGAGTGAAAGACAAGGAATTCCTTAGCAAATGTAATCATTGAAATGTAGAAATGAGTCCCTCCTGCTTTTTCACAGAATAATATTTTGGTACATTGATGGCATTGAATTGTGCTTTATCCCATCTGCTTTCCCAGTGTGGCTCTTTGCTAGGGACAGGGCTGAGTTTTCCAGAAAAGGCATACAACAGGAGGTCAGGTGACTGCTTTTGGAAAACTGATCCTTATGTCTGCTGGTAAAGCATGGCAGCTCTGAATCTGCTCCTTGCTGCTGCTGGTGGGAAGTGGCTGCTGTCTGTTACTTGCCTGGCTGCAGTCAGTGGATGATGGGTGGTGGTTATCGTTAGGGTTTTCATTGTTTTGGTTGGGGTGTTCTGGCTGATAGGTTTTTTTTTTCTATTTTAGCTTCAGTTTTTATTTTCTGGAGTGGTTGTCCTCTGTATATTTCTGCCGTTTGCTTCTGCTTCTACTCAGCTCTCCTAAGAGCACTATGTGATACATTTTTGGTGCTTGCTTTTGGAAAGCCCTCAATGTTTATAATGTTTGTTGCCAGTACCTTTGTTCATCTTCAAATGTGGGCATATACAACAGTTTTGTGACTGTTCACTTTCAGGAACTGTCTCAGATATCAAGTTAGTTTTCTGAATTTATCCTTTTCAGTCAGAAGAGTGTGGAAATTAACTTAGTTTTCTGAATTTATTCTTTTCAGTCATAGGAGGGTGGTAATCTATAGAATTTGTATCCTAAAGTTAAGCTCCCAGCAACCAAAACAGAGGTGGTAGGTTGTTGTATTTATTATTGTGTTTATTCTTATGTAGGTCATTGTATTTATGCTTATAATAATATCTTCTATTCTTATGAATGTTCTTAGGAGCCTTCACCAGACACCAGATTCTGTGTTCTCCCTGTGATAATTGGTAGGGAGGGCAGAGGAGGGGTGTTTTTTCCCAACAGCTGTGTTTTTGTTGTTGCTACCCAGTCAGCTTGGTTTTAGAAACAATATTTTCAACAGAGGACAGGCTCTGCCTGCAAAATTCCAGTGTAAATAACTTTTTTTCTTCACAAAGAAGTGCTGGGTTTTTTGTTTTAATACCATAGCTGTGAGTGTGTCTGTGAGAAAGTCTTGATTGTGTGTGCTATCATAGGGAGTGGGAAGTGGCAGTCCTGCAGCTGGCTTCTCGCAGTTCTCTCCCACACTGAAGTGAGTACTCTGCCCTCTTTTGCTTCCTTTTTCATACCATGCTTCTTGACATATTGAAATCGCCTGATCTTTTGTGTTCTTGGGCAAAACTTTGAGACTCTGTGGCATGTAATGAAAATAACTGCACCGTGTATGAATTGTAGTGAATATTAGCATTCTGAAATGACTTTTTAAACGGTTTCTCATATTGTAGAAAGTTGAGAACAAAATGGCTGTTAAAACTCCCTAATCAGGTAATCAGGTAGTTATTAACAAAGAAAAATATTACGTTGTGGCAGTTTTTTTGCTGAGGTAAAAGGGGAAACGTAAGTTGTTTCCCCTTTTACCTCAGAGATATGGGAGGTATGTTATGGTGAATTAACCTAGATAAGCCACAGTGAAAAAATTGGAAGGGTTTGGAGCAATTACAAAATGGGAGGGAGTAGAACTGAATGTCTGGAATGCAAGCTGAGCTGAAATGCTACAGAAACAAAGGTGGAAAGGTTGCTTGTGTGTTACGTAAACCGAAGAAAGCAAGTACTGTCCATGATCTTTCTAGATCTTTGCTTTGAGGAAACTACTGAGCATTTGTTTTATTTAACTTGTTTTCATACAAAAGTGGTTTAGGATAGCGATTGGCTTCTTCTGTGTCCTTGTAAAGTCTTGACTGTGTTGGACAGTAGTGATTCAGGTGATGAAAAGTAGTTGACTTGTTGGTGAGCTGCTTTAGCATGGAATCTTAGAGACCTTTCCTGTTGTTAGTGTTTTGGAGTAAGTACATCACTAGTGGTCTGTGCTATGTTCCCCTAAATGCCAGGCCCTTGTTCCCAGACTTTGGAGGTGGTGAGGCTTGCTGGGGATGTTCAGTGCGATTCTCACTGCTGTACGTGTGGCTGAAAGAGCTGGTGGATGAGAGAGATTGTTTCTTTCCTGGCATGTGTAAGATTTGGAGAGGAAGAAGAACAGCTTGTCCTGAAAAAAACTGTTTCCAGGTATCTCTCTCTACTACAGCAGTAGGACTGCTATTGCTTTTCAGTGTTTTACCAGCAGTAATGAGCACTAAAAGGTATAATGTATTTTTGCACAAAGGAGAGTGCAGAAATAGAAATTATGCTTGGGAGAAGCCATTCAGGTTCCTATATAACTGAAACGTCACAGTATTTCTAAAAATACCATGCAGGTACTGTGATAATTCATTTTTAGAAATGTCTTTTAGACACTAAAAACAACTTTGGAATTTGCCTTCCATTTTTTTAGTCCAATGAAGTGTTACCAGAGGTGAGCAGAGATGTTGACTTGTCTAGTGAGGAGTTATGTCAAGAACAAATAAGCAGTTGTGTTTCTTTGTCTGTATATCTTTACAGATATTTATCAATATTTGTATATAGACAACCAATTTAAAGTTGGAATATTGTGTTTTGGAACATCATACAAAGTTCTAAATGAAGACAATATTTAGGATAATGTACTGACATTCAGTAAAACTGAAGGCATCCATGTTCCTTAGTTATTTCAGAAGTTCAGCTATGTCCATTAGGAAATTAGAGAGCTGAGTTGATAGTTTTGCATAAGAAGTACTGCAGTATCACAGCAGGACCTTCCTTCATGTAATTTGGAGCATTAATGATGAGTTAGTTTGGGGGTTTTAGTTGTTTTGGGTCATTTAGAGAGAAATAGGTTTGTTTGACTTCTGCAAGGTGATTGCTTTGATCTTTATGATACAGGGTGCTGTTTTAAATAAAGTTCTATTTAATATATTTCTTTGCTTTAGGTCCATCAGCAGCAAGTAAGCTGCTCCTGAAGTGTGCTGATGCATGCTATTTTCAAAGGATGTAAATATAAAGAAGGGAGGATTAATTAGAGATCACCTGTGTTGTGGTTTCCATGATCTTCTTTGATCAAAGTTTTTTTCCAACTTAGTGATACTAGTACTAGGAGCTAGGGTGCTTTTGTCCAAAGAAATATCTCTGTGGTTTCACTTTTGTTATGACAGAGAGTTTTACCTTAACTTTCCTTCAGTTTTTAAAAGTAATTTTCCAGAATGCCATTTTCAGCAGGAAAGAGTGCTCTGTTTTTTACCTGCTTGAGGCTATTCTTTTTCTTCATGTTTCCTGTCACTGTAGATTCATTAGCATTTCTTCCCGTCCTTAAAGGAGATTTTACCATTCAGAAATAAAAACCAAACCTGTATGATCTTAAATCAGCAGTGATTTGAAAGAATGCAAAACTGTTAAAGTTACCAGTACTTTTCCACAGGACAATCCTATTAATGTAAAAAAACCCATCTCACTTCTCAGCCCTCCCCGCCCCCCCCCCCAAAAAAAAACCTCTGACCAGAAAACAACAAAAAAACCTCCACCCCTAAACCCTCTTGGCTTTTCAAGACCAAAGTACAAATCTGAGTGCTTTGTGGCTGCCTATACCTCATAAAAAATCAAGGATACAAATATCACTGTTTTCCTCTAAATGTTGTAAATTCCAAAGAGTTTTCTGGTTCAAGGAAGAGCTTTGGTTAGGATATTCTGAAGGCTTAATTTTGGAGAAGTGGACCTGTCTGTGCTGTAACTTCGTTTTCTGCTTTAGTTGTTCTCAGAATTTCTTTAGTTTTTTGAATCTGAGGATAAAGATAGGTTATTCCTTAAATTTTTAACAATCCCTTATGTATTTCTGTACTTTTGTCAGAGTTCTGCAGTGTCATTCATGGCTCTTGTTTTCTCTGAAACTGTTTGAAGTAGGTATTAAGTAAGTTCTGAACTTTTTTATCAGAATTGCTTTAATTTAGTGTGCTTCCATATGTTGTCTTTGAACTTGAGGAAAAGTTACTCTTGCTCCTTTTATCCATTTAAACCAGATTTCATATTCATACATATTCTCTCAGCATTTAAGTATTGGTTATATTTTCTTCAGTGGAAAACTGAAAAAGAGGAGGTCTTGAAATCTAACTTGTATGCTTACGAAATTCCCAGTGATGATGAAACATAGTAGCTCTGGGGCCAGTCAGTAGGCAAATAGTCAGCTGTATTTAGGGGCCCAAAAGAAGGCCCAGAACCTCTGTTGATATAGAACACTAAGCTTTTGGGGACATATTAGTCATTGTGAATTTACAAAGCCTTTGAACAAGGTATTCAGAGCTTTTTAATTGTGAATGTTCAAGACAATGGCAAAGTTTCCTTTATCTTTGGTGCTGACTTTGGTTTGTTTTAAGGAGCTTTGTAATTACTGCAAATAACATAATCTGTTTACTTGCTAGAAGAAAATATTTCTGTCTTGGGGTTATGTCCTTTTTAGGGTGGGAAACATACAGGTTTCTTTGCTTCAATTGAAAAACCGTGTCTATATTCTGAAACAGTAAGGATGTGAATGACTTGTGCCATTTATACTCTTGGATTTTACACAGTCTTAGCCCATGCAGATCCAGTTCTTTCGTGCTATCGTAGTAACCCACTGTAGAGCATATGAAATACGCTTAGAGTATTTGTCTTGTCTCTCCTGTTTCCTGAGCTACTTTTGAAAGTTTGATTGGGAAACCTGCTCTGGTTAGGAAAACTGACAGATCAAGGACAGCCAATGGGCTGGATATGCACAGGTGAGGATAACTGGTGTGGCATGCTGGAAGTACCAAGTTTTTCCATTTCCCTTCGTGTATTTGGAAGAACTAATTAAAATAGCAAAATAATCAAAGCTCTTAAGCTTTTCCCTGAAACAAAAGGAAGTGAATAAGTCCACAAGCATTTAAAGGGTTCAGTGCTGAGAAGAAAAATATTAATTAAACCCTGATCTTGAAGTGAAGCCTGCATAGAACTGCTGCATCTTCTTGCAATCTTGCATGGAGAGATGTTTATTAAACAGTTTAGAAAGTAGATCTCAAGGTTCTGCATAACTTGAGTATCGAGTCCTTGAGGTAGATATTGAAAACACCTGCTTCATAGCAAAATGCTTTTCATGGAATAATTTTGTAGCAAAGGCAGTAACTTCAGTAAACTCTGTGACATTTCACTGTAGGAAACACTCCTGTATGATGAGTACATTAGTAATAAAGCTTGTGGAGCCTGTCCCATTGAACACAGCGATCATGAATAGGAGCTTACTAACGAGATGTGGATGCTGTGTCAGACCTGAACTGTGGTTGTGGTGCTGGTGGTGTGTGACTGGCTCGATTGAGTGTTCATGACAGTGGTCACAAACTACATTTCAAAGAGGGATGTGGAAGCATTTGTCCCAGTTTGCTTGCCAGGTCTGGTAGAATAACCTCAGTTGTAAAATGACTGTTGTTCCCATTCTGAAAACACTAATGCAGCTATCTGGCATGAAGGTGTAAAATAAAACACAACTGGCTTAATTATGTTGTATTGCCTCAGCTTATCTAAGGTAGGGAATAGTTTTTACCTATTTATGTAGGCCATGACAGTGCTGGAAACTTACAGTGTCACCAAACCAAAAATGAACACTGAGCAACTCAGCAAGGAATGAATTTTTTACATTTTCAATGGCTATTAAGGTGATAGTGTTGACAGCATATTATAACTTTCCTTCTCCACCAAAATTATTCCTTTGTTACCAAAAAGCAGGCTCCAGCCAAATGAAGGCAAGTCCTGATGCTACTGGCAAACTATATGTGGCTTCCTGAAGTGCTCTTTCATAGATTGTAAAGATTATAGCTTATATATCAACCCAAATAGAGGAGGCGTTTTGTAGCTTCACTTCAAATCTGGTAAGCAGTGGCTGAATTCTATTGTATGAAATATGTGTATATTTTATTTGGAAAAAGATTTTGCTAGAAGAATGGCAGTGCTGGAATTTATAGTTTTAGGTGATTGGTTTGGGATTGGTGTTTTTGGGGGATTGTTTTCTGTGTTTATTTTCTTCATCTTGGAACATTCATTGTAGTCACAGCTTAGTCCTCTGATAAGGAAGAAGGCTGTTTGAGAGTTAGCAATGCTGTTTACAGGGAGTGATACTCAGAGTGTCTGCTCTGTCCTCTGCTGGAAGGTACTGTCATAGGGATATCAGAATAAAATCTCTGCTGCACCAATTCTGAGTTCACCATAAGCCTTCCTTCATTTTAAGTGTAAGCTCTTAATGAGACATTTCTTAGCACTTAATGAGCAAAGCTTTGTGAATACTTTTGAAAAGTGTGCGTGAAATCTCTAGGAAATTTTTGTTAGATTTTACATTTTCATGGGCACAGAAAATACACTTCCTCTGAGGCTAGGAACAGGAGATTCCCTTTCCTGCTATGGTCAGGAAATGTCAGAAATGCTGTCTAGACAGACAACGGCAGGCATTAGAGCTCGTGATCCCAGCATAGCTACCCTTTCAGCTGGAACAAACTTGTGAGGAACTGAATTTGGGCTTAGGATCCTGTTTTGTAGGGGGTACTTATGTGTTAATACCAGTTCACTATTTCCTGCCATTGCTGTTACAAATGTTTATGTAATTTACTTTCTGTTCTCTGCTGCTTTTTTTCAAACTGTCACGATAGCAAGAAGGGGAGATTTTTTGGTAGTTTTTTTTTTTAAAGGAAAGAAGAAAATAGTCATTTATCACTAATTTTGAGCTGTAGGATTTTAGGCTCAGCCTTTTTTTGAAATCTGCATTGCAATCTTAATTCAAGAAAGTGTTTCAAGTGTTGTCATTTTTAAGACTTTAGAAACACAGAGAAGACTTGGAAATGAATGTGTACTCTAGTCTGCCTTACAACGTAGAAAATTCAGAGATACTCAGAATAGGTCTGTTAAGAAGTTGTTTTTGGCTCCAGCACTGGCTTTGGTGTTGTAATCTGTGATCGGCGGGGGTTGGTGGCTGCAGTCGGTGCGGTGACCGAGGCGCTGCCTGCGGCTTGGTGATCCTGTGCTGGGCTCTGTGTTCTCAGCGCCTGCAGGTGACAACAATGAACTACAGCGCTGCCCTCCCCTTAAAGTATCCTCTAGTAGCAAACTGTTCAGTCTCCTAAATGTGGGGGTTGGGTCGTTTGGGGTTTTTTAAAAAGGGAACTGCCATGCTGTTACATTTCCATTAGTGTAAACTGAGTCGAGTGCAGCGCTGGAGAATGCTGCTAGGTGAGTACATTGGACTGGAGACGGTCTGGAGGGAGGCAGCTGGAGAGTGTAGCCAGGGAGGACTGCAGAGCAGTTTGCTGCCTTTGGTTTGTACTGAGGTTGCAGGAAGGACTATTGGCTTTGAGACATTGTTAAAGCTGGAAAGAAAATGGCTACCAGAAATTATTGTTGCTACTGTAAGAACATGGCGTGATTATTAATGTGCTGCTTTAACTACTGTTAGAAATGTTGTGTGAGATGCTGCCTTGAAGTAAAAATGTCATTACAGGGAGCAGATATTTTAATCCATTTAGATGTAATGGATATCATCAGGCATTTTTGGTTTAGAATGCCAGTCTGCTTAGTGGAGAAACTAATTTCTAGTAAATATCTTTTAAAACCTCATTACTGCCTTTTCTACACTAAAAAAATTGCCTAATGGTTTTAAATTTTAATAATAAACATAATTTCCTTATAAAACAACTTGCAGGGAAAAAAGCAGTAACGAGATAGTATTTCATAAAATATGTTTATATGGTAACATAATTCTGGCTTTCTAAAATTAATCCTTGAGTGTTTTTTCTGCATGCAGCAAAGCTTTTTTTTTTTTTTTTTTTAAGATTTTTTTATATTTTGAGCCTGAAATAAATATGTCCAACCTAAATTCTGTTTGAGGATTTATAAATGTGGTTCAAGATATATAAATAAGGGTCAGATTATAGAGTGGAATCTACTTGGGAAACTGTATTGTACTTTGCTTGATAAGGACGTCTGTGTATGCATTGTGTCATAAGCTTCTTGCAGGTTTTCGATTAATAGGTTGCAGTTACAATGAGGAATTTCAGAGTTATTTTGTGGATTACACCAGGAAAGGGATATGTCAAGTTCAGTGAATGCGTGAATAATAATTTCTGTCTCTATCAGGATTCCACAGGTGGCAGATTGAGGACAGGTTTGGTCTGACAGTAAACTGTGTCTGCTCTTCTTCAAAGTCCCATATGTATGATGTGTTTTATACCTAGAGAAGATCCCATTTTTCTGTACTTTTTTCATCTCTGTGGTTTTGGTTCTCTCTGACTTCTTTGACTGAAAAGGCACTGGATTGATTCAGTAAGAGGTGTGGCTGATAAACTGTTTACAGTAATGTGTGCCAAATATGCATAAGATAAAACTTGGAAGTTGTAGAAAAATGAGTAGTATGTGAAGACAGATGTTTGAACTGTAGAATGGTGTTGCTTACTGGTACACTAAAGGGGATGCAGTAATTTGATGGACACAATCTTAACTCAAACTTTGTTTACTTTTTTGCTTAACTTTAATAAAAACGTTGTGGTTTTATTAAAATTCTGTAGTTCTGGAGAAAGGAGTGGACATGACTACAAATGTGTACCATCACTGTGCAGTTTAGTTTTTTAAAACAAACCTTGACATATAAGAGGTTGCCTCAGATGTTTCTAAGAGCTTGCTTTTTTTGTTTAGGACACAAAAAACTTAAAGCTGTTGGTTCCTTAGAAAGCACTTCAGTGATCAAGCTTTCCAGGTTTGCATTTTCAGTTGTTTTTCATCTGAGAAATGGGAGATGCAAACTTGGACTAAAAATTTTTAAGGAACCATAATCCGTTTCTTACGAGGTAGGGAAGATTTCATGTAAATATCTTCATATCTTCTGGAATGCTTTTTTGCAGTGCTTATAGTGCATGTCACTGTATTTTGAGGTGCTCTGTGTAAAGCTTACGGGATGATGTATGGTGAAGGAATATATATATATATATATTAGTGGGCACAGAGTGATTGTATAACTGGAAGGGTAGAGGCAGTTCCTGTACAGGTAGGGTATTGATGTTATTTTGCTGCCAGCATAATGAACAGAGGAGTGTTCAGAGACAAGGATGATGCCAAGGATATGTACAGTGCCATGAGTAGTTTGGAATGGAATGGAGAGATGATGTCATTCTGGGCTTTAAGCTTTCCCCATTTAAGAAAAGCTCTTATATTTAAGGTATATAAGTGCAGTAAATGAAGAGCTGGTTCATGTGGTCAAAATGAATAGGCTGAAGGGTAACTGAAAATGTATGGATGTTTATTATGCAAGTGGTAGATTGATTTGTAGCTTAAATGGGCAGAGAAATTATAAAGATGGTGAATTATTTCCCTGTAGCTTATTATTTATGGTAAATCTCATTGTGAAGAATGCCATTCAATTTAGTAGGGTATTGATGGACTGTAAACTTTTTGATATCAATGATACTTAGAATATTGTGTTCATGTTAGCTGAGGGGAGAAACTGCATTCATAAGTAACCTTCAGAAACAACATGGTAGTATTTTCTCATAAGGTCTTGGAATTCTAAATGTTTTCAGGACTCACATCTTCAAACTGAGGCTTCAGCTTACTGCTTTTATGATGCTTTCATTTGTGTGCTCATTGTTACATATTTGCTTACTGGATAAAGTAAGCTTAATAATTAAAGATAATAGCTCTCAGATTGTTTGTTTCCCCTTGCTTCTCTGTAGACATCTTTGCATCTTTATTGGGTGTCTGTTGTGTACATCTTCAAATGTTTGCATCTGATCTCTTTACTGATAGAGGGGAAAAATAACCTTTTCAACCCATATATTTTGGTAATCCAAACTCCTTCCTACCAGAATACTTTTCACTGTGATGACTTTTCAATTTTTTAAAATTTATGGTGTGCACATTTTTGAAATAATAATTAAATCACTTGTTCGACCTAATTGATGATATAAACAGAGGTTCCTTTTTTTCCATTCAAGCTACTCTATGAGACTACTTTTTTCCCTACTGTGATATTCCTATTAATGTTGCATTCAACTACTTGTAATCTTGTTTGGACTGAAACAGCTTCCCGGTCTGAGCTATGATCAGTTGTGTTCATTTCCTATGCTGTCACACGTTTCCTTGAAGTGCTTACTGTCCCATATGGAGTGTTGTCAAAAAGCAAAACTTCCTACGAGTAGAAAAATGAGAGATTTCAACATTTCCACGTGAAAGCCCTACCACAGCTTTGGGAACTGTGCGTGTGGCTTTTACTGTGATGAGCAGACAAAGGAAGAACTGTAACTTCTTTGAACTGTTTTTCAGATAACTCTCAAAATTTAGCAGGAGATTCAAAATGTAGGAGACAGTCTTCTCTCTTGCAGTTTCTTGCTTGCTTTTGTTCACTCACTGCAGATTCTTTGAAGTCAGGAGTATCTCCAGTTAAGATTTAAATCTTGTCTCTTCATGTTATTAAGATTTTCCTTTATTTGGCTTCTGGGAAATTCAGACTGGTAAACTGCCTATTCTTAAGTATTGCTCTTCATTAACTGTTTTAAGAAGAGTGATTTTTATTTTGTTTTTACAAATTTAATTTTGCTAAATGGGATTATGGCATATATAATTCAGTTGGTTAAACTACAGTTGGAATAGCATAGATTGAGAGTTTCTACAAATTCTCAAAAGGGATTAATTTTGTGGTTTTAGAAAACCTCATGTTTAAATTCAAATGATTGTTTAGTCTACATTGGCTGTTAGTTCTAGATATTTGTGAGTACAGAATGTAGATTAAGTTGTTTTTATACTTTTTAAATAGAAATCAAAGGTGATCAAAGCTCCTGCGAATAGAAAGCAGGAAACTACATATTGTACAGACAAGGTCATTGCTGACTACTTGTTTGGAAAATGGCAGTATAGGCTTGTATTTAAAGAGCTTTTCAGCTGTATCAACTGATGTAGGCTCTAATCAGCTGAGTTTTTGCCTTTTCAGTTGTCTCCTGAAATTATTTTATCCCTGATACTGCATGTACGGTTTTGGCATGAACTTCTGGCTTTCTTGCAATAGCCTTATTAATCTCTGCTTTCTGCTGGCTGTTTTTTCCTGCATTGATATTTAGTATTCTTAGATTTTTGTAAGAGTATAGATTTGTTTCCTGAGCTGCAGCAGATATTAGAATGAAATTTATTCCACTCCTTGCATTTGAATTTAATGCTGGGAGGGTCATACTCTAATAAATGTAGCTGCCACTATGGACTAACTAATCAAATTTTCTAAGCAATGAAGTCAGTTGCAAGCCTTTTTGCTATGTTGTGTCAAGCTGGTGGAATTTACTGTTTAGCCACAGTTTATAAGTTTATATCAACAAATGTAGTTTGAATAGTTTCGTTATTCTAGTCTTTGTTTCTTCCTCTTTATTTCTTCCCACACAGGCATAATCAGCTATAGGGGCAAAACTGGTTTTGTGTTAAACAGCAACACACAGCAAAACAAAACCCGTGGAATGAACCACCTAAGAAGCTTCCATATGAATTACATTCCTAGCTGCAGTCATTCCAGAAGGTGGTAGTTAAGGTGATGGTGCCTTTTCCGGGATGGATGTGGAAATGTCAGTTACAACGCAGATCTGTTATGAAATAAGGGCTGCATAGTAAACAAATGGGTCAAAACTCCTGTTATTACAACAAACTTTACTTAGTCATTGTGCACCTTTTCATTCTAGTGTTGGTTAAACTTTTTCCTCAGAGAGGGAGGGTATGTGCTGTTAGGAGATACTTCATTATTGCAGGAGTTTTCAGCCCATCTTTTTTTGGTTAGTATCACTGGGGGTGCATTTGTGTTCTCTTTCATGTCTACGATTTCGTTTTTCTTCCACTTCCTGTTCCCTGCCCATTTTAGAACAGGAAGCTGCTTATCAGAAGCCTGACCATTTTACAGCAGTCCTTTTTCCCTGCTGTGGACCCCCTTCTCATTCTGAATATCAAGGCCTTCAGGTGAATGCTCTGTAACTACATTTCTTACTCAGTTCTGTCACCTTTTTCATGCCCTCTTTTATTACCTGGTATGGGAGAGTGACTTTCATTCCCACTTCCTTTCCTGATAATAAGAATTAAGACAGGCAAATTGAAGCAGAAGCATTTATGATGTTGAAATCTTTGCCTTTTCTTAAGGAAATTTTTGGAGAACTACCTTTCTCAAATCTCCTGGTAAAGAATGTCAGGCGCTCAGTTATTTCAAATGTCATCACCCTTGAAATTAATAGTAGGTGTTAGAGTTTGTAGTGGAGTGAGAGAAATCTTATTTGACAGCAGAAAGACCTTTGAGAGGAGATGTGAGTGCTGGTTAAGTAGTGTAGGTGGGTGGCTTTAAACAGTCTCGATGCTGTCAATAGTTTGGGCTAAGATCTGGTGTGCTGTGGATTGTGTTGCCTTCATGAAGATGTTTGCGTGACACTGCAATTACCATCTCGCATTGGGTGGAGCTTTGTACATCAGAGGCTTTGAAATCCCAAAAAGGGGAGTTAATTCTGTAGGGCCGTTTGAAGTTTTTGATGCATGGCTACAGTGACCAGCCCTTTGGTCCTTCAGTAGTTTACTTGCTGGTGATCTCTTTGTGAAACTTGTCACCTCTTCTTTAGCTGGACAATATCCAAATTATGATGGCCCATCTTCTCTTTTTCCTTCTCTTTCCCTCTGTGCCTGATGTAGATTTATCCCCAGCATGGTTTGTGAGCTCCCTGTGATCCAAAGAATACTCAAATGCAAGAGTACTTGCATTTGAGTTTTGTGCAAAGTGCACCTTCAGTGAGTATAAGAGTATCCTCTATATAGATTGTTCTCATAAAATACCCTGTACTTAGTCAATTGATTGATCCAAAATAAAGTGTTCCTGTTGAAGGGCTGCTACAGAGAGTAGTGACACTGTATCACCCCAGTGATCTGGAGTTGTCTGGGCTCACTTCTTTGACTGAAAGATTCTGTCTGCACTTGAGTCACAAGCCATGAAATCTGTGTTGAGAACAGTTATTACTAATGTTTAATTCATTGCAAAGTTTAGAAGATGTAGGTGTTGAGGCCATTTTGCACGGGGGAAGAGTCATTGTAGTTCTTAATTAAGGAAGTGTTAGACTGGGGTTGTCACTCCCCAGCCAAAGTGCACAGGCTTACTGAGATGTCTGATTTAGTGCTCATCATGATGTTTGATCATGTAAAGCCATGACTGTTGACTTTTTTTCTGATTTTTTTGAAAGGTGTTTTGGCTCTTCATATATGGAGGCTGGTTTTTTTTGTGGGAGTATAACTATAGCTTTGCATTTGTTTTCTATAACATGCAGTAGAGCTCCACTGCTGTTTGAAAGTAACTCTTCTGCTTCTCTAGGTGAATGAATAATACTTTAAAATCTGACCAAATAATTGTATTTTTTCTGTAATAAATCTTACTTGAGAAATGAGTATGTATACTGAGTAGCATTCATGCATAAAGCTGCAGTTTATTGTGATACTTGGGACACAGTCCTGGGTCTAAGAAGAGGAGCTCAAATACTTATCTTCTGTTATTTTATATTATCCAGTCAGGCTTTTGAAGCGTCTCTTACTCTCTGTCTTTGTAATTTAGGCAAGGGGCTTCTAGAGAGTTGCAGATTGATTGGGGAATTCTGAATCAAAAAGCTGTGTGTGAATAAAATGAGATAAGGTGTGTGATGATAATTACTTCATCCAGAGTCAGTTCTGATGATGCCCTAAACATTTCGTCTAGATAAGAACAACCTACCCTTTCTGTAGAGCACCCTCTGTGCTGCTAGCTGTGTCTTCATTAGTAGACCCAGTTCTGTAGAGATACCATTCTTGCTTTTGTGCAGCTTCAGTTGCTTTTGGAGTCTCTTCAAAATTTCCAAATAGGAAGTGAAAAATTACCTTGTATAGTTAGTTCTAAAGATACATGAGCAAAACAAGTTTATCTAACATTGATCAGCTTTTATGCAGATAAATAAATTACAATTTTTAAGTGGGCCAGCTAACCTTTAGAATCATAAATGCAACTTTGCCTTAGAAAAGGTGAGAAATTAGAAAAGCCCAGGCTTCAAGTCCTCCAACACTTAATCTCAGATATGTTGATCATTTTTGCTAAAAAGATTTTTCTAAAGCATTCATTTGTAACAATTTCCTTTCTGTGCATCATTCCTTGTTCAGGGACCTTGAGATAGCTGACTTTGAAGGCACTAGTAGCAAATGCAGAGCTTTTCTTCCCATGCAACTTCCTTTTCCCCTCTTCTGCCCACTAAATTTAATAGCAAGTGTATATTTGATACAACTTCCTGGTAGATTTTTAAAATCGCAATGCCTGTAGCTATGTTGTTTGGAAATTACACGTGTTTGAGAGAAGACCACTGGAATGTTGATACTTTTACCCTGAGATGAAAAAAGATAGAATACTTTTATGGCTGGGGATTTCTTCTTTATCTGTCTTGTCTCATAGTCTAGGGCACAAGCAGAAAACAATGACAGCTGTGCAGTAAGTTCTTGTTTTATTTTGCAGGTTTGTTTTAATGTAGAAGCGGATCTTACAGCATAATGTAAATCAAACAAGCAACGGTGAGTAGGAGTTTTGTGTTGGTGGGTTTTTTCCCCAAAAAAATGCCATTTGCATATACTGTGAAACCTGCAGAAAAGTGGTCAGTGAAAATTCTCTTGAAATTTGTATCTTGATTTCTATAATGTATATGTATGTACTGTAATGGTGCAGTGTTGCTTCTACAAAACCAGAAAAGGAACAAAAGGTATTTCCCCCATTGTTTAATATGATGATAATAATGTTTTTCTCCCAGAAATTATTATAGTTAAAAAGCTATCAAGGTGTCCTTCTAGCTGTTGAGAGACAAAATTATGAGCACTTTAAATAATTTTGTTCTCTACATATACCTGGTTTGAAAGTACGGAAAGTGTACTTTGCACTGTAAAAGCAGCATGTTAAACTTACACTTTATGTATTAATAAATAACTGCGTGGGAAATTTGACCAACTATCGCAATAGCATTTCAAGTTTTAAACAATGAAATTCTGTTGGAATTTTGTCTTCTCTTCCTGTCTTTAGGAAGCCATTTGCAAGCTATTTGAAAGACAAAGTTTATGGAGATTTACTGCTTGTAGAACTTAAGTGTCCATTTTGCAATTGCAAAGTGTCCATCTAGGAAAAATTTCCTGTAACTGGCATTTTCCTCCTCCCTCCCCTCCACCCCCTTTCTCTGTTATTTTGAGAAAAAGAATGAAGAAGTTTATCTTTTTCTCTTCCGTTTACTTTCTACTCCAGGAATCATTTGAACTATAAAATTCATCTTGTCTCCATATAATTATGTGAAAGATGTAGCAATGAGCTTTAATCCGTTTTAACTCGAGTCTTTGAAGCGAATCTTTAGGTAAGGCACCACAGTTCAGTAAGCTCTACTTTGGAGACATGGCATGATGGACTCAGCCACAGAGATCTCTGTAACAAGCCAAAGCTGTCTCCTCAAGTTTCCTGCTCGTTGTTTGACTTATGTGCCATCTCAGAATGTAGCTGCTTGCAGTGACTTGATATTTTGAAGAGATGAGAGGGAGATCCCATTTGCTTAAATGAGTTCATTCCTCAATTCCAAGCTCCAATTATTATGTAGACTTAATACTGTCTTGAAATTGTAGTATGTACATATTAAAATAGACATGAACTGCTTTGTTCATATCTTCTGTTCCACTAAGACTTCTTCAGAGCTGTTGCTGTCAATTTTAAAATACTGATTATAGAAGAGTGCTTTGTGGGAAATTTAAAGTAACTCTTCCATTGAGTGTTGATCTTTTGTATAATGTATAACTGATTCAGGACTTTGATTATGAATTGTCTTCTGAACTATGTACAATTAAAAATAAGCTCTACCACTGTGTTATGCATATACTTATGTGTAGAAGATGTTTACTCACTTAGCCTGACTTTGCTGGTTTCTGAAATGTGCTGCTTTGAGAAAACAAACGAATAGAACTCTGCAAAAGGACAAACTTCATCTAAGGATAAGTGTAAAACAAGAATTATGGCTAGAAAAGGGACTTGGATTGACAGTAAAATTCAATAAAATTCAATTGATCCTTGTGCCTTCTAATGCTTTCAGTACTTAAAGCTTGCAATTTATGCTCTGTTGCTTTTTAATTTGTGTGGTTATCTAATTAGTGGTTTAAATACAGAAAATTAGTTGAAAAGTCTGATGTATAAATAACTGAGTGCAGTTTTAAGTATGAAGTCTTCTGAATGAAACTCTGAAGACCTTTCATCTTAGTGGTAGTTATCTGTGTTTAGTAAGGAAAAGCTGGTCTCTGAGGAGAATGCCTGTAGGATTGCATTCACAGCAAGAGGACAGAAAAATGTGTAAAAGAATAAGTGTAATGATGTTTGATCAGTATTGCTGTTGCTTGGAGGAGATCTTGAGGTTCCCAGAGTTCAGTAAAAATGACAACTGAATAGTTAGTAAATCAGTGAAATTACTGTGCTTTATTAGGGAGTAAAACAAAGCCCATATCCAGCTCTGTGAATTTGTGAATTCACAGAACTGTATTGCATTGTAATGTGTATTGTTTCTTGTAGTCAAGTGACTGAAAAACAACATAGAAGACCTGAAGAAGGTTCGGAGAGGGGCAGCAGGGATGACTCAGTGTTTTAAACTGTCTTGTGTTAGTAGAGCATTGCTCATATTTGGCAGCTGCAGGAACGTTTTTCAGTTCTGTATGCTCTACACGTGAGGAATAACTGGATTTACAAATCCAAATTTCGCCACCACTTGGTGGCAGTACCTGGCTTCAAAAGGATTTGTCTCTGGGCAGATAAGGTGGCTGATCCAGTAAAACTATTGGTTAAGGAGGAGTAGATTCGTTTTTAAATTTCTGAAAGTTAGTTATGTGTTGTAGAGATCAAAATACTTTTTATTTAACCCACTGGAAGGATTTGCATTTGTATGTCTCTATGGAAAATCTAGCTCTCATGTCTAATACGCCATTTAAGACTGTTGCTTGTGTTAATAGTACTCTCAGAAGATGTATTTAATGTTCCCCAGTTGAATTATTTTAGCATTTACTTCTAGCATTTTGCTTGAGTTGAGTAGCTTAGTTCAAAGAATTTTAGAACGTAAAATTTGCTTCATGGTAGAATTCTTTATAGTGCTGCATTCTGCAATTTAATAAAAGACTGTCAAAGCTTCTTTTTTGCCTTATGAAATGTTCTCTACATTTTTACTTTTTTTATTTATTCATGTAGATTTTAGGAAAATATTCCCCAGTGGATTTTTCTGTCAACAAAGCTAGTAAAAGTTTGTGCCCTTACCCATAGTTGTCGCCTCTCAACTGTGCCAATTCAGCAGTGTTTGGGTCCCAGCCTTTTAAACTGGATAATGAAATGGTTGATAAAGTGTGAAAGGAGGAACTTGGGAGAGTGGAAGAAGGCAGCAATTATTTAAACTGGCTTTGCTTCAAAGAAAAACATAATTCCAATGAATAGCCCAGTAATTTGACAGTATATGATGCCATGTTGAAAATACTTCCTCTTCTCTGCAAGCCAAAATCTTCTGCAGTGGTCAGCAGGTTCTTTAATTTTAGTACAATGCCCCATTTAAGGACTGTAGTAGTGATCTTAAAGTCTGGAGGAGTGCAGGTACTTTCCTAAACATGGTCTCTTTGTGAAATGTCTCACTTAGTGTGGCTGGAGAGGAACATTGCTGGTGGCAGTGGGTTCTGTAGCAAAAGCTGACACTGAGAACCTCTCTTGAGGTTCAGGAAGGTATTTAAGTATATGGTGGTGAAGAAGAGGGATTCATCCTGTGTAAAAAGAAAAATTGTAGAAATACAACTAGAAAATGAGGTGGGGCTTGGGAAATGCATGTTTATAAAATTGAGTGTGATAATAGAACTCTACTCAGTGATAATGTTATTTTATTTAGTGAGAGAACTCTGGAAAACAGGATCCCTGGAAGAGCGGTAGAAGGGAGAAGAGCATTAAATTATAGTTATATATATTAAATTTGCTGTCAATATATTCTGCATAACTTGGGATAGAGAGAACATGCTTTTACTGTATCCCTAATAATTTTTGTGTAATTTTCTTCAGCTGTCAGAATGATAAATTCAAAGTTGGTAGTTGGAAACCATTTTTAAAATACTTTCATACCTATATTGAAGAAGTTTAGAAGAGAAATAGTGTGTGTTTTCACAGAGCATTAATTTTGTATTTTTAATACTTCTGTGTCTTTATTGGAATACAGCTAGTCGTTACCACGTATGTCTGCATTTAGGACAATTCAATATTTGATTCTAGTTGTCATCTCTAGTAGAGCTAATGGCAGTACAATTCAAACTACATTGTGCTACTAAAAATCCAAACTAGAGAGCTGCAGGAACATGGAGACAAGTACCTGGCTGTCCTCTGTGAACAGGGCTGTGGAATTCTGGGCAGGAGTTATAATGTCTGTGGAGTTGCCAGCCAGTGTGTGACTACTCTTAAGTTACCACATTCAACATCTTGGTTTTGTGTTCTGGCTAGTCATCTTTTAGAAATACCTAGTTCATATTGAGAAGCACCTGCCCATGAAACTGTCTTAAACTGCTACATGAACAGTTAAAACCAGAGGAGTATTTTCTACAGTGATACATGTGGTTCTTGTCACACTTAAATTGTACTGTCATTTATTATTATTGATTCAGTATTGAATTTTAGCATGATGCCCCCCATTGTGACAAACTGGTTATTTCCCCAAGCAAATCAATACTAGAGAAGTAAGATTAAGAGTAGTTGGTGGCAATAATGGAATTCTCTTTTGTGATTTCTCATTGTATGATGGTTATTCTTAAGTTTTGTTCAGTTTCCTTTCACATGAGATGTTAACATATCATTCTTAGATGTTTTAGACCAGAAATTGAGTTTCTGAAATTTTGACATATTTAAGGAATTTTTGGTTTCCTTACTGTTCCTGACAGAGAGCTTTAGAAGACATTGTTGCATTAGGAACTAAGTTTAAGGAAAATAACTTTCTGAAAAAGTGTGCTTTGGGGTTGATCTTCCCAATTATAATCTTATTGAAAAAAAGAGATGCTTTTGTCATGGCTGCTCTAGAACTGAGAATTCCTCTATGGTCACCTTTTTCTGCAGGTATTTGACAACTCAGTGAACTTTCTAACATTATTAAAAAAGGTTATACTGTGGGTGGTAGTAACTTTGTATTTATTTAGGAATAATACAAATGTTGTATTGGTAATATTTCATACTGCTTTAAAAATTTTAATATGGCAGTCTAGTTAGCTATGGGAGTTTTCCAGTTTTCATATTGTTACATGAACAGCTGTGGATTTGCATAGTATTGAAGATAACTAGTTTTGAATGGCACTCTTGATGTTGTAGTTAGATTAATAACTGTGGACAGTGTGTAAAGTAGGTGTGGGGGGCAGTACTTACGGGGTTAGACGTATTAAACAAGCTGTCTCTTCACTACAGAAGTTTGAAAAAATGCAGAAGTGTTCATTTGCAGGTCTCAAAGCTAAGTAAGGTGGCCTACAAATAGTGTTTCTGCTGTGCAGAAGGAAATGTATTTTCACCCACTTAATTTGCAAACAAAATAGAAGCGAGGGAAGGCAAGGTGAGTCACTGACTCACCTCTAGTTGTCAGGCTTTGTGGTTTTATTTCCATCTGAAGGGTGGAGTGGGATAGCTTTTTAAAACAAAATAAACTGGAAAACAAGTAATAAGTATTCTTCTAATGATCAAAGTATCGTTATTTTATTGATTTGGGCCATTAATATTGCTAGATAACACCCAAAGCTCCAGAGGCATAAACTCTGAGCCATGAGTATATGGAGGAGGCAAAAATACTGTGCAGCTGAATTCTAAGGTTGTTTGTTTTTTTCTCAAGACGTGGCTGGTTTGTGCTGGTACTCTGCCAGTTCCTCTATTACTCTGTACAAACCTTCACTTTCCAGAGGTTCTCGACTTAAACCTTTCTCTTTTGGCAGAAGTTCTGTGCTTGATGTTTGCCGTTATTAAGGTTTTAAAGCATAGACTGATGGGGCAAAATGGAAGGAGATGCTTTTTTAGTCCTGTACCATGACGTACTTAAACACTTTGGTCTTCTGTTTGTTGCCTAAAAATCTGTGACTTTGGTTCCATCACCTTTCATACACTCTGTCACTTGAGAAAGCTTTATTGCAGAAACATGTGTGGAAAAATAGTAGATTTTGTCATTACATAATGAAATCTTGAAGAAAAATCTAAACTGGAGCAATGCAAACCTGAAGCACCTTTCCAATGTCTTGAATATTTGAACGATCCCTTGAGTGTCCTGGTTATTCATATATCTGCCTAAAGAACTTGACTTATGAGGAGTTATTTAGCACAGGGCAAGTACGTTTTTCCCTTCGTTACAGCACTGCTGAAAGACACTGTATTTCTTTAGTTGAGGCTGAAGAAACTAGGCTGATGAAATTCAAACCATTTAGGAGATGGCTTCTAAGTTTTTGTTTTGCTTTATAGTCGCTCTGTGCATTTAGCTCATTGGCTCGCATTTATGAATTTAGTGAGAAACT
Source organism: Serinus canaria (assembly GCF_022539315.1). Classification (NCBI taxonomy): domain Eukaryota; kingdom Metazoa; phylum Chordata; class Aves; order Passeriformes; family Fringillidae; genus Serinus; species Serinus canaria. Next base: position 15,989,769 of record NC_066322.1, on the reverse strand, counting down.
TGACATCAGAACACATAAAGGCACTTCATGCTTGTCACAAACTCAGCCAAATTCTTCTGTCTGAATATTTCAGCTCCAGTGTGCTTTGAAATTTATTGTAAATCCCTATGAAATGACACTGGGCTTGCACTGAGGTGTAAGCTTTACTGAACTAGCATTGCATGAAGGCAGTGCTCCTAATTTGGTGTGTGACCCTACTGAGTAGTAAAGGTTGTAGTTATGAAATAAGAACTTGGGAAGGTCATAAACCTACTGGTAATAAATACAATTAATAATGTACATAGGACAATGGATTTAACTACATTCCTATCAAAAAGAATTATTAATGAACAGAAAGTGGACAGCATAGATCTGATGACAGGAAGGTTGCATCTAATCTGAATTACCGAGTGACCTAGGAAGCCTGCTTGGAGGGATTACCAAATAATTATGTTAATATGCAATTATCACCTCATTTCTTCTGTAGGAACCTCAAGATGTAGTGTAGTAAGGGTGTTATAGCAAGTGCTGATAGTTTGCAAAAATACTGATGTTCAAGATTTTTTAAGACAATAAGATTAGCTTAAGGCATTTAAATTATGATCTGTCAGCTTGAAGATAGATCTGACCTTACACTTTTTTAATGCTTAGACTGTCTGGCCACAGTCAGTCATATCTGCAGAACACATTACGATTTTTAAAACTGATACTTTATTAATAAAATTAGGTAGATTTTAAATCAGTTAATAGAGAGTGGAGTGTGGCTTAGCTGAATAAGTAATTGGTTTCTTTCTACTTTTGAATATGAAATAATTTCTGTATAGTAAATAGCATAGCATGTAAACCAAGAATAACACTGTTAAGTGCATTGCAGTTATTCTAGGCTTAAATAATTGGATTGAACTAAATAATTGAATTTAAATAATTGAATTTGACCTAGCCTTTAGATAAAGTGTGTTTCAAAGGTAGGAGCTGGAATTGTGTACACTTGTGTAGGCTTTTCCAGACACTTTCCATCACCATTTTTACATGTATATATCTCCTAGGTATATTGCACTAGGTGCTGAAATAAAAATCACCTCAACCATCTAGTCGAGGTAATATAGTCCTGGTAGTGGATATGATGACAAGCAGTACTTTCAACAAATTGAAAGTTTGATCTCAATTTTTAATTTTTCAAATACACCAAGTATTAAATGCTATATATTTTTACAGAATTAATAATTTTGTATTTCTGATATGGTATAGAGAAGATAATTTTAAAACTGATGGAAGCAGGCAAAGTGTATTGCATAGCCTTGGTTACATCTTAGTTACATTGATTGATTTTTCTTTTTTCCCCCAAGAGATAAGTTAGATGATAACATTCATTTCCTCAAAAAACATGGTGTTGTGTCTTTAGCTATACCTGTCATTGTTGCTGCATGAGTTCTGACACATGGAGTAGATAATGTAACTGAATTATTGCATCTTGGTTCAGTGTTATCACAAGACTAAATTATTGTCATTTAAAAATATATTTTCTGTTTTCTCTAATGCCACACTGTTAAAATCGTTAGCTTTATTGTTGTTGTCCTGCAGAAAAAATAGTGAATTGTACCAACTTGATAGCTGGAAAATAATAATACATGATGATAAGAATAAAAGTGATCATTAGCTGGTAATTATTAAAATGTAGCAGTGATATTATTGATACAGTAAGCATTTCAGGCTTGATTCAGTGACTGAAATCTGTAGGGATACCTGTTTTATCATTGAAGACTTCTAATCATATCTGTATGGAATAGTTCCCAATCTCCATAAATACACAGTATGGAGAGGAGTCTCTTACTTGCAGTAGGTAATTAGATTGCGTTAGGTAATGCTTTAGATATCTCTGATAACTCTGAAGAGAATTTCAGTTCAATTGTAACCACAGGGTGTCTTAGACACTTTCTTAACTTCAGCTTTAATACTAATATTCATTAGGAGTATGATTTTGTATGTAGAGCAACATTATTCTGTCTTCATCTTGTAAACCTGTGAGCAGTTTTGAGGAGCCATTCTGATAATGAGGATTGCAGTCTCCAAGCAGCGCAGTATTCTCAGTCTGCCTCCCCGCTGTTCAGGGGTACCAGTGAAGTTGCTTTAAATGGGAAGCGTCTGTTCTTCCTCTGAACCCCTCACACCAGAACAGATGGGTGGAACTTGGAACGTGGAAGGTTTTACCTCAGAGGTGGTAACAGTGAAGCCACTCATTAACACTGAATTTACCACTTCGTTAGCAACGTTGCTTCCTGTTGAGAAAAGCTAATACAGGCTCTCAGATTGACTGAGCACGCTTTTGTCTGTTTCTGCAGCAATAAACCACGGAAAACACACATCGGCTAGTCAAAATTGTCTTACTCAAGTTCTTTCCAAGGTTTTGGGAACAGTTTTATACTGTCCTGCCTGATACTACGTGAAGCCTACATTTCTGAGTTGTAAAATTGCTGGAGCTGTTGTGCATGATTGTAGGCTTCACTTCTTTTAACTGACTTTTGCATTACTGATTCTTAGCGCATGTTTGCACTGCCCATTGCTAACTTATGTAGGTGATGTAAAGACTCCTGCTGGGTGGTGCATTATCACCATTTTAGGGTGATAGCTTTGGATGTGATCTTATTGGAAGTCGTTATTATAGTGAAAAATGACCCATCTCAAAACAGCAAAGCAAAGAAAAAATCTTCAGAAATGGCAAGATGAGGAACTGGGTGTCTAGTAGAACATTTGAGTGAAGGTATGTTATAGATAATAATACAATAATATTTTAAACATTTATTATGCCTCTGATGTGAGCATTGCTGTATTTCTAAATTGGCTAGTTCAGTGAGTAGCAAAGGAAAGACTTTTTTTAATGACTTAATTTTTCATTGTATTTCTACTCCAAATAGTTTTATTTGCAAAAGTAAGTTATCTTACATTAGGGTTTATTTTTTACAAACTCAGAAGAGGTTAAATAATTGTTTTGTCCTTTTGCTGATTTGAAACAAAACAAGTGCAGTAAAAGAGAATTTCTGTGAAGCAGTAGTTAGCTTTGAATGGTGTGGATAGCTGTTCTGTCGAGTTTAAAATACTGGGCATATTTTAAAATGTTATGTATGAAGATGAAACTGGTGTTGTTTAACTAGGTTGTTTTCTCTCCTTAGGAAAAAAGGATGTCCAAAGTGGTTTTCCTGGATTTCAATAAAGGACCATTGCAGGAAGCCATGGATATTAGTTGTGAGTTATAACATCTTAATTCAGAGATTCTAGGTAATAACTCCTTTTAACTGAGTTCCATTCAAAATGTTAATTAGTAACTGAAATGATGTGATTGCAGGAATCAAATCCCACAAAAGATCAAAGTGAGTAGTACTCTCTAAGGGTAAAATATGTGATTTCTGTAAAATATAGATGTCCTGACTCCTAGATGAATGTTTTAATGCCTTATGCTCACTGTGTTCTGGGGACCTGTATAAAAAGTGAATTCCAGGGTAGACTAAAGTTTACATTTCTGTTGGTCACACATTGATTTTCATGTGTAGGCAGCTCCTTTGTGCTCACTAAGCGTTGAATAGATGATTTGATGTATGAGTAAGAGTCACTTGTAGAAAGACAAGGCCACCCATGGGAATGGAATTAATATGCAGTAGTTCTCTGTACTGGAAGATACTGTTAGTGTCACTCTCTGGATTCAACACGGTGACTTCATCTGGTAGGTAGATCCTAACGAAATGTTTTGTTCTTACAATATTTCTTTTCCCCCACCTTTGATAAGATGTTGTTTAATTTGCTTATCATTTAAAATAGCCTTATAAGCAAATGGGGTTTATTTGTTTTAAAGCAATGAGGGTCCTTTTGTAAGAAGGGAATAGGAAGACATCTAGTTTCCTCTGTGAGTTTGATTCTTTGCTGTGTCTCTTGTCACTAATCAGATTATCAAAATCAGCTTCATTGTGTTTTTTCCCTTCTGCAGGCTTCCATGTAGCATCAGGTCAGTTGTATGGAAGTACTTTGAAAAAAGTGCTCCCTTGAGAAATGTAAAGACTGTTTTAGTTTCCTAAAGAAAGTATGTTTAAAAAAAAAAAAAAAAACCAACAGAATTGCTAGTAGATGTCTGTGTAGCCTTTACTGCTTGCTTTTACTTCTGGAGAACAACTGAAGATAATCTGTATTTATGTACAAACAGAATGTATGTATTTGCTTTTGTTTTGACAGTCTGATTTTCGCCATCTTGCTTGTGTGTAGGTCTCAGGCTTCTTTGAACTGGGATATTTGGCAGTGACTAGTTTGCTGTATAGTTATTAATATTACATAGCAAAAAATTGGGGTTTTTTTATTGCTTCATTGATTCACTATAAATGTCCTGGATATTCTAAATGAAAAGTAGATTTTTCACAAGTTCAAAACATCTTTTTAGATTACAGTGTGAAGAGTGATCCTGAAGAAAAGCTGTGAATTAAAATTGTCATTATTTATTTCAGCAATTGCCTGATTTTTTTCTTGTTTGTTTTTTAGTATAAATGTCCTTAATGGACAGACCAGCAATATGGATGATTTAGAGACAAATACTGGAGTCACTGGTGCTAAAGAAGAAGAAATCCTATGTGATGATAATTTTGTATCGGAGGAAGAAGGTGGCATTCCCAAACCAGAAGAGAGTGACACATCATTTCAGAACAACACATTGACTCTGACTGAGGAGCTATCAAGGGACAGATCTGAAAAAGCCTTAAGTGGAGGCCAGGCTTCTCTATTTATACACACTGGTGCTCCTACTGTTTCTAGTGAAAACTTTATGTTGTCTAGAGGAACTGCTGTTAATGGACCAGTTTCACACTCCACCTCAACAAAGACTTCCATTATGAATAAAGGCAGCGTTTCATTAACCACTGGACAGCCTGGAGGTCATCTTGCAGATTCCTGCTCAACTTTGACAGTGGTTCATGATCTTCAGCTGCCTGCAAAGAGTACAACACAGAAATCCAATCAGCACCAAGTTTTATTTTTGTTACCTGATGTAGCACATGCTAAGAACCTGACTCATTCCATTAAAAATCTACCTACCTCTGCTTCAGTTGGTTGTGATTCACAGAAAACAGTAGGAAATAGTGTAGATAGCACTTTAGTAGACCAAGTAGAAGTTTGTGAGGATGATAAAAATTTACTATTGAAAGACGATTGTGTCGATACATTAACAAGCATTTCCTCAGGTACAGGTGGCTTCAGATCAGGATGTGATCCCAGCTGGGATCCACAGAAAGAGTTTATACAGTTTCTTATGACTAATGAAGAAACAGTAGAGAAGTCTCCCATTCACTGTAAGGTAGGGCTAGAAAAAAAGCGAAAAAGAAAAATGGATGTTAGTAAAATAACACGCTATACTGAAGACTGTTTTGATGATACCAGTTGTATTCCTAGTAAATCAAAACTATTAAATGTTGAATTCTTAGAGCAGAATGAGGAGCTACAAATAGTAGAACCGCAGAAATATTCGTTGAGTAAAGTAAAGCCTGAATCCACAGATGAAGAGCTGGAAACTGTTGATGGTATCCAGCAGCTCATTTATAGTCCCACTAGTAACTGTGCAGAAGATACTTCTCCTGTTCACACTAGCACTTTTCTATCCAATACATTGAAAAACAAATGTGAAGAGAATGATTCTGAACCACCATCTACTTTCAGTACTGATGAACCATCATTTTATCCCTGTACAAAGTGCAATGTGAATTTTAGAGAGAAGAAGCATCTGCATAGGCATATGATGTACCATTTAGATGGGAACAGTCATTTCCGGCATCTGAACGTCCCCAGGCCCTATGCGTGTAGGGAGTGTGGAAGGACATTCCGAGATCGTAATTCCCTTCTTAAACATATGATAATTCACCAGGAAAGAAGGCAGAAACTGATGGAAGAAATCCGTGAGCTGAAAGAACTTCAGGATGAGGGTAGGAGTGCACGGTTACAATGCCCACAGTGTGTATTTGGTACCAATTGTCCCAAAACGTTTGTGCAGCATGCAAAGACCCATGAAAAAGATAAAAGATATTACTGTTGTGAGGAATGCAATTTCATGGCTGTGACAGAGAATGAACTGGAATGCCATCGAGGGATCGCTCATGGAGCAGTAGTCAAATGTTCGATTATTGGTAGCGACTTGTCCCAGAGAAAAACTCAGAAAAAGGCGTCCTTGAAAAGTCCTTTTTTAGGATCCTCAAGAAAGTCATCGACGTATATGTGTAAGCTGTGTCCGTTTGCTACTTCAGCTAGAAGCGTTTTAAAAAAACACATGGCATACTTGCATTCAGCATCATGCCTTGATCCCTTTGGTAGCCATCTTAGACTAGAGAAAAGAAAAGGCAGTATAATAGAAGAATCTTTAGATTTTCGTAGCAGGACAAAACAGTTGATCAGACATTCTTCTACTTTTCCAAAGAACTCTGCTTTAAAACAGGATGTAAAAAGATCGTTTGGCTCTACTTCACAATCCAGTAACTTCGCAAAACTTCACAAGAGACCCTACAGGATACAGAAGGCTCGGAAAAGCGTTTCACAGTCATCTGTAAGTGTGTGCAATCTAAATTCTACAAACAAGAACTTTTTTATTAGAAATAGCATTGACCAAAAACATAAATGTTTTCATCAAGCAGCAAATCAGAAAGCTAGTGCCAAAAAAAGTAATTATTTATATAGACACAAATATGAAAACTACAGGATTATTAAAAAATCTAGTGACTCTTACCCTTTGCATTTAAAAAAGGAAGAGTCCAAATCTGTCAGTGCTTTACATTTATTTTCTTCATCAAGTAATAATTGTTTTGTCATGGATTCAAATAGCCTTGATTGCAAAAGGGCAGAAGGCTGTAAAGATCATAGGCATGTAGCTATAAAAAGAGTGGTTAAAGAATCCAAGAGGGAAGGCTCTGTTACAGGAGATGATTTGGATTGCTATCCAGATTTTCTGCATAAAATGACTGTTATTGTTTTACAGAAACTAAACTCTGCTGAAAAAAAAGACAGCTATGAAACGGAGGATGAAAGTTCATGGGATAATGTTGAACTATGTGATTACACTACACAGTCTGTGGAGGATGAATCTTACAGTGATATTAATCAGGAGCATGTAAACCTATTCCCCATATTCAAAGGTAAAATGGAAGATAATGAAGCTGGTGATAAATCTTCACTTGGTTATGAGCAGAATGATGGCTTTTATTTTGAGTATTACGAAGATGCTGAGGGTGGTAACTTCTTGCATGACTTGCATGATCCTCAGAATTTAGAAAATGTAGGATCAGCATTGCCAAAGCATAATTCAGTTTTCCACTGGACTGATTTGTCGCTTGAAAAGAAATCGTGCCCATACTGTCCAGCAACCTTTGAAACAGGTGTTGGCTTGTCCAATCATGTCAGAGGACATCTTCACAGAGCTGGACTAAGCTATGAAGCCCGTCATGTTGTTTCACCAGAACAGATAGCAACAAGTGACAAAATGCAGCATTTTAAAAGAGCTGGAACAGGGACTCCAGTTAAACGTGTTAGAAAAGGTAAGATTTGTTTTTTTATTTGGGTACGAAGTTGGGTGGACAAAGGGATTAATTGAGAATTGAACAACGCTTGCTTTAGCTTCTTGTAAAGCCTTTCTTGTGATTTGCAGTTTCCATGTTTAACTGTATATAATTGTCAAAAAACACTATAATTATTTTCTTTGTAGCGATTGAGAAATCTGAAACTTCCTCTGAACATACATGTCAGCTCTGTGGTGGCTGGTTCGATACTAAAATTGGATTGTCTAATCATGTGCGAGGACACCTGAAGAGGCTTGGCAAAACCAAGTGGGACGCACACAAGTCTCCCATCTGTGTTCTGAATGAGATGATGCAAAATGAAGAGAAGTATGAAAAAATCCTAAAGGCTTTGAACAGTCGCCGCATTATTCCCAGACCATTTGTTGCTCAGAAATTTGCATCAAATGATGACTTTTTATCTCAGAATGTTATACCTCTTGAAGCATACCATAATGGCTTAAAGACTGAAGATATATCTGTGTCTGCATCAGAGGAAGAAGGGCTGAGTTTCCTAAATGAATGTGATGAAACAAAAGCAGTACTACATGATGAAAAAAGAAATCAGTCACTTACACTGATAGAACTCCTGAAAAACAAGAGGTTAGGAGAAGAAAGGAATCCTGATATTTCCCCTCAAAAGATTCATAATCAAACTGCAAGAAAGAGGTTTGTTCAGAAATGTGTTCTTCCATTAAATGAAGACAGTCCATTGATATATCAGCCACAAAAAATGGACTTGACTATGCAGTCAGGTAAGAAGGTGTTTCTTGACAACATTTCCAAAGAATCCTATAATTCATAGAAAATGTACAAGTGCAGAGTATTTTATTTGAGTTTCTGTTCATTTAATTCTTGTTTCATTTCCAGAGGACACTTGACTGCGAGAGGTAGCACAGCAAATTTTTCTGACATGTTTTTCCTAAAGTGATAAAACCCCTCAGCATCACTGAAGGGTTTTTGCATGGAATATAGTTCCTGTTCTGCATATGACTGGGCATGCAAATTGAAAGCGGACACAAAGTGAGCCTCAGTAAGGAAGAAGACACATCCTGCAGTAAACAAGTTGAAGTGTCTATGCATATTTGGTAGACTAACAGTTCTGAAATGTTTGGGCTTGCAGCCCTGTTTTTGGGCGTTAAAACATCTGTTTTAGGAATACTACATTTAAGTCTTCGAGGTTTGTGCAAGGCAACATTTGCTCAAACTAGCAGAACTGTTGATACCATTATAAATGCATAATACTGCAGATTGGTGAATCACTGTCAACTAATTTTGATGATTTTAGGCAAACATACTCTTACAACATAGATTAATTCTTGTTTGTTGCAAATTGTGGCTGCTGTGAGAACCTCATGCTTGCTTAGGGCCTGTCTATCCTGAGTGACAACCTGTGCTGGTTCAAGCTTTGTTGGCATACAGTTGTAGCCAGCAGGTTTCCAGTGCACGGCCTCTGACCAGTAAGGACCTAGATTGTCCCTCCACTGAGAATTGTGCTAATGAAACAATTCTACAATCAACTTCCTAGCTACTCTGTATACTAATAGAGCAGGCTTTTAGGGTGATGTTTTTAACTTACTTGTCACTTGAAAATTATTTCTAGTCTTGGGGAACTCTTACAACATCCTTTTTAATGTGTATGTAGAGTTTGCATTTACTGGTTTCTTGGTTGGACACCACCAATGCTGCAGGATTCTCAAGACTGGAGAGCAGGATCTTATTTTTATACTACTGACTTTTTTTTTGTGCTGTTTCTTTTCTTGTTATTAACCAGGTTAGTAAAACTGGCAGTGCCTAGTACTTTTTCACCTGTGTTCTTTTCTTTCTTTAAACAAATAACCCCAACAATCTGATGTGCTCAAAAGTTCTTTTATAAAACTGTGGCAGTAAATCTCTTAAGAAGGGTGGCTTTCTAAAATGACATAGTAGAAGTGGAAAAGAATTACATTTTATGTCTTCTGTACGTCTCTGGTTGTCCCTTAAGAGAGGAGATTGCTTAATAAAGGAAGTGTATCTTTGACAGGTTTAATGATTTGAAAAATAATGCTCAAGGAATAGCTTGCCAAACCTGACACTGTGTTTTGCTTTCTGTGTAATGTTTACTGCTCAATACTAGGTAGAACCTGTTTGGTTATGATGAACAACCAAGTAAAAATAAACATACGCTCGCATAGTACTAACAGTTCTGAATGGGGCCCGATAGTGTTCTGTGGCTGAGGTAACAGAATTTGATAACTAATGCACTGTGCCAGTTGAGTTAATAAGAAAATATTTAACATCAAGTTGAAAATCTTCTTTTTTTCCTAAAAAAGGCAAATATTCCTAATTCTGGTTTTAGTTTTATAAAGGCTTTTACCAGCAAGGTGTTCTTCTTCTGTAACTTGCCTGAAAAAACAGCATGTCTTCTGTGGGCTGCTGGAGAATAGCATTCTTTCTTTCCTGCAGAGACTTTTCAGCTGAGTAGTTTTAGCTTTTTCATTTATTCTTCTAATAATTTATTGGTAGAGAACCTGAAATATTAGTTCACCAAAACAATATATCTTTGGTAAAATGCAGGGAGAAATACGGTGAAGTGGAGCAGGAGATAAGTTATAATGGTTTCTTTGTCTGTCAGTGAGGAGTCAGTATTGTTTCATTGTTTTTGTGTGATAAATAGCATGTTGCTTTGTTGATATTTATTTAGCACAAAGATTTTAGCAAAAAAACTTCAAATCATTTACTTTCATTATCAATTGTTCATCTAAACTAATGAATAGAAAATGCAATGAACAAAATGTTTTGTCTAACAGTTGTTCAGTGGTGTGTTTTACCACCTTTTTCTCTGAGCCTTCAACAGCAGCCTAATTTTAGTATCAAGCGCTTTAGTCTTATGGGTAAAACACTTTTAATTACCACTTTGTCAACTTGACTTTTCAAATTCTCTTTATTGGAAATTCTGAAAGCTCTGAAATTTCTCAACAGAATTTTGCTATTCAAATTGCAGGATTGTATTTTGGAACTAGAGCTTCATTATGTGGAGATCTGTAGGAGCTTGGTAGTAGGTATTAAACGCAGAGTAGCCTACTGGGCTCAAGTTGCCTCCTTTCTGTTCTTTTTCAAATAACATGGTTTGGCTTAAAGCACTAGGTGGAAAACTAATAACGGTTAACTTGGATCCTTCTAATATACTAAACAATTGCGTCAATGCAGTGAATATATTTTAAACCATCTTTATTGCAGAAAACTTTTTACAACGCTTTGAGAATTTCATTTTTTGAAGAGAGAACTGGATTATAGTTTTCTTTTGAATGATAGGTATGCCTGTGAAGCTTAGAACGTGTGTGCATTGCAATACGACGTTTACAAGTGCTGTTAGCCTGTCCAACCACTTACGCGCTTATGCACGAAAGAAGAGTGCTGGACTTTTGACTGGGACAGGTATGTTTTGTTACAGATGTAAAAGCAAGTCTGTCTATGATACATTTTCTTCATCAGACTGGACAAAAGCATATGTTAAATCAAAATAATTTTGAAGCTTCTGCCGGTAAACAATTTATTTGCCATAAAACTTCAGCAACTTGTAAGAAAAAATATGTTGCTGTTGTCCACTCTCATGTCTGATTTTCATTCTTAGTCTTTGATTTTGGATCCAACATTTAAGGTATGTAAGCAAAACTAAGAGATGGTTGCTTGAATTCATTCTCCTATGATATCGCAACTTCCAAGCCAAATAGTTGGCCTTCTAATGAAGTGTTTCAAAGTATCTTGGAAATGAGAGCGGTGGGGAGGAAAAAGGCAACAATACAAGTAGTTTTTGCTGGCTAGTACATACAGGTACAAAGAATACTCCAGTAAAATAGGAAAAGCAAATCATTTTACACTGTATATTTCTAACAGCATATGATATGCAGTTGGTTTCATATCTTGTTTGGCTCACAACCCAGAAACTACCTGCTCTGAATTGAGTGAGGGTAGTGCAGTAATACAGTAGCATTTGGCACTGCTATTAATGGTTTTTATTAAAACACAAATTAATTAAATTTTGAAATTATTCTAATATGCCATATTTTGATTTGTTTTCAGAGACCTGCAGCTTGCTTGGCTGTAGGCAGTTTCTGAGTTTACTTGGATTATTGCTGAGATTAGTGAGACTTCACATGGTCAACAGCAAATTGAGGAGCAGAGAAGCAATATATTGAGGAAAATTTGGAGATATGAAGCCTGAAGTATTATGTAATCAAGAAGGGCAACCATCAGTTTTCTGTGTCAACAAACACAGACTTTTACATAATGCTCTTGGAAAATGCATAATCCTTTTTTGATCTGCAAGTGTAATTCATTATGCTAAGAAAGCCTGCTACTCAGTTTGTCATTCTCTGTAGAAGGCTGAAAGTAATGTTTTAGTAATACAGGCCTGTGGCTGCCAGGTCTTCTGTTGCTTTACATTGGTGCTATAACGAAGCAGATTTGGAAGGAAGTCAGCAGACACAGTAATACCTAACATGTTAGAAGAATATGCCTTTAGTCAGTGATTCTGGAATTTTCGTATTTATTCAGTAGAAGGGTGATAGTAGTGAACTTCATTTACCACTGCTGTGATTTGATATTAGCCCTGTGATAAGTTCCTTTTCTTATATACCTACTGAGGAAATATTTTTCAATAGCTATATATTTAAATTGCACATTAATAACTTAACAGTAAATCAATGAAGGAGACACTGGCAAATAGGAAAGTACAGAGATTGAATCCTAGACGAGCATTTTGTACCTAGCTGCCCTTTTGCTAAGTGGGAAAAGTGAAGGAAGCTGGTTTAGGTACTTTCAGGGATTTTTGTTTGTTTTCTCTGAGAAACGTATTTTGGTAGTGAAGTAGTTGCATAGTCATCAGAACAGTGCCACTTTCTTTAAAGAATGGAAAGAAAAACTCATGAGTCTTCTATCATTGGACCTAGAAGTTGGTTTTTAATTAGGTTGGAAACAAAATGGGGTTAGAAACAAAGTTTAAATAAAAGATTAGAAACAAAAGTTTGGGGAAAATAATCTGTTACTCTCAGAAGCTGGAGCTAAGCCAGAAAAATTACTTATACCATGGATAAAGGCCTGTCGCTGAAACCATTGACCTTAAGAGTCAGTGTTGAGTTCTAGCTGTAACATCATGCAACCAAGGTATATTTGTAGCAACTTAGTCATTACTCTGCTGCAACTCTGTGAAGGTTGTAAACTTTGCTCATGACTTCTCACTTGAGCAAGCTTAATGGAAGGCTTTTAGACCAAAAATACTCTTTAAACAGTTGTTCTGATCATCAGCATTGTATGGAGACAATGAGAACATGCTTATACATGTTGCTTCTCATTAAGCCTTTCTTATATCTTCTAAGGCAAACATAACTACCAAAAATAAATCACATCAGTTGAATAATTATCTCAGTTTCTTGCTGTAATAAAATAATGGTGTCTAAACATGAACACTGTAATTCTGTTATCTGGCAGTTGTTATGGGCACTAGTACTTATTAGGAGAAATAATACGAGATCCCTGCATGCCACCAAAGGGAGACCTTTCCAGGCATTACATTAGCTTATGTACTAGTCTCAGATTTTCCATTTGTCTGCACGTGTTTTTGATATTGACTGTTACCATATGGCTCTTCTAGCAGATGTCCTGCTTCTTCAGTCAGTAATGTCATCATATTTCGTTAAATCTTAGCCTATTTTTCTCTTCAATTGCAATTTGGCAGTTTTAGCAATATAGTAGACATAGTTAAGCATAATGGTAGCTTTGGAGAATGGACTCAAGAAAAACATCCTAGAAGTGAAAGTGCCTAGCTGTTTGGCTGTTTGAGGTTAATCTTTATTAAACTTTATTTGTGCCTATACCAATGCATTATAGATCCACTGCAAATACCTGTGTCTTCAGATGTCTGGCTGGAACTTTTTTTGTTGTGGTTATTCAGTCCTATTTTTAACAATGTAATTGTTCATCTTGAGTAGATGTTAATATCCTTTTATACCTGTTTTGCTGTACAGCAACACATTGGTGTTTCTCAGAGTCAGTGGTCAACTTGCTTCTTTCTTCTGAGTATCTTTGGAGCATTGAACAAACCTACACAAAATCTTCAAAATGCATCTCACTCTTCTTCATATAGTTGTATATTCAGCTTCCTTTCTTTTTTTCTCTCTGGGCTTCTCTTGCTCCCTCCTGCCCTGGCTCTCCCCAAGTCTCTTGATTCTTTCTTACACCCTGACTTTTACATCTTCTCTTTGTTGACCCTTTTCATATAGTCAGTCTTTTCTTACTGGGTTTCATCTTCTGGGAATCACCACTTTCTTCTTTGGTCTCTGCTTCTATAGGTGGAGACTGCTTTGTCAGAAGTTTGGGAGGGAACAATAAAGTACAGAGCAAGGAGTCTGGCCTTCAAGCCAACAGTGTGACTGAGGTAGTGGTACAATTCATGAGGGCTACTACGTTTTCAAATAATTTCAAGTGTTTTGTCAAAGTTGTAGCTTTGGGATGTTTGTGGTGGAAGCATATCAAGCATGCAGGAGTCTTGAGATCCACTGGCTTCGTGTGTCATTGTTCTGTGCTGTTACAGTCATAACAAATCAACTGGCATAATGAGCTCATTTTCAGCATCTTATAAAATCCTACAGAGAGGAAATGATAGGAGGGGTTTATTTAATGTACTTCACTGTGCAGTAGTTAGGAGAATAGATAGCAAGTGATTGAATTTGAAAAATTAGTGACTAAATGTACAAGAAAGATAGTTCATTATTTTTTACTTGGCAGTGTTTTCAAATTATTAATTAGTTCCATTTCCATGTCCAGTTATTCAACTTGTTTTAGCTTATGTACACTTTGACAAAAGCAATGAAGTCTGAATAAAAAACCTAGCTTCAGTTTTCCTGAAATAAGAAGCATTTCATGTTGGGGGACATCAGGAAGCAGAGCATTTTAATTTGGAACCGCAGACCAAATGTAGGCATGAAAGGGCATCTAATTGTGACTTGTCTAATTCACTTAGGCATGCTCATTGAAACCTCCTATGTCCATCTGCTTGTAGTCTTTCTTGATAAGTCATCACAGCGGTTTTTGTATGCCATGCTTTTACCTAGCATATCTTTTTTGAAGTAGTGTGCTCTGAAATTGGACATAAGTATCTCAAGTAGAATCCTCCAAAGTTTGATAGTCTTTTGTTTTAAATGGGGTGTTTCTCTGTCATGTTGGATCAGCAGTTTCAAGATGTTGTGTGACTGGTTGTTTACAAGAAGTTTTTCAGTTATCAACTAGGAAACACTAGGTGGCCAAACTTGAAAGAAAGAGTTCTTCCAAAAAGAAGTATGGAGAATGAGGAATGATAGTTTGGAAGCTGTTATAACTACAAACTAGCTGTTAATGATCAGTAGTTCCTACCTCTCTCTAGCAATTTGCTGCAGTTTCCATGCAGCTTACTAGAGCTAAATTATCCTTGGTCTCTTCCCAGGTGTGATAAAAGACTTTGTGAGGAGGTCATGTTTTGTTACAGTAAAGGCATAGAAAAAGCAGGAACTGAGTTTTGGTCAGAACATGGCTACTTTATGGGGAGGCAATAGCTGAGGCAATTGTGTGACTTAGTTGATGTTTGCAACTGCTTGTAAACATTGTATCAACAGAGTACTCAAGTGTGTGCATATGACTTTAAATAAAGGTGTTGCTCTCTGCATAGACAAAATGAAATTGTTGCCATGGTGGTTACTGGTACACATGCCTCATAACTGCTGTTTGAATTGTAGTTTTCAATGAGCTTTACTCAGATATTCCTCCTTCTTCACTCACTTTCCGTCTTCACTGAAGTAACTTCAAAACACACTGGTGCAGCTTTGAGCTCCCTAAAATGTGAAAGAATATGTTCACTATCTCAGAAGACAAAGGGAGCAAAAAAATGACCCTTGCAGAACACAGGATTTGTGTTCTTAGTGTTTTCTGTCTTTTATAACAGCTTCTTGCTTGGGCAAATCTACTTTAAAATTTAGCTAAGTTGCTTTGAGAATTCATAGCGTAATCTGAGTCCTTTTTTATGGTCTTTTACTGTGGTATTTTCTTCTCTTTGTTTTATAATTTCCTTATATAGAGTCTCCATCATAAGTGGCTGAGAGAACCTGCCCTTTCTTTTGTTTTCTCACTGTTCATGGAAAAGGTGCCTTTCAAGGAAGTAGAAACTACCTCTCCTGGTTCATTATGGCAATTTCTGTCAGTATTGCTGTTGTTTGATTGCACAGTAGTTCAGAGGAGGTTTTTTTTCTTAGATTATACACACATACACACACACACTCAAACCCATTAGGTGTCAGCAATCTGTTGCAGAAGACCAGCCCAGGTCTTAGAGGAAAGGGAAAGCTCTCTGGAATGCTCCACATGCATGTGAGTAGAATCAAATTTCTTGATGAGAATGAACGTCTTTGCCAGCATCAAAGAAATCAGCAAATTCTTGTTCCAAGTGCAGGTTGGCCTCTCTAGGAGGAGTCTGTTGTCACTACTGCTTCTTTTTTTTCCACTCATAAACTGACATCAACTAACTTGTCATCAGATGCAACTCATGGACAGACATGTTTGCATTTGGGTAATACCGACTTCTGTTTCCCTTCTTCCCATGATGTTCCACAAAGTGGCAAAGGCAAAGCTTTTGCTGTAATAAGTGCTGCAGATAAGTTGTGCCTCATATAAACAGTTCTCTTCAAAGCATGGGTGTCTGTGTTCCAGTATTTTATCTGCTTACATTGCTGATGGTGTTACTGAAGTTGTGGTATGTAAAACACTTACATATGTGGTAGTTCCTACCTGATATGATAGTTAGCATTTTTCTTCCTAATTAAATGAAGAATATGTTCCTTGTGAGAGAATGAAGTATTAAGAGCCCTCTGGTGCTTTTCCAGAAGCATCTTGGCCATTTCTCTCTCTCTCCCCCCTGCCACCTTGGGTTACTGCCTTTTTATCCAGACTGGTTTTGTTGTTGCTGTCAGAAAAAAATGCTGTTAAGACTCATTTTCCTAATGTTGCTCTGAAGAAGTCTGTCTAGGTTGGTGTCTGCTTTCCACTTATTTTATTGGTTCTCTGATACCTTCAAACCTCAGAAATTCATTCTAAATTTTAGATATGTAGGAATCTTTAAGTCCTGGGATAGAACTGGAAACTGTCTGGTATGTCTACCAAGTTGAAAGTTGGGCTACAAGGTAAAAGCTTGAGAGGTGTTCATTTGGAGGGGCATGAGACAAATTAAAGATACAATCAAGACTGTGTGTTCTTTAAATCAACATGTTTTACCTCACCAGACAATGTCTTATGCTTCAGAATGCTAAGAGTTTAATTCTTCTGTTTCATATTCTAGGAGTCAAAACTTTAGCCAAGTGTAACAATTTTTTTTCCCATTTTACTAATAAGATGCTTCAGTAGCATAGCATTATGCCTTCCTGGTATCAAGAATACCACCTGGTACTGTCTTTCTGGTGTCTGTGGAGTTTTTGTTGAAGTGGTGTAACTGGTTGTTTGCAAAAGTTTTTGTGTTGGAGTTATATTGGTGGTGTCTTGTGTTTTGGAATAGAGTGTAGCTGGATACACTTCTCAGTTCAAGCAGTCACAAACTTCTTGAGCTTTATCAGCTGTTTTTATCATAACAATATTAATTCAGTTTAATCTGCTCATCTCCCACTTTGGCTGCTTCTTAGAATCTCCAGGTTTTGTTTCAGATTCCCATTACATTTGTTTGTGGGAGATACAGACCTCAGAGCTGTCTGAACTCATTTGCTATGTTTCCTGTTCACACACGTCACTTTCATACACAGTTTCAAATGCTTAGACTGAGTTGAAAAAGTGGCCTTGCCATCCCTTTTGATTGTCCTAATACCAGCTCCCACTGCCAAGGACTAATACATAGTTCTTGTAAGCTTCATTAGAATTCAGACAGGAGTGAAAGGGAAGCTTAATTTGAAACTCTTAGAACAAAAGGACAAATTTTTGCTTAGTGTTGAAAACAAATGGCAGGCGTTTTATTCAAACTAGAAATTCTTGATTGTACTAGCTGAAAGCTACAACTTCATAAAGTTGTAACTTGGTTGAACATGAGTGGTCTTATGATGGTACTTGAACTACAAAACAAGTTTTGAGATTTTGACAGTATTTTATGCATGAAAGGGAATTTCCAATGGTGCTTTGCTTCTGTATAATTCTGCAATAGGTTTGTAGGTGCTTGCTGATACTAAAACAACAGTTTAATGCTGAATGTCAATTATCTAGTCTTTCAAAGAGCAAGCACAATGCTAACCTAAAAAAACAGCTTCATGTGTTCTGCCAGTATATTTCTTAGAATACGCTGTAATTGTTTTGGATTTACGTTATAATTAAATATAGAAAAACAAGGAGGTAGATGTCTTTTCATTATTGCTATAGGGAATACTTACTGAATATCTCTGTTTGACTAACACTCATTGAAGTATTCCTTTCACATATGAAAATTTCTCTTCTTAGCTTTAGACTGTAAACAAAAGAAGTCAAGGTCAAGATCTGGAAGCAAGAAGAAAATGCTGCCGTTACCTCATAGTGCTGATGAAGTTTACATACTCAGATGCAGGTACATAGTGTTACTTTAACTGGAAGAATACATTCCTAAGAGCTTACTAATGTTAGTCATAAAGAGATTCATTATTGTATCCATAAATGTTTGTGATTAAATTGAATAATGAGGGGGGAAAGGAATTGCCTGGTTTCATCAGTTTGAGCAAGAGGATTTGATTCAGTCACACTTGTAGATTGCCAATTGTTTCTCCAGCTAAAATATTACTAGTTGTGTCTCAGTCTGTCCTTCAAAAGAAACCTTATATAAGAACAAGAGATTGTTATTACTGGCATTGAAAGTGTGAGAATGTGAGTTGTATAAGCTGCAGGGTTTTGTGCTCACAGTTACTACTGATGAACTCAATTACTAAGTTTTTCAGCTAAAACATGTAGAAACAAACTTCAAGAAAATTAAGACTTTTCCTCTTACTGTCTTTGTTTTATAATTTTTCAGTAGAGATAGATGTATCTTGATGGATTAATTTTAATATTTGCATAGGTTCTGTGGTCTGGTCTTTCGAGGACCTTTGTCTGTTCAAGAAGACTGGATAAAGCACTTGCAGCGACACATTGTCAACGCAAATCTTCCACGGACTGGAGCTGGCATGGTTGAGGTCACATCACTACTTAAAAAGCCTGCTTCAATTACTGAAACTTCATTTTCTTTACTGATGGCAGAAGCAGCATCATAGAACACAGAAACATTTTAAATTTTAATTGGATGTAAATTTGAAATACTTCATCATTTTTTAAAGTAAATGGCTACACTAAATTATGTTTATAAATGCTAAAGACAGAAAATAGAGGAAGTGGATTACAGTAACATCAAATAAATTGAATACTTAACAGTTACAGTAAGTAGTCTTTATATTTTATATAGGGTGGAAGATGTGTTTTTAAGGTTTATTATGTTTTTGTCAGTTACTGTGTTCACTATCAATACAAGACCATTATATGTATGGCAGCCATTTTTAAATTGTTGCACATGGGTACGTAAAGGACAGATTTTAATAAAACAAAGAAACCACGTTCTCTTCAGTGTTACCCAAATCAAGGTTCTGTTTATTCCAAAAAAGAGTTACATAGTAAAATAAGATACTATTATATTTTGTTTGTATGTATGTAGTGTTTTGTATAATACCAAGAACTGCTAATACAATTTACTCAACTTAGGGCATTAAATACCATGTACTTCATAGTTCAAGAGACTGTTTTGTTCAAATAGGGCAATTAGTACTATTCTATCTAGGTGTGTAAGTGTTTTTTTAAATCACATGAGGCTTTTTGTATTAAAAAGTGGAGGGAAACTTGTTTAAACAAATTTCTAAGAGAAATATGTACATAATACTGGAAATTTGTGGTAAGGAAATATTCTTTACTTCAGTTGCATTTCTCACTGACAATAAAGTGGTGCATCCATGCTACCTCCTACTTGTCAACAAAGATGGTATTTACCCTTATGTTTTTGTATCATAGTAGATTCAATCCAACTTTCCTTATTACAAAGCATCTTTTTGTTAACAAGTTTGTTACTTTTATGACAATTTACTTAAAGTCTGACTTGCTTACAGAAGTTTGCCTCTACTATTTTATTTAACACTGTAGAAATGTACTAATAAGCATTGCTCACTACACGGTTAGAGTAGGCTTTTCATTTATAATTCTGTTTAAAAGATTGATCATTTTAGAAAATTCAAACACAGATTGAAATGTTTCCACATATGAAGAGAATGTTTACAACTTAAATTTTAGAGCTTGTTTTGGATGTGATTATATGTATGAAAACTGTAACACTATGCTCATGCTAAGGACCTACTTACAGAATTATTGAAATAAATGTGCTGTGAGGATGGAAATATGGTGCAGGTGTCTTGGTCATGATAAATTGTGTTTGTTCATTTAAACTGTCTTCAGAACATGATTTTTTGTTTAAATCAAATTAGATTCCTCTACAAATCAATTTTGTATGCAAGTAACATTTCATTTTACTCATATAGGGTAACAGATACTGTAGTTAAGCCAAGGATATGCATTGATATTTTCTTTATATGTAAATAAAGTTAAAAGCAGTTAAAGCAAGAGGAGTATTTTGGTAGAGTATATACATACCTCACTGCCAGTGAAATTGCTTTCCTATGGTATATCTCCTTACCAGAAAAATCTCTAAATAAAAAGGTTTAAAGAAAATCTAAATGTCTATAATGTGAAGCATTTATTTGCATTGTGTGAATTAAGTTTGTGGAATTGATTTGTCTTGCTTGAGGTTAGAATCTTCTCATGATCTTAAGTAAAAGTATATTTACTTGCAATAAACTGAATTGTTCACAGATGCATTACATTTGATTGGTGGAAAGTATGAATAAATGTCTGTCTTCCTGGATGCACAGAGTTCAGAGTTAACACACGAGGCTTGTTAATGTTCTGATAGAATAGATGGGCTAAAAATGCACAGCTGTGCAAGATAGAGGCTTCAGACAAGGCTATCCTAGCTCTGTCAAGGCTGTCATTAAATTAGTGGTGTCAGGTGTTTAACTGTACAAATTGATACAGTTAATTTTAGCTTTCTTGTTGAAATTTATTCTCTTGTAAGTGGAAAATCTACATCATTACATTTAAAGGCTGGAGGAATAAATACTTTAGAGATTTTAGAAAAGATAACTGGGAATAGCTGAAGTGTATTGCAGACAAATAGTGTTTGCAGACTTATAAATTTCTGAATTTGTGAATACTTGTGGAGCTTTTTTTATACGATGTGAAAACTGAAGATTTAAAGCAGTGTGTTGAAACAGAATAGAGGGAAGTGATCACATCACCTTGAATGTTTATAATGCTTTAATAGAGTGCTTGTTTACCCTTCTCACCAAAAAAGGTGCTTGTGAGAGCACCATATTTTATGGCTGTTTAGCAAATGAAAAAATCAATTAAGTGCAAATGATATTTATCTAGTGTTGTTAAGAATGCTTGTAAGGTGAAGCCATACTGTGCAGAATTTTGCGTTAGCAAAAGACTCTTACTAGATTCATAAAAATAATTTTTAAAACCCTAGTTAATTCTATTTAATTAATTAAGCCCCAATTATGTAATACTAAAATAAAAATGCAAGGTTGCGTCTGAAGAGCTGTGAGCTCTAGGGCTGATCAGTTTCCAAAATGAGGTTCTATTGATGAAGAACAGTTTTCAGTGACAGGCTGTGTTCGCTGCTGGCATCAGATCCTTGTGGTATAGTTCAAAAAATATGTAGGAGTTTTAGAACTCTTCTGATCATTAAATTAATTGTATATGTGGTTGATACAGGCTGAATAATCTTAAAAAAAAAAAAAAGACTACTATTAGTTGTCCTTAGCCTCTAGTCCTCAAGTGGGGCTATTTGTTTTCCTGGTTTCTGTTGTGCGAAGATACAGATATTTTTTACCATTATCTACAAGGAACTATAAATCCCCCTCTCTGGAGTTACCAAAATTCTAGATAATGTATTAAAAGAGGGTAAATTAAATCGATCACCTTTTGATGCCAGTCTGATGTTATGTGGCTTGAGGGGCTCTGTGGCAGTCTGTGCTAAAGGGCTGGACTTCCAGAGCTGCTCATCTATACACCACTTTGGTTGTTCAGGTTGGCT
Source organism: Serinus canaria (assembly GCF_022539315.1). Classification (NCBI taxonomy): domain Eukaryota; kingdom Metazoa; phylum Chordata; class Aves; order Passeriformes; family Fringillidae; genus Serinus; species Serinus canaria. Next base: position 15,968,046 of record NC_066322.1, on the reverse strand, counting down.
TTGGTTACTTTGGGGTAAAAGCTGCAGTGGCACAGTGATTTCTGTTGGCATGATTTTGGTTCTTTATCACAGTCCTACTTGTTTCTGAAGTTATCCTAGTATCTGGTAAAGGTCTCTTTAGTAGTAGCCTCAGGAAATTTGTACAAGACCACCCCCATACACTTTTCATAAGATGATGGCCTATATTCCCTAGTCCCAGTGATATTTCCAAATCCTCTTCAAAAAGTAAAACTGCTTGCATTCCTTGGAAAGGTGTTTCTGCAGAACCTTGGGCAGGTGGTCAAAGTGCCCTTGGTAGCTGCTGCCAAGGGGCAGTGTGTTCAGGCATGGAAAATGAGGGCGAGCAGACAGCACATGTTGGGGCATTGACTGCGGTTTGGGGGAGCTGGATGAGGTGGGCTGCTCCCAGGGGCCGAGGGGGTCCAGCTCTGCCCTCAGATCCAACTTCTTCCTCAGGGCTGGCCCTCTGCAGGCAGCAGTGTCAGGAAATGGGTGCTCACCCCTCCCGCTGGGTCGGGGACTGAGTAGGTGCCGTAGCTGCTGGGGGGGAGCGAGCGCGGCCAGTCCTGGGGCTGTGGGCCTGCGCTCATTCCTACTGTCTCAGCCATGCTCAGGGAAATCAGCAAGCTTTTTGAGGTAAGTGATCACAGGAGAAACGTGAGTTACACACTGGGGCTCAGGGAAGAGCACCCAGAGTTTCTAAAGGTCAGTGTCACAGGATGAGATGGGAAGATGCAATGTTATTTTGACTGTGATGCTTTTCCTGGGCTAGTTATGGTTCTAGGTTTCCTGCAGTGCTTTAAAGAGGGGTTATGCATTAAATCTACCTGATTCTGAAAACCTACAGAAGATAAATTGGGCTGAACAAATGTGGAAATACTAGCAGTGAATAATAAGGACTTGCTTTTAACTAAATGGTTATGGGCTGTGAACAAACCCTGTTTAGTTCAGCACTATGGTTAACAGAATTTTCCACTTTTTGTAACAGTAGTTAGTGGCCTGGATATTTAAACACCAGTCTCATATTTTAAAAATTGATTTATATAGTTTTGAGTTTGTTTAAAGAAAACTCCAGACTTTTTAGGGTGGTACTTACTTTAAAGAGCTGACTGCATTATGATTTGATATTTCAATCCACCGTGCTTTGTAGGTGCTGTTGCCTGATTCATGGGTAGCAATTGTGATGTAATGGAAACATTTGGCCGTAGTGCCAGGTTTGTAATCTCTTGCAATAAAATGTTCCTTTCTAACACTGCAGGCTTCTTGGTGTTCTTCCCATTGCTCGGAGGTGAGCTGCACTGCACGTGTCATTTCACCAGGGAACTCCCCCCCACCAGAGCAGTTGTGTGTTGATGCAGAGGGCATATTGGCTGGCTGTAGCCCCCTGAAAATTTGGAGAGGTGAGCCAAGGGGGTATTTACATTTTAGTGGTGGAGACTAAGGGTGAAAATCGGTGGTGCCGGCAGTGCCACCAGAGCCAGGGACCCAAATCTGAAGCTGAATCCCAAGTGACAGTGGCTCTTACCTGTGCCCATCTGCCCACTTTTCACCCTGTACAATCTGGTCTCACTGCTGCCTTCTCTCCCAGTTAAGAGCAGTTTTTCCTTGCAGCTTTGGCTGCGCAGTGTCTGCCACGGGTACCTGAACAGAGCACACTGAAAAACCCAGTCTGCCTGGTGCTCTGCAAGTCGTGGTCTCCTGCTGCAGCATGAGAGGATTCATTGCCATACCACAGCCATTCACACACACTGTAAGAAAAAAATGCAGAGGTTGATCAAATACAGCATAAGAGACTGTTGAGAGATGTGTTTGCTTTAAATAAGGGCTGGCGATCTCTTCCATGTTTTTCTGAGGCTGAACTCTGGCACTCTTCATTTTCATTTCTAGTTGCACTATAGGCTAATAAACTTGTATTTTTAAAAAGCAATAAAGAAGTCTCTTAACTTCAGTGCCCTTTCCCCTTATTAAGATTTGAGCACAAGTCAGCTAACAGCCTTTTTATAAAACTGCTTGATAATACTGCAGTCCATCAAGTAGAAGAACCTTGTGGTCCAGTAGCTGGTGTCTGGCTGCAGTGCTTACCCCTCAGGGAAGTGGTCCTGGCTGCCTTAGCTCATGTGCAGGTGGCTCCAGTGTGCCAGAATGGCACTGGAGGGATCTGGGCGGTGTGTCACTGACTGTGGCTGGTTTGCACTCATTGCCTGTAGACAGACATGGAGTTATTTTGGCTAAAAAACCCACCAGGAATAAAGACATATATTAATAATGCCAGGAATAAAGGCATTCCTGTGAGAATGTTCTTCTCTAAGTAAATGCAAACTTTTTTACAAAAGCCCTAAAAGATCTTTCTCATGCCGGCTCCCATGCTCCCATTGCTCTTTTCACTGCAATTAAAACCAAAGCAAATGGCATTCTCACCAACTGTGAGCCCAGAGGTTCCAAAATTCCAACTCTTACTGTCCACTTAAGGAACAAAGGGAGCCTTGGAGCCTTTTCAAAGCTTCCAAGGTGCTTGTACTCTTATGTTGTATAGATCACAACACTTTTGGGCTTTCTATACTATGTTTTCACTCAAAAGTACACTTTCAACTCATAAGGTCTGAGGTTTGTGTACCAAGTGATGATAACCCTTCTGCTTTTGTATTAGAGACCTGCAATGTGAAACATGCTTACGTGGTAAGTGTTCCTAAGTATTATCTACCTCTTTTAAACAATCTGTTTATTGGAAACTGAAAACTTCACAGGTAAACCTTTGATTATGTATCTTGAAGTCAGCAGCAGCAGCATATTTGTATCTCTCTGTGAAACTCGGCCAAATCCGTCCGCACTGCTGTAGCAACAAATGCTGAAGCTCTGAATCCCATTGTGCTCTTTAAAACAGCTTTGGAAAATAACAGACTGATAAAGGGAATGCAGTCTAACACCATTAGTCTGTGTTTTAACCAAATAAGGAATTGTGTGTCACCCAGGTACAAGTCTTGCTGACAAGAAGTAATTCTTTCATCTGTCTTTTCCCTGAAAAAACTTAATTGTGTGAAAGTAGGAAAAAGAAAACAGCCTTATTTGGATAAAAAAGCAGTAGAAAAAAATCTTCTAAAAACAAAAGGTTGAAAGAGAAACCACAAACAGAAGACAGTATAAGCCTGGGGTTGACACCTGTTTTGTAGTCCCTGAAATCTAGCTGATGGCTGCCTTTGCTGTGCCTCCAGATCTTCAGGGGTGCATTTGGGTTCCTGGCACAGAGGAGCCTAGGGAAAATATTATCCTTAGAGGAACAGCCATGGAAGGAGTTTTCACCCAAAACTGTTAAAGAGATAGGCAGTGACGGAAAAGAGGCTTTAAATCCGATTTCTTATGTTGGAAGTCAAATGTACCCATTCCCTTTGCCATCTGGAGTACATTTACTGAAGCTTTTTAAGTGCTGCTTATAAATCAATAGACACTTAGTCCAGTCATAAAAGAACATTAACTCTTCTTCCCATGTATGGCCTCAGTTACAAATTTGCTACTGAAATCTGATTTTTCGGGTTCTGTTCATGACACATTGCCATTCATTGCCTCCAAAAATTTTCTCCTTTCCTATTTGACATCCATCATTTTGCAACATTCTCTTCTCACTGAAATAACCTCCACTGCTAAACCCAGTGTTCTCTGACTGCAGCTGACTATGAGTGCTAATAAATGAGTGAAGACCCTGACCCAGAATGTGAGTGTTCTTGCAGGATCCCAAACTCATTTCTTTGCCCTCAGGCCCAGGTTCCCATCTGGGAGCAGCACTTAGCTGCGTCTCACTGGGTGCTAACCTGACCGTTTTCATTATCTTCATTCCCAGCTTGGTTTGTTTTCCTGTTCCTCAGTTTTTGCTTATATCCACATCTGGGGTTTTGTCTTCATTTTTCATCTCTCTTTTTCTTTAGGACTTTATTTTACTGCTGGCTTGCAGTGAAGAAGCTTTTTAGGAAAGTCCTATATTACTGTGACAACAGATAGAGTACTGCTTAGTATTCTTAAAAGCATAGCTATTGGCCAGATTTATGATTTATTTTATATAGAGACAGTAGCTCTCTGTACCTAAATGGAGGAGGAAATGTTTAGATTTTAGGGGGATTTTGGGTTACATAAACCAAAAATCCCAAGTTACATGGTACCAACCTTTGATACTGCTGCTGGGAGCTGAACTCATAAGTTACCTTTCTGTTTTGTCTGCATAGGGCTGAATTTACTGTCTTTTCTTTTTTTTCTCCTTTTTTTTTTTTTTTTCTGACAGCCTTTCTGAAATCACAGAAGTATTTAGAAAATGGAGCACTTGCTTGAATGATTTTTGTGAATACACAGCTGGCTAGGTTCTTTGAGCAAAGCAAAACAGGGGTATTATCAAAAACTGTTAAAAACATTGGGGAACAGAATCTTAGCCCATTTACTTACACAAGATAAATGCGATAGATGGCATCAAATTCTCAGGAAGTTTAACTAGGATTTCAGATTTAGTTAAAGAACTGTGCAAGAAGGATGTAAGCAGCCCTCTCCACTCCCAGCAGCAAAATCAGCAACCTACAGGTTTCTGTAATTTCCTTTGTTAAGAGCAGTTGGCACCCAGTTCATAAAGGGTGGGGAGGAGCAGTCAGCCCTGCTTCCCAGTTGCTCCTGCTGCAGTGTATGTTGTGTGCTGGCCTGTGGAAGTTGTATGATGGCCCAGACTTTTCTTCTTGCTGCATTAGAAACTGAAAGCAGTGCATATGTTACAGGAGAGTGTCTACAATCTAGATGTGTATGATACTTGCTGCTGTAGTACCCATATTTACAGTGGGCACTTCTTTTTCCTCTTCTGAAATGGAAGGTGCTAATCTTGCTGTGTCTTACAGATTTCAAGCTTCCCTCCTACCTTAACAGATTAAGAATGTCAGTCCTCACTGTCTGATGCAAGGCACTGAGCTAGAGTCCTGGTCTGGGAGAGATGCCTGAATGGCCTGTGAGAGCTCCCCATACACAAGCAGTCAAGGCTGCGTTTGAATTTAAGTGCTGTGTTGAGTAGCAGGAGGGGTCAAGGGGTGGTTTCTGTGAGAAGGCACTGGAAGTTTTCCTTATGTCCCACAGAGCCAGAACTGAATGGCTCCAGGATGGACCCCCTGCTGGCCAAGGCTGAGCCCGTAGTGATGGTGGTAGTGAGTCTGGGATAACATATTCAAGGGTATAACATGTACAACTTCAGCCAGAGAGAGGAGAGAGAATGTGGGAGAGCCACAACTCTGCCGACACCAAGGTCAGTGCAGAAGGAGGGGAGGGAGGTGCTCCGGGTGCCAGAGCAGATTCCCCTGCAGCCCGTGGTGAAGACCATGGGGAGGCAGCTGTGCCCCTGCAGCCCGGGGAGGTCTGGGATGGAGCAGAGCTCCACCTGCAGCCTCTGGACGACTCCACACTGGATCCAGTGAATGCCTGAAGGAGGCTGTGACCCCTTAAAGGAGCTATGCTGGAGCTGTTCATGAAGAACTACAGGAAGGACTCATGATGGAGAATTTCATGGAGAACTGTCTCCCAGGGGAGGGACTCCACTCTGGAGCAGGTAAGAGTGTGAGGAGTCCTGCCTCTGCAGAGGGAGAAAAAGCAAAGACAGCCTGTGATGAACTGACTGCAGTCCTCATGGGGAAAAAGTTAAGCCCAGGAGAAATAGCGGGTGGGGGGAAGTTGTTTTAAGATTTAGTTTTTCATTTCTCACTATGCTACTCTGATTCAATTGGTAATAAATTCAACTAATTTCCCTGAGTTAAGTCTCTTTTGCCCATTGGTGAGTGATTTCTCCCAATGCTTCTTCTGACCCATAAGCCTCTTGTTATATTTCTCTCCCATGTCCAGTTGAGAAGTGACAGAGCAGCTTTTGTTGGCACCTGTTGTGCAGGCAGGGTCAGCCCACCATCCAGGTGCTTTATTTCAGCTTTTTGTCTCTGAGAATTCGACCAAAGCTGAAAATATGTTCTACTGTTGCTGTTATCGCTGTTGCACAGAGAGAAAGCCTGACAGGTTTGGAATTACAAAAAAAAAATTGAGCTGTTACAGAAAATTGAACCAGATGCATTCAGAGCTTCAAGTGCTTCATGTTTCTGCTGCCAGGAAAGAGCAGCACGTGCTGCCCGCAGCCAGAGCTGCTGTTTGCTGCTGTCACAGGGAGCTCATTTATTATCAGAGCAAACCTGAGCACTTTCCCAATTTTTTTTTTAGCTTTCCTTGCATGTACTTTCTCTCTCAGTTCCTTTCCCCTGCCCTCAGGAAAGTGTTGGTTGTGTTGTTTTTAACTGGAAAAGTTCTTGTTAAAATTCTGTCTTAATTCCAGAAGACTTGCCAAGGTGAGATTTTTAGCCCTCTTCACTCTGCAGATCTGAACTGCTGCCCTACCCGAAGGTGGTCTCTGCACGCAGGTTAATGAGACCCATCTCCAGACCTGTACCCAGGAACTGTGGATCTATATCTGGAACTGTGGTAAATCAAATGAAATAGCAAGGATAATTGTAGCCTTTCACCATATGGGTACTTTGCCTTGATTAACAGTCAAAATTGTTTTGATCTTGCTCAAGAGAAAGGCAGTAGAAAAACTCTGTGTTGTTTAGGTATGGTCAGTGCTGTAATTGGAAAATGGGGGGTGGCAGAGCTGTGGACAAGGATGTGGTTATGGACGGCCCAGAGGAAACCACATCCCAGTTCTTAAGCTTTCCTGGACATTATTAAGTTCTCCATTAAAATTCACATGATCTCTGACCTGATTAGAGCTGGGAGCTAATTGAATAGGAGAGAGGATTTGTGCCTACTGCTAAAAATATTGCTCAGAAAAAAAACTGTGTAAGTCATGAGAAGTTAGTGAGATGCATCTCCTTTAAAATACTTTATTTGAAAAGTTAATAGGTGGGGTATAAGAAAAGCAAAATTAAAAAAAAATAATAAAAGAAAAGAAGAATTTGCAAATCTTTAAAAAACAGGTGCAGCTAGCATCTGATATGGAAAAATGTATTGATACTTCAAGATCAGACATTATGTAAGAGAATAGTAAAAGTTATTAAACTACTTTGAGGAGCCTTAACAGATGTATCTGCTATTTCTAAAAGTTCATGGAACCCTGAATATTTTGTGGTCTCTCCCCGACAGAAAACATTTTACACTTTAGAGTGGGAACTGCAAGATGGAAGGAGAGAGTTATCTCACTGCAATATTTTCATTAGGATTGTGCAAGATAAGCCATTTACCATAAAACAGGAGGAGGAGCGAGCAGTGGAACCCACGTGTGCTGCAGCAAGGCTGGTAATTAGAATGTAGCCAGGCCAAATCACAAGGGGATATGTAATAAAAGCAAGCTTTAATGTGATTTAAATACCGTGACGGAGCTGCATTCAGTGACAGCCTGGTCCCCGAGCAGAGTGGGGCAGCCTCCCCGCAGAGCCGTGCTCCTGCACGGGGGGCTCTGCCCCGGCACCGCGGGGACCCACGGGGACACGGCACCACGGGGACACGGCACTCTACACACCCTGTGCCATCTACATACCCTGTGCCATCTACTGTGTGCTCCCAAGTCTGGGGTGGGTGCCTGTTTCTGTCCTTGAAAGCGTCATGGATTAATTGTCACTGGTCCCCAGAGGCTGTCACCAGCAGAAGGCAGGGCAGCTCCCATTTCTGAAGTCCCAGCCCAAGATGCTCTGTGTTCCTCCCAGGAAATAACTTTTTTGAGAATCGATCTCAGTCACTTCTCTCTCTGCTTTTCTTGTCAGCTCTTGTCTTGGCTCTGAAGGGAATTGTCTCCTTACATCTCTCTCCTTCTGATTGCACAATGTAAAAAATTGGCATTTTTTCCTTGCATGTCATAGAGAGGCAGAATTGTTGCCTTATTTGTAGGACTCTACTTGGACCACACAGTTTTGTTAGTTAAAATTATTCTGTAAAGTAAACGTGTAAACTGATATTTAATAGAAAAAACTATTACATAAACAGTTTCTGTAAATTATATATTTTTAATTTGAATATTTAAATTAAGTTGATCCATTATTTCTGAACAGGTTTATTTCTCATCAGGTTGGATGTAATTGCTGCTGTTGTTGAAGCAATGTGGGAGAGAACTGCTTTTCAGAAGTGTTCTTTACACTCTAAGAGGATGGAGGTAGGTAATGACAAAAGTATCAAATGTGAAAACAAAAAAGGATAATCTGGAAAATTGTCAGTGATGGATAATTAGTCTCCAGGGCATTATATTTCTAATTGTCCCAGGCTGTGTTTAAACATGTCATCAGGATTAGGGGGGAAACATCTGTTTTCTATAATATTCTAATAAAATAACTTACAGAGCTCAGGGTCATTTCCAGCAGCTGTATATAACCAGGGTAGATGACTAATTAAGAGATGATGCAGGTACAGTAATTTGGATACTGGATCTAAGAGTTTCACTGGGACAGATATCGTATCAAGCAGGCTGATGCAGGTATGGGCTTTACCTGCAGCCTGCTGAGCAACAAATGCAGCAAAAATGGAAAGCAGCAGCTGAAGCTGGCTGCCTAAAACTCATTTACTGCATTCTGCAGTAAGCCTTACAAAAAAATTTATGGAGCAGATGGGCAAGAAATGTTCATAGCCTTATGTGCCTTCAACTTTTGGTAAACAGATCCAAGTGGATGTATCTCAGGAGTTCCTCACTGAGACCCTGGGTCATATAAAAACATAAAATGGGTCTGCTGGGAAAGGATTCTTGAGCTTTGAAACAAAACCATTGTGGATGTGGTTAAAAACAGTACTTGTCACTGTTACAGATATGGCATTTGTTCATCTGAAACTCCTTATAGAAGACCAGGATGATGTAATTAGAGCATCTGATGCTCCAAGTGAGACTAAATTGAAAGTGCCCTGTACTGCTTAGGAATAGGGGTGTTCCTGGCAGGGATTGTCAGTAGCCAGTGAAGGTACTATAATTTCACACTTCTCTGCAGAGCAGGAGGGCAGTAGGATCACACTGATGCACTGCCCATCATTCTGTGGATGGACTCCTGGGCCATGATCCTGAATCACTTCCAAACTGTATTTGAGCCAATGGATGGAGACATAAGAGAGCAGAGTAAGAGGGGCTTTCCTTCCCTTTTCAATCTATTTGCTAGGGAAGCTTGCAATGGAGCACCAGCCCTGCTGCAGGAGCTCTGCCCAGCATTCCTGGGCGGGGGTGGGCACAGGCAGCAGCACTCCTCCAAATCTGTGCCCTGACCCCTGGTGCCCTTGCTTCTCCCCACTGGAGAGGACTCAGGAGAGCCAGAGCTGAGGGCAGGTAACTGTTCCCTGGTTTTGGGGCAGACCAGAGAAGGCAGGGGCTGTAGGTTTGTGGTGACAGACGGGTGCTGCACCCTCCTCAATCTGGGCTTTGGCTGTCTGCAGGCCAGGGCTACATCTCTGGGCTTGAGGGTGCCTGAGCAGTGACTTCCTTTAGTGCTTACAGCCTCTCTGAACCTTCATTACAAAAAACCACCCCCTCTTTATGGGCCAAAATAACATGAGACTTTGGGTTTTTCCTCTCTTGTACAAACTCAGATTAAAATTACCATGAGAATAAATACTGTTATTTTTCTGTAACATTCAATATATTTTTGATTGATATAAAGTTTAAATGAAACAATGAGAATATATATATACACTGACACACCCATTCACACGTGCACATCAGATGCAAATAATTTTCAACAGCATTTTCCCACCAATGTATGTGGTTATAAAAATCCCAGATGTTTCTTACTTTTGAGATGAAAGTCTGAGTTTACCTCGATGGATTGTGATTCATGCTTTTCCCCAGAACAAGCCATTCATTCACTATTTTCATTTCTAATTCTAGTAACTCCACAGATTTTTATAATTTCTAAAATCAGTGCAAAAGGAGAGAAAACGTTAATTCTGGGAGCAGTGGTTTCCCTTTATTTGTGCACACAGCTGGCTCTGATGACTGCACTTGAAAACACCCTGCTCCTTCCTCCTACCTCCTGTCTCTTTAGAGCATTGGCCCTTTGATAGGGGAAGCATCTTAGCTTTGTATCTGGATAGCTTTTGATACCAGGGATTTCATTTGAAGTTTCTTCTTCATAGCATGAATAAATAGCAATCTTATAATGGTTTGTTCTAGGCTGCAATAAATGAGTCACGCAAGCAGGCGTGCATTGGTAGGACTGGGTAACTCACAGAGGGGGAGGGGACAGAGGTTGTCACAGGGATATTCTCAGCCAGTTTTGTGCCCTGGTTTAATTCTTGTGTGAGAACAGTAGCAGAAGATTGATTTCATTTACTGTATTTGAGACTATTTGCCATGAGAAGCGAGATGCAATAAACTCTACAGTGCACAGAGCATGTGAGTGTGGTATGAGAATCCTGTTAGTGATGTATGAGAAGAAAAGGCCTGGAGCTCTGTTTTATTATTCTGTAAATATGCTGTGCTAGAGGCTCTTACAGCAAGATGAAAGTAGAGGGGTTTTTTTAATGTTCATTACAAAGGAGTCCTTCTCACACTTGGATGGGTGAATCCTCTTCTCTAACTGTGACTTTGTGTGGCCACTTGTCTGGAGAGTCCCCAGAGGTCAGCCCTAATAAAAGGTTATCAAATACCAAGAAATTACAGGCTTCTCAGCAATCAACGTCTGCTCCTAAGATGTGCCAGATAATTCATCTATCTTCTGGAAACAAAAGAGCAAAACCCAAATAAAGGAGGATAATCTTTTCAATAGAAATACATAGTAGAAAATATTTTAAAATACCATTCTTAAAATTATTCTAATTTAAAAATTAGCAAAATTGTGGCATTGAGGTGCCAAATTTTCCTAATTAAAGAATTTCAGCTGATCTCACTGGTGACATGAAAATGATGCATGTGAACTATGTGCAAAGCTTCCCAGCAAAGATGGGCATAAAGCTGAATGTTTCATGTGTTCAGTTCTTTACTCAATACTCTACAACTAATTTCTGGGTGAGTGTAAGCTGCTTATGGAGCTAATTGTGGTTAAAAGGTACAAGAAAAGATGGCAAGAAAGTAATCAGTTCACATTACTGAAGTCTTCTAAGGTTAGTCCTTCCTAACATCATGGGCAATTTGCAATAATAGAAAAAAAATTCATTAGGTCAGTAATTGAAATAGTAGCAAAGTGTGATTAGAAATGTGGGAAGAGATTTAGGCTTAGAGGAATATGATATTGATGTCAACAATCTATTTTTAATTTTTTGAATACTAGCTTATTTCTCATTTACTGAGGGAAGGCCCTGGTATTATGGTGTGGAACAAGGAAGGATTCACATCCTGCCTTACAGCACTGATGCCCAGATTTAGGATCACCTCAGAGCTCTGGTTAGGGGTGCACCTTAAACTTTTTGGTGTGGTGTAGCTGTGAGCAGTCTGACCCTCTGAAACTCCTCCAGCTGGCACAGGGCAGGCAGTGAGGGCAGGCTGTGGGAGCTGGGCTGCAGCCAGGTGAGGGGACACAGTGTCCTGCCATGCTGAACACCTGTGCAGGAGGGACAAGAAAGGAGACAGCAGGGAAGGGCCCCTCCAGCACTGTGGCTCTAAAACTCTCCTTGGAGACAGAGAGATGGAGGTTCAAATCCCTCCAGGCAGTAAAAGGGATTGAACATGGATCTCCCACATCCTGGGTCACTGCCCTAATTACTGGGTTAGGGGATAAGAAGGGAATGACAGCAGCTGTGGTGAATCCAACCTCTTATATCTTAGAGGATTTTTTTTCTTTCTGTTGCAAGTGCCTGAAATAAAACATTTTGGATGAAACAAAGCATTTCCCTCACTGCAAAATGTATGGGATTTGTTTTAGTTTCAGCAAAGAAAACCAGAAAATATTATTTCAGATTGATCTGATCGTGGGGGTTTTTCCTCCCTTAAGTTTCATTTCATTGCTTGAAAGCATAATCAATTATTTGCACAAACCAATTCATAAATGTTAAAAAACACAATTTGGGCTTTGCTGGAGGACATTTGCCTACAAAATCTCTCTGCTGAAAGTTACTGCCATTGGGGTCACAGTCTGCCTACACTGGTAGACTGTGACTCCAATGGCAGTAACTTCCAGCAGAGCAGAGCTCACTGAGGGGGTACAATAGGCACGAACCTGTGAGTAGATGGGTATGTGTACACACTGCTGAAATACTGAGCACTGTAAATATCATTCACACTGTAAATATGTATTTACATTGATTTAGGAACGTTAGTAAATAGGAGACACTCTATATATTCCCTTGATGCCTCTAATTGAAAACAAGTGACAGCTGGTCCCATAGTGATTCTCCTCAGGAAGTGCAGTTGGGTCCACACTGGAGTGGCCTTTTTTGGGGAAAGATCATGCCTGGTACAATCCTTCCTGTGGCTCCTTTTGGATGCTTGTTTGGTGGCTGGACAAGACAGAAGGTCAGCAGAGTTCTGACCTACTGTAAGTCACTGGAAGGAGGTGAGGTGTGCTGTGAGAACAGGGTGAGCTCTGGGTCTTCAGGCAGAGAAAAGCTGAACGTCATTATGAAGCCCCTGCTAAGTGAAAAAGAAGTATGGACAACTTTGCTATACTTTTAAAATATTTAGAATTGTGTTTCATTTTTACTACTCACCTTCTGGTTGGGAGTCACCACAGCCAGCAGAACTGTAGGAAGGAAATGTACATGCTTACTCTACGTCTGTTATTCCCTTCTTTGGGCCATTGTGGATTCCACTGTGTCTGTTAATTGTATTTTATAGATGACATAAATGTACATGGAACATTACAACAGGGAAAATATGACAACAGTAATACTTCAGAGCATAATCCCTGCCTCAGGAGCTTCTTATCTGAAGGCCTGAACATATTTGTGATACTTAGGGAGAGAGTAGAGTGGAGATGTTAGCCACGCTTGGCCTAACATGAGATTTGGGGTTCTGAGAAATGGGCAGGAAGAGGAGCTCAGAATAGACCTGATCCTCCCCAGGGACAAGACATCTGGGTCTGAGCATCACCCATGAGGTTCTGGTGCTCTGAGAAATTCTTCTCCAAGGTGATTAAGAGGGATTTGGGCTCCTCATTCCAGCTAATGGGAAAAGTTATGGGGTTGTTTTGGATAAACAAAACAAAGACATGAAAAAATTTACGTTTAATTTAATTCAAAACGATCACTGAAAAAGCAAACCCCAAAGTACACTTGGCAACTCGCACAGCCTTGTTTAACACTTCTCAGGTGCAGCACAGTTACTCTCACAGGATCAGGCCCTGAGGGGATGCCAAGAAGAGAAATGCTTGAAAGCAACATATGGAAATTGAACATGAAGTAAAAGCTCAAGTGGAGATAGGTGGGTTCAGGAGCTGTCTTCAGGAGAGGGAGCCAAGGCTACGCAGTGGGAAGTGTGTAGAAAATGAAAGTATGCAGAAACTGAAAGGTATTCAGCAGCAGTCATGTCAGCATAATGTGTGCAGTCATTTCCCCCTGACGAGTGTATGCAGCACATCACAGAGCTGGGCCTGTTGTCAGGAGAAGGCAAAGGCAATGCACACACACGTGCATGTCATGGACAGCAGCCATGCCAGGCATGGGGCGTGCACGGGGACAAGTCACTGAGCAGAAGGCTACAAAAGATGAGAGTGCATTCAAGAAGGGCTGGTATTTTTGTGATAAAACTGACCAGTTGTTCATAATTAAAAATATGTTTCCCCAATGTCACTTGAATTTTTTTGCCAGGATCACAAAGCTCTTCTAATCTCCACTGATGTTCAAGTTTGAATTAAATGCCTGCTGATATCTGCCAGGATAAGTATCTTTGTTTCCTCCTCCCACCCCTTACAGGAAGCTTGGTTCATCTGGAAGAATTGAGGTTCTGGAAGGCCCCAAGCCCAGAGGAAGTGATGTGGGGCACAGTAAAACTTCTGCAAGCTCTTGGTGACCTATAGAGAGCCAGTATCTGTCTGATCCAAATCTCTGTGGACCTTGTGCTGGTAAATGTCCCACTGTCTTCCTGATGTGCTAGTGTGTCAATGAGGTTTGAGTTCTGTCAGGGACACAGAAGTGACAGCTGCTTTATCTGTGTGCAATGAGCTCCTAAGGAAGGACAGACCACACTTTGGCTCTGTCAGACCAAAAAATGCTTGGCGTTTTTGAATCTTTGAGCTATTGATTTTCCCCCCCAAGTTAAACCTTTTCCAGGAAGGCTGCCATACTCATGTCTCTTCCCCTTTAAAATTATAGATGGTGTATCTTATGGCAAACAGTTCCATCCAATTCTGCAGGTGGGAGTTAATTGTCATCCCTGTTGGGTTACATCTCCTGGCAGCCTTTGTGCCTGTTGTTACTTCTCTCTGGAGGCTGGTGGATGGCTGTGGAGTGCCATGTCACCTACGTGCTTATTCTGCAGTGGCAAGGGTTAAAGCCTGGAGAGGCTGTCACGGGTCTCCTTGGTTAAAGGGACAGCTGGAGTCACCCCCACACCTGGGCTGGGTTTCTAGACATTTTCCTGGACATTGACTCCTCATTGCTTACTGGGAGAGGGAGAAGACTGAGAGAGAGCACTTCATTGTGTGTATCCAGTCTGCTTTTTGTGAGCAAATTGTCAAGATAGGCAACTGTCTCTTTATCCAAGTCCAAGGGATATCTGAGTCCAAGACAGCTGATGACATTATATTGGGCATTCATTTTAGAACTGCTGAGCCCACAGAAATCAATAGTTTTCCATTATCAGGTCCGGCTGGGTCACTAGTCTGTCAATGAGCTGTTACAATTGCTGTACAAGGGTGAACCTGACCAGTCAATTGCTGCTGACAAAAGGAAAACACGCTGACAGCCACGGGAACAAGCCAGAACACAGATTTGCACTTCGGTTTACCATCTGAGAAGGCTGGGAGCGGGGCCTTTTTCAAGATGTAGGGCACGTACTGTGGGAAAAGAGGCCCCCTTTCCCCCTCCCTCCCTGTCAGACAGGCCTTGGGAATCCAGGTTTGTGTCTGTAGCCCCAAACAGCAGAGAACTCACTAAGTGGATATGAAGGTGCCACCTTCCCCAGCACTGTGTTTTTCCAGCCAGAAAGGGACGTGCTAAAAGGGACTGCTTCTGGCACAAGGCCAGAGGAGCAGCCTTTGGCCTGCAGTGAGCACTGCTGGGGGAGGTGGGCTCAGGGCTTCTTGTCCCTGGCAGGTGCCTGGGCTACAGTGGGCAGGAAGGCAGATGATAGGGTTAACTCCATTTCCTCTCTCTCTTTTAGCACTGACTTCCTATCAAATTTGAGAGCAGAACAAAAATAAATATTTGGAAATTATCCCAATATTATGATTTTTAATTTTCAACTTTATTAACTTCTTTCAAGTGTTAAATCCTGACCGTTTTATTTATGCCTCTGGCCATCTGTTTGATTCTCAAAGAAGTCAATATTCACTTGCGCTCCATCATCAAACAAAAAACTGGTAATCAACTTTATCACTGGAAGCCAACTAGCTGGGTTTTAAAAAATACACTACCCAAAAGAAAGATCATTTGCTTTAAATGAGAGGAGAGGGAAGTCTTTTTAACAGAGAAGAGCAAACCTTCCTTTACCGGTAATTAGAAGCACCAGTCTTACATGACTTGCAGCATTTGGTAGCTCAGGCTGCGTCAGATCTCTTACAGCATTAATTAAAAAGAATTTATGTTTTTTTAATAAAATGCTTCATGTTTTAGCCCCTTTTCGTCCTCCTTCCAAATGTGATTACGGGGGCTGAAGGGAATTCAGGTTAATATGTTGACACACTTAACAATGCGGGGTCATGTAGCACAATCCGCTCGGCTGGTTCGGCGCGGCGCGGCCCCTGACAGGTCCCATCAGCCGCTGCCCTAAAGGCAGAGGCGAGGGGAGGATTTTAATTACTGCGCTGTGCGCGAGTTTGCCAGCATTAAATTGAGACATAATTAGGCCCCCGAATTTTAATAATTGTCCTAGCTAATTGGGCAGACAAGTACGCTCTGCAGCGTGGCGTGATTAGATAATTAGTGTTTCCAAATGACAAAATTGAGCTCTTGATTGCAGATTCCAGATGCGGGTGGGGGAGCGGGCGGTTCCCTGCGCGGGCAGAGCTGAGCCGAGCCGAGGCCGGGTGAGCAGGGCTGTGGCGGGGCGAGGATCCGGGCGGGGAGCGGGGGCAGCAGCGGGCCCGCGGGCGCGGCACTGGGGCACCTCGCGGGCGCCCGATGAGCGCGTACCCCCACGAAGCGGTGTGAGGCAATTGTCCTGGCGGCGCTAATTGATCGCCACAGCCCGAGGACAGTGCGGGAGCCCCGGGAAGGACCCCGGGAGCGGCGAACGGATCCGCCTCGGCGGGCACCGGCACCGGCGGCGCCTCCCCCCGCGGCCGCCAGGGGGCGCCGCTCCCGCGCGGCGGCGGCCCCGCGCCCTTCGGAGCCCGCGCTGCGTCCCTCGGCAGGGCCCGGCCCGGCCCGGCGGCACCGCAACCACCGCAACTACCGCAAGCACCGTAAGTACCGTAAGTACCGTAACCAAGTGCTGCTCCCGCCGCCGCTCCCGCCCGGCCCGGCCCGGCCCTGCCTGCGCCCCGCCGCTCGGCGCTGAGGCAGGCATAGCACCTGCTGGGGAGCCTCGCTAACGAGAGAGATAGATTGATTCGTTACCCCTATCAAATATATATAAATCTGTGTATCTGTTGAGTTGGAGCGGGGGCTCGGATGGCCGCGGACACGACCCCGGCAGCCACGGCGCTGGAGCGGGCGGCGAGGTAGCGCCGGCGATGCTGGCAGGTGACACCCTGCCGCCACCGGTACCTGCGGACTGCAGCTCCCGCCTGGAAATAAAAGATTTCCCATTAAAAAAAAAAAAAATAATGATACAACGGAGAGCATTAGTATTTTTAGTAGGGAAAAAAAAAAAAAAAAAAGAGGCTGTAGGCACAGAGGGCGCTGGGGTAAGTCCGAAGCTGAGCGGCGATGCCGGGCCCTGCAGCGTCCGGCCCTGACCGCGCAGGTGAGCGGCACCGCGGGCCTCCCTCCGTGCCGCGGGCAGCCCCCGCTGCACCCCGGGGCGCGGGCAGCCCCGCAAAGGCTGCAGACCCTGCCGGCCGGGGACTTGCTTTTGTTTGTTATTATTCTCTTTATTTTCTCTGCGAAGAAGCGGGCTTTTTCATGCTGCAATATAAAACTGGATTGCTAATAACTGAAAGTTAAAATGCAAACGCTTCACTGGAAAGCATTTCACGCAGCTGGTGCAAAATTGGAAGGTTTTTCGCTCTTATTGTTTATCTACGGGAAAGGGAAAACAGTTCTATGATTTTTTTTTTCCCCTGTGTGTGATAGTAGTGTCATCAAAATACAGATGCTTTTCTTACATCAATGATTTTTTCACCACAGCCTAAGGGCTTCTTGGTTTTAAAGGTCTAGTTATTTTTGCTAATATATCAAGATTTTTAACTCCTGACTATTTCATAAATCAACTCTAGATGCATTGTACAGTTTTAAATACTTATTTTCAGAGGTACATTCTGGCTTACTAGATTGCTGTCTCACCATTTCAGTGCTTCAAAGCGATGGTGCTGGGAATTGTCAGCTCTGAAGACAAGGTTAGCTCACAGAAGCAGGATGTGTTGTGTAAAATGCTGATTTATAAAAGTGTTACTATATATCTTGCAGGTCGAACTGCATGCATTACATGACCAGAAATACACAGAGGATTAATCCGCCAGTGCTTATTTTAAAGCATCGTGTTGTCTCTAAAGGTGAGGGTGCCAGAGACGTACCAGAGCAGAAGCCAGAAGGTGCATCTTCCAACCCACCCCTGCCTGGAGAAGCTGTGGCAAAGCAATCCTAGCCCACTAACAAACCCCCAAGACCTAACCCTCAGTGCAGCCTTGCTGGGAGCGGTAAGCACCCTGCCCTGCCCCTGGTGAAAAACACCTCCTGCGAGCCTAAGAGATGCCTGCTCATTTTAAAAAATCTTTCCTGACTTTGCCGGACTCTGGACCAGCAGGTGACCCATCCTCGGGCCTATGAGTCTCCGAGATCGTTGCTTTCCCATAAGTGATTGCTTTCTAAGAAGCTTCAGCAGCCTCTGTGCCCAAGGGGGCTCTGGGGGACTGGGGGGTGGGGTGCTCCTGCAGTCTCCGTTTTGCCGCCCTTCTGCCAGCCTGCAGGTAGGCTTTCCTATTCATAGGTAGGTTTATGGTGCTCATATGAAGGTCACATCCAGCTCCAAGTTTGTGATTAATCAAGCCTACTTGGTGAAGCTGAACAATTTAATCAGTGCCTGATGAAGCCTTGGATGTATCTGTGGTATGTCAAATTGTCTTCAAATCCAAAGCAGTCGCCACAGGCTAGACGGGGAGGAACTAACAGCCCAGCAGTAGTTCCTGCCGTGATCCTGGGAGAAATGCTGTGTGGGTGCATCACATCCAGCCACAGGAGCGCAGCAGCCTGTACTGGTGTGTGGCCATGGCAGGGCCAAGGTGCGGCTCCTATTCCCAGAACGCTCTGGTACTGTTTGCTAACCAGGTTACAGTTGGGCAGGCATCCCTTAGCAACCCTTGCCAGGGACGCTTTCCGTCTGCTTGGTGAAAAGGCTGGGACTCTTGCTTCAAGGGCACTATCAGATACCTGTGCAGTCGCTGGTGTGCAGTTTTTGTGATACAGTGGCAGGACGATGGGAGCTGAAGGGCACTCAAATGTGGCACTGAATAGCATTGTGTGAGTTTGTCCTGTTTCTTGCAGGAAACATGCTCCACCCATGCTTCACGCCCTGCCCAGCCTGCTGTTTCACCTACAGGTGTAGAAGGAGGGTGGGGTTTTTTGGTTGTTACTGTCTTGAGGCCTGGTTATTTTAGGAAGTTAATGCAGCGATTCTGATGAGTTAAAAGAAAATGGAATCCCTGTCCTGCCTGATGTCTTCTTGGTCAAGCCTAAGCTGTATTTATTGCTTCTCAAATGGTAGCTGGGTTTTAAGATCTTCCCTGGGGTGACAGTGCTGACTGTCCACGCTAGAATTGGCAAGTACAGTTGAAGTTACTTGCTTTGTGAGTAATATGGTAATTTTTCTTTTTTTTTTTGAGTACCAGTTCGATTAAATAGTTTTGTGGTGGTTGTTTTATGAATTTAATGGTGCTTAAAACATAAAAAGTAAAAGACATAGACATATAAAATAGGGTATTTGTTTTAGTGGTCTAATTGAAGTGGCTCCAGTTGTTAGTGTTTAGTATAATCGCCTTATGATTCAGACAGCTGTAGACGTAGGAAAGCATTTTAAACTAGTAGAAGGGTTTTCACACTCGCTTCCTCAATGAGGCGCCGTCTTGCTTTTCCTCTGGTCTTAAACACGACTGCAAGCCTGGTTCCACCGGGAGTGTCCATATGCACCTGCTCTGCAGAGCACGCCCGGCCGGCCGGAGGAGGTGCCACTGCCGCTGCTCTTGGCAGAGCGCCTCTTGCCCGGCGGCTCTCGGCCTTGCCCGGGCACGTCTGCATTCTTGTCCCGCTTTCGGAGCGTCCCCTCGGCCCGGGGAGCCCCCCAAGACCGGCCAAACCCGTGAGCGAGCCCCCTGCGCGGCCGAGGAGCGCTCCCGGTGCGGAGCGGGGCCGGAGCTGTGGGAGCGAGGACTTCAAAGGAGCCGTCGGGGGCGAGAAGAGGCTGACAAAGCCAGCGCCGGGCGGCCGAACGCGGCGCTCCGCCGGCGACTTTTAAGGCGCTTTAAGTCTAAAGGAGAAGTGACAGGGCAATCATCTCCTCGGCTCGGCTGCGGATGGGAGGGTGGAATCTTGCTAACAGCTCGTGTATCTGTATATTTAATTGCGACCTGGCTGCATGTTCCTGTTGAGGAAGGATGCAGATCACAAGCGAATCTATAAAAACGCGGTTGACAAGCCCGGGAAAGGGATAACTGACAGATGAAACGAGAGCCAGCGCGGAGCTAACTGGCAAACGCATCGGTACAAAGTCAGATACCTTCTGAGAGGAGGAGTAGTTTGTTTTATTCCGGGGCTCCAGAGTTTAGTCTCCTATCGGTGTGATGGAGTAGAGAGGAGCTAATGTGCCCTGTTTAGGATACAAACATGCAGATTAGATCAGACTTCAGACACCGTGTTTCACTCAAGATTTAGGACAGCCAGAGGAGTAAACCGAGTTTCCCCCACCGACGAAAACATGGAATTTTCTTTTAATGTTTTAAGGGGATTAAAACTTGTTTAAACACAACTGTTGTGCACACGGATTTAGTGAGCTATCGGGAGTTGATAGGGTCTGGAGCTGGGGCCCGGAGCTCAACGCCGCCGTTGTGCAAAGCTGGGGCGCTGGTAGAGTATCAGCCCGGCTCCCGTTTTCTTCACTTTTGTGTTACTTTAAGTTTTCAATGAGGCTGCTGTAATTACGAGGCGTTTAACTTTTTGCCAGGCTCTTTCAATATGGCTTTTCATTTGCACTTCGCTTTTAAGACAAGTAATAACATTCACAGTCAGGGGCAGATCCTGTTAATGAACAAATTAAAGTTCAAACAGTTATTCAAGTTCACAGCCCCGCTCGCTGCTCCTTTAATAAGAGTTATACATGTTACTTTCTCTCGGGATCACTCCCCCTTTTATTACTCTTTAAGCTTTTCATAAGCACTAGCGGGCTATACGGGCAGCTCCCAGCCTCTAAAGAGCCCACAAATACTGAATGGAGCCCTAATCCGACCTTAATTTGGCAACTTTTGTAAAAAACATAAAAGCTCGGGTGCCACCCTTGTGTGCTCAGATTATAATGTCGCAGAGAACAAGCTGGGGAAAGGCCCCCTCTATCCCGCACCCACTTATTTGAGTTGGTTCCCTCGCCTCAGGAGCTGTGCGAAAAGCCTCTGTGAATGCCTCGTGGGTACCGGGAGAGAAAGTAATATCGATACCCTGGGAATTTCCACCCCTGCCACGATAGCTCTCCCCGGCTCTGCTGGGCGTGGGCTGTGGGGCGGCCGGTGCTCCAGCCCGCCCCGCAGCGCTGTCCTTGGGCCGCTCGCCTGCCCCAAGTGCCAGCAACGTGCGGTTAAAAACAAAAAAAGATAAATCCTTTCGCTCTTCCGCTCTTCCCGCCCCCTGCCCCTCTTCTCTTTCTTTAGACCTTCCGCGATTAGAGTGTCTGCACTCACCTCGGTATTTGCATAACAGGAATCTGAATTCCCCTTGTCAGGGGCTGCCCGGCCCAGGGCAGCCGCGAGTCCCGGTGGGACCGGGCGGGGAGCGGGGCGGCCCCTCCCGCGGGGCGGGCTCTGGGCAGGGGGCGGCGGGCACAGCCCGACAAAGCCCGGGGAGTTTGACACAGGTTCAAGGCAGCGCTGGTGCGAAAGCGCTGTCTATGTACAAATAGAGGAGATCACACTCCCCATTATCTACCTCCTGGCGAGTGTTTGATTTGTGACATCAAAAGCTTATCAAGGCAAGCTCACAAAAAAAAAAAAAAAAAAAAAAAAAAAAAAGAGAGAGAGAGAAAAGGGGGATAAAAAGGTACCTCTTCATGGAGGGAAATCCCTGCGGTTTGGGTGATGCAGGGGAGGGAGGAAGGGGCCGGTGTTGTCAAAAAGCCGCCGGTGCCAGGGAGGCGATTTCTGCCCCGCCCGTGTCCCCGCGGGCCGAGCGGCGGGGCTGGTGCGGGGCCGGCCGCGGGTGCGGGGCGCTGCCGCGGGCGCGCAGAGCAGCGGGCGGGCGGGCTGGCCCCGGCGGACGGCTGGAGGGAGGCCCTGATTCCTCGCAGCCATCCGCACAGAAGTGGTTTGATATAATCACCATGACAACTGCCGCCTATAAGCATACAAATAATAGAGATGAAATAGACAAAAGATTAGCATGCCATGAAAAGTACAATAAGTTTCTTATTTAGCATTTAGATAACTGTCTTTCCTTCGGAGCAGGCTTCAAAGTTGAACCCAGTTTAGACCAAGAGGATTAATTCTTTCTCCCGCATGCTTCATTGAATCTCTCATTACCAAACTTTGTCTGTATTGATGTAAGATTTGATTGAAGATTAGAGCATTTAGCAAATCTTGCTTTTCTGCATGTATCAGGCCTTTTCAAGCGCAGACCGCGCTGCCCAGTGGTCAATACCCTTACTTTTATCCAGTGTCTGCTTCATTTAAACTTAATCAACTCCCTCAATGAACTGGAACAGGGAAACGTCCCTGAGGTAAGAATGTTGTGCTTTTCTTAGATAATTCTTTGCTCCCTCTCCCAATCCGCTGGCGTTAAACCTAAAATTGCTCTCTGATGAACTTAATCAATATGATAATGACAATTGGAGCTGAATGGCTCGGCCTGTGCTCAGCACGGAAAAGGTAGACGGCTGTGCCCATTGCCCAAAAGCAACTTCTCCTTTCTCGCCTCTCCTTTTGTGTTCACTTCTCCCACCTTTCTCTCTCTCTCTCTCTCCTCTTTCCTCCCCCCCACCCCCGTGACACCGACCGCTGTTCACGCTGGAGAATGATGCTTCTTTGTGCGGCAGGAGGACTCGTATGTCACCGCCCGGAGGAGCGGAGCGGAGCGATTGGCCGGGTGAATTATCTGCCTTGTTGCAGTGAATTATTTGCGCTGTTTCCTTTCCCAGTCAACAAGTTTCTGAGGTATGGCGCAGATCAATCAAAGCTGACAGAGCGCATGTGAAGCTTTTACAGTGTAAATCTGGACCTCTTGTCCCGGCTTCGTTGGCACTGGCATCTGTATATCATTTTTATACTGCTACCAGTAGAGCAATTTCAAAAGTATTTGCAAGGAAAATGGATGTCCCCATCTGTTCCTGGAATCATAAATGTGCCACTTTCGGAGGGTTTTCACTGGTAATCATATCTTTAATGATGAACAAACTTGTGATATATACCTTTCCATAAAATGGGGTTTTCTTCACTTTATTGTGATTGGCTGGGACAAATAGCTTTTCCATATGTTAGGAAGATAAAACATAAGATTACCAGACCTCGTTTCTTTGATCATAAACAAAAGAAACAATTCGCTTCAAACACTCTTTAAACAGAAACAACTGCAGAATTAAATTGTATTAATAAGCTATCGATGGGCCAGGAAGTAAACAACAGTCTCCATAGAAAAGACAGCTGGTTTAAAATACGAGTAGTCGGTCCTTCTCGCTATTCGGGTGACCTTAATGCAGACGTGGATTTTAAACACTCCATGCTAATTTTAATTTTGATTTTCTGAAATTTGTCTTGTCTTTATCTCTTTCTTTTTTCCTTTCCTTTGAATTTCTTTAAGTGCCAGAGAGAGGATACGGTGCTGGATAATGCATTGCCATGCACTATATTTAGAAAGCAGCTGGAAGAGAAAATGTCCTCAGGAAT